>NC_056729.1:552232886-552355386 GCF_019279795.1 Protopterus annectens | reverse complement strand
CTATGTGGATGTAAGTATGTACATTTATAGATATATGACTACATATCTGGAGTTATACATGGCCATGTATATGAATGACCACATACGGGAGGTACCTGTACCGTTTGTATACAGGGGTTGTGTGCATCATTACGACGAAGAACATGGATGGGGTATATAGTTTGTGAACATGTACTATTTGGAACATGGCTATGGGGAAGCTTCATGGGAACATGTGAAAGGTATTTATTCCCGGTAATGCACGTGGGGAGACGTGCATCATGGTCAGGTGTTTAATCCTGGGTCGTAGGTTCTTTAGGACCAGGTGGAGGCTGAGCAGGGTTGTGGTCGGGTACTGCTAATCTGACTTGTGCCTGGTAGGGTTGCCACCTTTTTAAATGCCCACAGTGGGACATGTTTTGTAGAAATGTCAGAGTTTGCAAGGCAAAACATACCCACAGCCAGTACATAGGACAGAACTTCACTGTTTTGCCTACATAAATGCTTATTCTTGTAGCACTTTAGTTGCTTATTCTGTTTCTTATAACATTTAGGTGTTTCAGAAACAGAATAACTGTTTTATGCAACTATTACATTAAATATAGGAAATATGTTTGTCCTAATATCTCAGGACATATGCCATTTTCCCGATTTTTATGCAGGACACAACTGGCCAAGGAGGGACTGTCCCTCGCAAAGTGGGACAGGTGGTAGCCCTAGTGCCCGGATGTCAATGAGGGTGGACATCGTGTTATGCCACAAAGTCTAATCTTAAGAATAGACACTTATCCCATGAGGGATGTCCAAAAATTGTAAATGACGGACCCCATTCAGCTGGCTATTCAAAAATGTAGTAGGGTTATGTATGCATGGGATACCTAGTTTGCAAGCCTGTGACTGCCTAGGGTGCAACTGCCTACTAGATGAGGGTAGGGGTCACTATGTGCAAATATGGCTGTGCCAAGCTAGCAGCCCATGTATGGGTGGTTTTTGTGGACGTTCAGCAAGGGCGGGTGGTGTGATGTGGAGGGGATGATGGGTATTCAGTTATGTATCCAGTTGTGTTGGGGTTGGATGGCTCGGTTCAGGCCAGACCATTATGTGGGTGTGAGCCAGTAACATTTTTGTACATGTGTATCGCACATTTTAATGTTCATATGTTTGTGGGATTGTGTTCTGCAGTATGGCCTGTTAGGTTGTATTGTGGATGTGGATGTTTGTTCTTTGGTTTCCTTTCTGATTCACCCACTGCTCCCTTGTACACCTCCAGTTCACCCATTGTGCATCCGACCCCGTCTCCCCTTGGCGAATTATTACATTACCTGTCACCTCCCCACCCCCATATTCCACACACACCATCCATCCCTTCTCTGGTTGATGGCCCATGGCACAGACAACAGAACACATTGCGTACTCTACATATCTCTGGTACCAATATGGTTATGAGGACAACCCTGACATATTTGATCTTCCACATGCTGTACTTCACACACATAGGTAACACGCAAATACCTATCTTTCATGACATGGTAGGTAGACCTGGGTAATACCCATTCATCTTTGGGCCGTCCAAACAGGGATGACCTGGACCACGAATGGGCAGATATTGAGTGAATGCTCTGACCATTGGTAGGGTTGCCATCTTTTCAAATGGCCAAAACGGGACATCTTCAGGACACACATCAGATTTTACAGGCCGACACATGCCCAAGGTCAGTTTAAAGGAGAGTACTTTACTTTTATGCTAAGTGACAGCTTATTCTTTTAGCAGTTTAGTTGCTTATTCTGTTTCTTGTGACATTTAGGTAGTTTAGATACAGAATTAACTATTTTATAGAACTATTACATAAAATATGGGACATAATTATGTCCTACAATTGCAGGACATTTAACATGTTTAATAGTTTTGGTAAGGGCACAACTGCCCAGAGAAGGACTGTCCCTCACAAAGTGGGACAGGTGGTAACCCTAACCATTGGGCTAGGCTTAGCAAAGGGCAGCGGTGTGCTAACATGCTGCGTTTCACTTCGACTTGGTATAACAATCAACACTACAATGGAATACGGGCACAGGGTTTTAAATGTCATTTGTTCGAGGGACGGGGACTCAACATTCAGCTACGTGCCTTTGTGTTTACTTTTTATTTTGGTGTTCACAAAACTCTCTTGTATGCTTTGCATACATTTCAGTATCCATGGACACTGACAGTAGTGATTATTATTAGAGGCAGGCTGTACTAGTCAGCATTTTAGGTTGCGCATCTGCAGCCGACATATTCACACCACTGTGCAGTGCTTAGACACACCATCTGCACTCACGCACGTTTCCTATGCACGTGGACATTGCGGCAGCATGCCTTCATTAATATGCATGTGGTGCTGCTGCGCCATCTCTACGCTGCATTGTCGGCGCAAGGCTAATGCCGTCCTTGCACCGAGCTTCATGAATCCCAGGGTGTATCTTACAGTTCTCAATGTAGCCAGAGACAAAAGGTCTGTACTAGGAAGCTTTCTGCATTGTCTTTGGGGTGAACTAATTGCTACTCTGGAAGGTTGGAAGTTTGACATTGTTTTATGACTTCCAGAAGCTGCATCAGATCTTAGCAAGCTCTATGTGTGTGTATTATTGACACATATGTGCTAAATACTGTCTGTTTCTAGCAATGGGGGGGGGGGGGGGTTGCATGGAAACCAGAAGTCAGATGACCAGATGTATGTGATGTCATTCTGTAATCCATCACTAAAAAAATGTTTAAATACTAAAGCAAAATAAAACAATTTAGGGTTCACACAAATTGCACCTGTGTTCCCCTACAGCAGTACTGAACAAAGTGAACCAACTCACTATGCAGGTAAAAATCTTTAATAGTCACACAGATTAAGTGCTTTCATCTACAAACCACAGAGTTCATCAGAATCTGTTAAAATATTTCATTAGATGTGCTTATATAGTCACAACCAATAAAATCACTCTAAGAATTATATTTTAAATTTTAAATAATCTGTCATTTACGGAAAGAGGAATACAACTCATTACAATATATTTCACTACATACAACTCACAATAGCCTTACTAAAATATATAAAAGAAGCATATATTTACTATTAATGAAATAATTATTCACAAGAACATAATATAAACCAAACTTATTGCTGAAACACACAAAAAAAATGTAAAATGGCAGAAGTTAAAAATATTACATCTTTCCAGTACTGTTGCTGTAGCTCAGAGGATAGAACATCAGACTTTAGATTTATGCAACCTGTGTTATGCTTTTATGGAAATCTGCCATTTTACATTGTTTTCATGTTTTTTATGCAGATATTGGCAATATGGTTTATATTATGCTCTTGTGAATAATTTTATCATTAGTAGTAAATATATGTTTCTTTTATATATTTTAGTAAGGTTATTGTGAGTTGTATGTAGTGAAATATATTGTAATGAGTTTTATTTCTGTTTTCTTAAACGACAGATTATTTAAAATTTAAAATATAATTGTTAGAGTGATTTTATTGGTTGTAAGTAACTAAGCACATCTAATGATATATTTTAACATATTCTGATGAAGTCTGTGGTTTGCAGATGAAAGCGTTTAATCTATGTGACTATTAAAGATTCTTATCTGCATAGTGAGGTGGTTCACTTTGTTCAGTACTGCTGCAGTGGAGCACAGCTGCAATTTGAGTGGACCCTAAATTGTTTTATTTTGGTTCAGTTGTTAGGGTGGGGGGGGCTCAACATTTTTTGTGTATTTTAGTAATGTTTAAATACTAGCTGAGACTGAAGTCTCAGAGGAGTCTGTTTTTGTAGCCTGACAAAGAAGGATCTCTCACCTACTTCATCTTGCCTTGCTGTGGTAAGTAACTTAAATAGGGAACAGTAAGTCTTTAGAATCAGTCAGGAAAATATAGTGAGATTAGTTAAGGACTGTTTTCTGTATATGTGTGAATCCATTATTCTGTGTTATTTTAATATTTCCTGTGACTGAAACTCTGGTATTTATTGTTAAATAGATATTTAGTACTTTCATGTTCTTTTATTATTTATTATTAAATATATTTAAACTTTTTATTGTGTCTAGTCCTTTAGAGAATATTTTAAACTTTGAGAGGACTTATATCAATTTGGTGACACTATGGACACTCCTGGAAGCCTTACTGCACTGGCCAAACACTACCATTTGTATTAATATTAATTTTATTCAGTATAATTGGAGACCCTTGTAAGAGTCTTAGAGTAGCTGGCTTTGGGGAGTCTAGTAGCAATGTACCTACCTTATAGTCTGGGCAAAAGAGGGCATACCTAGTAAATCCGTGCCAGCCTTTTCCAGGTGTGTATGTGAAAATCAAATGTCAAAGTGTGTGTGTGTGTGTATGTGTGTCAGCTGCTTGGAGCAGGGATACAAAGCAATGGTTTTACAGAGAGGGTGCTGGAGGACTTGGCTTTGACACTCAGCAGAGAACCCAACCCTACAGTTGTACTAGTGGGGAGACTCAAGGGGGATCTGGAGAAAGAGAGAGAGGACCCAACCTCCAGACTGACTGAGTTCCCTGTGTGCTTTTAAGGGAAATTGTGCTTGATGCAGAGAGCTGTATCTGGAAATGCTAAGTATATCCATTTTTATTCCAAGTGAATGTCCCTCTTCAGTGCCAGTAGTGAGGATTCAGGCTCCTTGATTACTGGCCGTAGGTGGGGATGTCACATATTCGTGAGCAGTAATGTGGATATTAATTGAACTTCTGTAGCCTTTAGGCAGTTGTCACTGAAGGTATGTATTCTCAACAACCACAAGGTAAACATTCACAGTTTCATTTCACAACAGTTGTATTTATGTATTTATTTTTTGTTAGTTTAGTTTAGTCAGAGAAAGCAGGCAAAGATGTCAGCAGAGGATTATGGAAGTTGACAAAGAACCAGTTGGCCAAGGTGTATGAAGCCAAAGGACTGATGCTTGACCATCTGACAAAAGAGGAAATTATTTCCGCCTTAGTCGCATCTCAGACCAGCAACCAGGAGGATTATCAGTCTGGTGATGGGGATTTGCAGCCCTCAGAAACAGGACAGTTTACCTTTTCTGCCGAGGACTTACAAATCCATTTGGAGTTAAAGAGACTTGAACTGGAGGTCAAACATTTGGAATTAGAATCAGCAGAGAGACTGCAGTGTTTGGAGGCCGAAGAAAATGTGATACTGTGGAATTTGGAGGCTGAAGAAAACGAGAAATAGTGTCAACATGAGAGGGAGATGCTGACTCTGACCCATGGTCATGGAGGTAATGGGGAAGGGAATAATTGAACCCCAGAAGTAGTAAAGGTCAGTAAATTTCTTCCACAATTTACAAAAGGTGATCTATTTGATAGTTTTATTCATATATTTGAAACAGTATGTAAAGAGTATAAAGTTGACCAAGGGCTCTGGATACAGTTCCTGACCACCTTACTCCATGGTAAAGCTGTGACTGTTATTTCTAAATTGTCTGATATTGATTGTTTAAACTATAATAAAGTAAAGAAATGTTTACTTGAAAGTTTTAAGTTAACACCTGAAGCTTACAGAAAAAAAGTTTCAGGAGCATATATACAAGGCAGATGAAAGTGTGTGCGATTATATTGCTGAGTTAATTACTTATTTTCATAGGTAGGTGAGTGGGTATCAGGTCACCACTTTTGAAGGGCTGGAAGACCTTTTGATGAGGCAGCAAGTCCTTAGCACTTTGAGGACATGAGAATCTGGTTGGCAGACCAAGAGTGTAACTCTGTTGATGAGCTGGGGAAAAAGGGGGGATCTCTCTTTAGCAAGCAGGGCATTACTGCACAAGAAGGGGATACCCAGTGCTGTACATGAATACAAGGGAACCTGTGCTCGGCAACCTAAACCACCCCAACAGAGTCCACCAGTAACAGAGGACTCCACTAGTTGAAGTACACGGCCAGGATCAAGGGTTAAAACGTTTTAATGTAACTAGTGGGGCCATGTATCATATAGATGTCCATGGAACCAAGGTGAGGAACAAAAGTTGGAGGAGCCAACAAGTGGGAATAACAGTATGCCAGTGGTAAGTTGTCTGGAGACAACAGGGGTACCAAACTATCACCAGAAGTTATATCCTATGTTAATGGATGGAAAATGGGCCACTGCTAAGAGAGATGCAGCCTCTGACATAACCATTGTGAAGCCTGCAGTGGTTAAACAGGAGCAGTACTTGCTTGGGAAGTCCACTTCAGTCGCAGCTTTAGGAGGAACCCCATTCCAAACGCCTTTGGCCAGGGTTCACCTTGACTGGAAGGGTGGAAAAGGAAGCAATCATGTAGGTGTGTCTGACGATATCCTGCAGATGTTTTGATAGCAAATGATTTTGATAATGCAGTACGTTCTGTGCATGCAGTTAGGCTTGGAGACAAGCATGTGAGTCTGGTAGCATGGCAAGACCCAGACAGATTTCACACCTGAAGCCATGGCTGGTGAGGTGACTATTTCAGGGAGGGAGCTACCCTGTAGCAGTGAGTCTGAAGGTAAGCCACAGCTGCTGGTGGGTACTGATGTTCCCTTGGACGCAGTGACTGCAAGGGTAGAGGTGAGTGCTAGCACCCAGGCTGACAGTGAGGCACTGATATCAGGGGATACCAGACTTTCTGTGGAAGGGAAGCTGGGAAGAGTTACAAAGATAGAGTTGTGACAGGCTCAGCTCTTGGACCCTACTAAGAGGCCTGAAGGAGTTAGCTGGGGAGATGCCTCATTTTCAAGGAGAAGGGGAGTCTGTATACTGGAAGACAGGGTTACTGTACAGGGAGAGTAGACCCCTGAGGGAGGGCTAGAATGTGAGGTAATACAGCAGTTGGTAGTGCCTAGACCCTACCATCTGACATTTCTAACCATAGCCCATGACATTCCTTTTGCAGGTCATATGAACATAAAGCATACCAAGGGATGTATTATGCAGAACTTTTATTGGCCTGGGATTACAAGGGATGTGACAGCATACTGCAGGACCTGTGAGCAGCAATAAAAAGTAGGCAAGGCAGGAGACAAGGTCAAAGCTCCTTTGATGCCTTTGCCTGTGATTAAGGAACCATTTCAGAGGGTAGCTATGGATATTGTGGGGCCTCTGAGTACCCCAAGTTCCACAGGGAAGAAGTATCTCCTGGTGGTAGCAGATTATGCTGCTAGATACCCTGACATGGTGGCTCTGTCCTCCATTGAGGTAGAGAAGGTGGCAAATGCTTTGTTAGAAATTTTCAGCAGGGTAGGTTTCCCAAGATAAATACTAACTAACAGAGGTCAGACTTGCTGGCTCATCTGTAGAAGCTCTGTGGGGTGAAGCATCTAAAAACCACCCCTACCATCCCCAGACTAATGGTCTTGTGTAGAGGTTAAACTCTACACTAAAGACCATGCTATGGGCATTTGCAGGCCAGTTTAAGAGAGAGTGAGACAAATATTTGCTCCATCTGCTGTTTTCATACATAGAGCTACCCCAGGAACCCACAGGTTTTTTGCCCTTTGAGTTGCTGTATAAACATAGCATGACTGGGCCTTTAGATTTGATTCATGATGAGTGTGAGGGTCAGTGTGAATCCCAAAAGGAATTTGTTGTGGGATATATCCTAAACCTCAGGACAAGGCTTAGGGAGCTCATGGGCTTGGTCTAGGAGAACCTGTCAGGAGCCCAACAGCAGAAAAAGGTCTGCTATGACAGGAATGCTGGAGCCCTAGAGTATGCTGTGGGACAGCAGATTATGATTCTCATTCCTGTCAGACACAATAAACTGCAGGCAGCTTGGAAGGTACCCTTCAAAGTGGTAAGGAAGGTCAGTAATACTAATGGCATGGTAGAACTGCTAGGCAGGATGCAGATGCACAAATTATACCAAGTTAACATGATGAAACCTTACCATGATAGGGAGGCCCTTGTGCTAAGTATTTGCAGTGGATGGCAGGAGGAGTCTGGGGGTGATCTTTGGCTTCATCAAGCCAGCCATCAAAATGCCAAGTTAATATGTTGGAGACTAGGGCTGCAGGCATATGACATGACAGTGCAGCACTGTAGTGGGATTAGCAGTGCCAATGCAGATGGGCTGTCAAGACAGGGTATGGGTTAATGTATTCCCAGATATGCTCATTTCTCTCAAGCAGCGTTTCTCAATGATCACTTGAAAAACTAGCTTGAGTCTTCAAAGGGGGGAGCGGTGATGATGTGAGGTATTACCAGCCATGCCAGGAGAAGTAGGGCAGTAGCTGTGTAACATATGGCTGCACATGTAGCTGGAATTTTCTAAAGAATTATGTGTCTTTTGTATATCAAACTGATTTGTACAGATGCTTGTGTTGAAAAATGCATTTGTAAAGCTGCTTGTGTTAAAAATCTACCAGTATTGTGCCCTGCTGGACAGAAGAAGAAATGTACTTGTATTACTGTGTGTGTCAGCTGCTTGGAGCAGGGACACGAAGCACTGGTTTCACAGAGAGGGTGCTGGAGGACTTGGGTTGGAAATGGCTGAAGATCCACCACTATAGCTGTGCCAGTGGGGAGTCTCACTGGAGATTTGGAGAGAGAAAGAGAGACAGAGACAGAGAGAGAGAGAGGACCCAGCCCGCACACTGACTGTGTTCTCTGTGTGTTCTTAAAGGAAATTGTGCTTGACATAGAGAGCTGCATCTGGAAATACTGAGTGTATCCAATTTTGTTCCAAGTGAACATCCCTCTCCAGTGCCAGTGGTGAGGGTCCATGTTTATTGATTACTGATCCAGAATGGGGAAGTCACAACTGTACTGAAAAATTGTATCTGTTATCTGTGTTCCTTTCTGCCTTTTTAATGCAAGCTGCTTTTACAGGCAGTTCAAAGTAAAAATAGCCCATTTCACACAACTGCTTGGGCCTCCTATATCTGAATACAGAGGTGTAATATAGGTGCTCCCCAATCATTTACATATTGCCCACTTTGTCAGATACATGCATTCCACATGATCTATTAACAGCATTGTATTACAATGTAGCCTCAGACTGTCTTTGATACCACCAAATTAGATTATAGCACATTATGCCCATATTGTACATACTTAAAATAAAGTATTGTTGTTGTTGTTGTCTTTTGGCTTTTCCTGGTTAGGGGTCACCACAGCTGAACTCCAGTCCGCTAATGATTGGCAGTAGATTTTCACGAATGCCGAGGTGCTAGCTCAATGTTCAACCTTTAACGAAGGCACGCCCATTTACGCATGTCTTTCGAAAGCCCACCCAACTGTGGGGAGGACATGCAGACTCCACACAGAAGGCACTCCCTGCACACTAGCCGAGAATTGAACGGGCGAACCTCTTGCTTTGAGGCAACAATGCTACCGCTGCAAAATGAGTATTGCATATAGTGAAAATACACCTGTACGATTAATTAAAAATTATATCTTGTTACTAAAATAAAGCTATTCATCTATGCTGTGGTACATGTAGTTACAGTAATTAAACATCAGTCATGTACAGTGCACAAATAGTTGATATGAAAAAGAAAGACTTCTCCCTTGCTACAGATTTCAATTTTTTAACAGATACTTACAGATATCTTAAACAAGATACTAACCATACACAAAAGTGATGACTATACAGGATATTGTAATTGTACCATAGACTGAAGATCTACCATACTTATAGTTGCATTTTCCTAAGCTAGGAATACATAGTACCACAGATAACTGATATTATAAGAACATAGTTACAGCTATGGGACAAAGACTCCTGGGTAACATGTAGATCAATGCTGGTGATATACCTAAATTGTGTACCAAAACAAAACTGATTATTATAAATTCATAGACCATTACTAGGCTAATGACTTGGGGGTGGAGCGAACCTTTCTAAGCCTAGCCAAGTTTTCCAGAAAGAATAATGATGTCCTGTATCCAAATGGGACATCAAGGGCCAGGCATTTATAAGCTACCTCTCTCCATAAGGGACATGAGTGCCAGACCCAGTGCAAATTTCTTATTCTCCATCCACTAGTCTGAGTTGCACTTAAACTTATAGGCCTGTAGTTATCTTGACCAGTGGTTGGGCTTCCTTTGTACAGAGGAATGAATGTAGCCATCTTCCATTCCTTGGGCTCAAAGCCTGATCAAAGGCACCAGTTGGAAAGTGATTCAAGGGGACCAGACAGGTCATGTTTCATGTTATTTATTAACACCTTGGGATGTTATCGGGGCACACTGATGCAGTGTTTTTGGCCTTGGAATGTGCATTAATGACCTGTACCCTAGTAATGGTTGGGGAGGTTGTGTTATGTGGTATTTCCTTTGGACTATCAGGGGGAGAGTGTGTTGAGAAATTTGGGCTGAATCTGTCAACCAAAATGTTGGCAATGGCTTCTGTTTCAGTGTGAATGATGCCATTTACAATAAGTTATGTGCATTGTTGTGTATTTCCTCTGAGGTTACAAATATAGCTGTAGAAAGCTTTGTGGTTGCCCTTTACCCGAGAAGCTCTTTCTTCTTCAAAGTTATCCTTTGAAGTATTAGTTAACCCTCTTAGTTGCTTGTTTAGATTGGTCTTGGCTTTTAGTATGTATGGCTTGTCAGTGTGGATGATGCCTTTTAAAATAGGTTCTGTGCATTGTTGTGTATTTCCATTGAGACTACAAATATAGCTGTAGAAAGCTTTGTGGTTGTCCTTTACCTGAGAAGTTCTTTTTTCTTCAAATGTACCCTTTGAAGTATTACTTAACCCTCTTACTTGCTTGTTTAGGATAGTCTTGGCTTTTAGTATGTATGGCTTTGTTCCTTCTACAATTGACCAAAATATGGCTGTGCAGAGATTTTGTAAATAGCTCAGAGTATGCTATGGTGTTTACTGGGTTTGGAGGTGCTTGGAATTTTGCTTAGTAGAGAGAGATTAGCTTTAGTTTAGTTCCTAAAGGATTTTGGTTTCACTGGATGACTGGATTTAATTTTGATTTCAAGTAATACTGCTTATGGTCAGGTTTGATAATCGAAGATATTAAACTGGATGAGGAACCTCAGACCCCCATGTTCATGAGTACAAAGTCAAGATTGTTTGTACACCGGTAGGAGAATGGACTAACTGTTCCAGGATGTTGGTATTAACAAAGTTTAGAACTCGCTGGGCTTGGGCATTAGAAGTGGTGTAGGATTCCCAATCTATAGAGGGGTGGTTGAGACCCCCCCATAAATATCATATTGGGTTGAATGGTGAGGGATGCAGAGTTTTACTTTTATACTGTATACTCTGCATACTTAACTAATTTTGGACAGCTGTCTCAGCACTTCATAAATACACTACTGTTTCCCATAAACCTGATCACACCGTACAACAAAGTCAGAGGGTCATGGCTGCTGTACAGACCTGAAGGAATCATACATTAATGGCAACTGCACAAATCCAACACCATAAAGTGCTATTACATAGCATTTGACTTTGCAACACATACAAGGATATCAAAACCTATAACACACTATTCAGTTAAACATAAACATTTATAAACAAGCAACAATACAATACATTAAAAAAATAATACATTTAAAAAAGAAAAAAGTGCTATGCAATCTATTACTTTACATATCCATAATACTGAGCACACATGTAGCTCCTAAACTGTGTAAACATAATGTACATAATGTTACATTTTACCGTTGTATGCTACTATTGGAACACACAGACTATTGCATGTTTCCTGTCATATAATCATATAACCTTTCCAGCAAGTATGCCATAAACACTCACAGGTGATTGGGTAATATGCTAATTCTAACTGTTCAATTCCTTCTATTTTTTAAGCATGACAAAGTTTTTTATAATAGTATGGGATACTGGTTAGTACTGATACTACCATATTGCTACAGTTAACATGTGTGCCCAATAATTGCATTACTAATATGTGTGAACCAATATCAATTCTGTGTTTCACATTGCATTACGCTGTTTGATATTACACACACACACACACACACACACACACACACACACACACACACACACACACACACACACACACACACACACACTAGTCATTTTGCTCAAATTACCACAAAATTAGCAGATATCAGCATTATGCATATCTAAGTATGACCATACTGCATTGTACTCTTAATTGTCTGTAATATACAAGATATAACCAAAAATTCCAGACATTTTTATAACTCTGCTCATCTCTAACTCCAGTAATACTTATTTATCTGTATGGCTTTTTTGTAAATCTGTGATGGTTCTGTGGTATGTGATGACTTCTAAGGAAATATGTCTCTCCTGAGCCCTCATCTTAATGATACCATAGTTATAGAGCATCAACCAACTATTTAACCCCCCCCCCCGACTAGGTTCACCAGCAAGTATGGACTGATGAAAACACAAGGTGCAGGAAAAGAGTGAGATTGGGAAACAATATTACTGCTCATGACAGATGGCTTGACACAATATTGGGAGGTAAACTCCCCTCTATGCTGACATCATTCAGGGAGGCATTGTGAACTGTTAGGCATGAACATCCCGCTAAAGTTGTGACTGCACATGCACCTAATCTGGCCACTGTTAATGGCTCTTGACATCATTGAGGCTTCAAGAATGGCCAGCCCCACACCAACATATTATTACTATGCCTCTTCTAATGAGGAATGAGCAGGCAATGTCTCATCATTCCTCCCTTCTCCCACCAGCTCTTACAGGTTCATACTATCATAGTTCATAGTTTATAATAGCATATATAGCTATTAGTTGTGCTGTATAAAAGACTATTAAGGAGCCTAACCCAAATTATCAATTCTCCCAAAGAAGGAATCAGTGACTAGTAAGTGACTTGATCAAGGTCACAGAGCAAGCAAATAAAGATGGTAAGATTTAAACCATGCACCCTTGGAACAGAAAACTGCTCTCTAAAAAGTCAGAGATTTAGTCATCTGCATTAACTGTCACACTGCCACTGCTTCAGATACTAGCTGAAACTTGCTAGGGCCATAGTAAAGGCATTAACCAGCTACACTAACAGATCTGATTTTGTCTACAAGAATGTTGGATTTTGGCACTTAGTTTTGGACTCAACAGGGGTTAACAGACATTGGTGATGTGTGCTGCCACTTCCTGAAAATTGAGATGATGTGAGGTATTGCCGTCTATGCTAGGAAATGTAGGGCAGTGGATGCGTAACATATGCCAGCATAGCTAGCTGGAATTTTGTAAAGGATTATATGTCATTTGTATATCAAACTGATTTGTACAGATGTGTGTGCTGAAAATGTATTTGTAAAGCTGCTTGTGTTAAAAATGTAGCAACAGTGTGTTGTTGTGCTGAACAGTGGAAGAAATATACATGTATTATTGTAACTGCTGAAATATATGGTAACAGAGGATACTGAAAGAGAAGAGGTTAATCACAATCCAGTTGCAGCTAACTTTGAAAAATGTTCTGAGATTAAATTACTGGGTCTAGGCCATAAAGATGTTGGGCCGGATTCACGAAGGCTTGCACGGAGTCTAAGAGTAGATTAAGACTCCATGCAGCCAACATGTCCGCCAAGCGATCCAGGAACAGCCATTGCAAGAGAGCTCCTAAAATGACTCCTACACGGACAGGGCTAGGATATGCAAATTACCTCAGTTGCAGGTGAAAGCTATGCACATTAGATAAATTTGCGATCCAGGAAACCCGAACCTGTCCAAGTAAGAGTAGTGTTATTTGCAGAAATGTACTCCGTTGACAACTGAGTACCATTCTGCAAATAGCAAAACTGAGCCATGACAGCCCCAAAAAAAGGATGCATCCACTTGAGGAAGCATGCCAATGGCCAAAAATACGCCCATTAGCAATATTCACTGATGCAAAATAAAAATAAAATAATTTTTTTTTTATCCCGATCTCCGAAGTTTAAGCATAGCGCAGCGCCGTGCAAATGTGCTGCACTCTAAAAACCAGAAAACCAATAATTGAAATCCACAAATATGGATTTTATTCGAATTCCAAATGTACGATGCAAGGGAATGGCAGGTTGAAGACTAAGGTTGCTAAGAGGGGAAGCTCAGTCTAAGAGATGTAACCAAGCATTAGTAGGCAATCCTATGCAAATGAGGGTAAGGATAGTGAATCCCAAGTTTACATAGCAAATGAGCACAGTCAGTGGAGTGTAGGAGTAGGATAAGGGAATTATCAGAGTAGAAGATAGGTGACATCACAAGGGGGTATGTATGAAAGAAGTGAAGCTCATTGGAGAAGATTGGCATGTGTTTGCTGTCAGTTACTCATCACTGGAAGAGGTGTGTCAACAAGTAGCCTAGCTAAAGGCAAGAAATCATTGTATGCCGTGGATAACACTAAAGTTTCTTGTTGAAGTGCTTGCAATGTGTTTGTGCGTGGGTGCGCGCCTGTATATCCGAGTAAGACTGTGTGCACGCGTGTACACCTGTGTGCACGTGTTTAAGCGGAGTAAACATGTCTAAGGTTGTTGAAATGTTTGTAAGCACGTATGCGCATGTGTGCACGCGTTTTAGCAAGAATAAGCAAGTTTTAGTCCATGTAAGCATGTGTGCACGTGCTTGAGCTGGTGTGGGTGTGTTTGTGCTTGTGTGTGCGGCGCTGCCCCCCCGAGGAAAAAGAAAGGGAATAGGAAGCACAACAAATAGTAGGACGTTAACCAGGAAGTACTAGCAGAGCTAGCAGGTGAAAACAATCAGAATCAGGAAATTACACAGGCAGTACACTAGCCCAGCCCAGCCCAGCACTTAAAACTCTGCAAACAACATTCCACTATGTTTCTCTCAGAGACACTGCAACACTGCAGTAAGCTAATAGAAGTGAAAACTGAAAAAGCTTTACTGAGACAAAGAAATGTTAGGGGCTGCCATTGCTGTTATAAGGTGACATATGCAACATGCTGAGGGTGGTGACAATGTGAATGCTGCTGGACAACCCACAGTGAGGAGATGGAGAAGAGTGTACAGGCCTAGGGTAACCTATCAGGGGCTACATGAGCTGGAGATAGTAGAGCGCTATAGAGTGGACAGAGACCTCTTGCAGCAAATTGTTGAGCTGTGCAGGCCACGCCTCACACACAGAACCAACAGAGGGGAGCCCATCCCAGTGGAAACCAAGGTATGTGTTGGCCTAAGAATATTAGCAGCAGGTACCTTCCAGAGACCAACTGGTGATATGATGGGGATGTCATAGGCATCAACATCCAGGGTACTGCACCAGTTCTTGTATGCCATGTCAGCACATGCCATAGGTTCATAGATTCATAGGTTCATATATTAGTACTAGGCTAACTGCCCTTGCAAGCCATTTTAAACCTAGCCAATTATCCTTTGTGAGACTCAAACCCTGCACCTTGTGTTTATAAGGCAAACACCTTAACCATTAGGCCACCCTCCCAACCTGTCACCTGTCGGTGATCATGTATATTTCCCCAATTCCCACGAGGTATGCGTCTCTTCCAGCAAATAGCAGAATAGCCTGAGGTAGTGGGTGCAATAGACTGCACGCACATATGCAACAAAGCACCAGCTGGTGAGCGGGGTAGGGTCTATTTTAACTGCAAGGGCTTCCCCTCCATCAACTGCCAGGTCATGTGTGATGCCCAGGGTATAATACTGAAGGTGTGTGCTGGCTGCCCTGGAAGCTACCATGATTCCCATATCTGGCATCTGACACAGCGGTCCCAGACATTTGCCAATGGGGACATCCCTCATGGTCATATGGTGGGGGATGCTGGCTATGCACTGGAGCCGTGGCTGATGGCACCCATCAGAAATGCACACACACCTGAACAGGAACTCCATAATGAGGCACATGCACAAACATGAAATGCGATCGAGTGTGTGTTTGGGCTGCTCAAGTCACGGTTTCGGTGCCTGGACACATCTGGTGGAGCCTTGCAGTACTCACCAACTACATGTACCCAAATTGTCATGGTATGTGCTATGCTACATAATATGATCCTGTGAAAACAGCTGCAGCAGGAGCAGCAAAGGCCCAGGCCAAACAGCCCCCCACCATTGCCAAGGCCATCACAGGCAGAGCGTGACTCGGAGGAGGAACAACCTGAGCCTGCCCCAGTAGGCAGAAGGAGGCGTGCCAGTATGCTTTGGCCTTGGCAAAGAGGCAACGCATAGCACATACACTGGCTCAGTAGGAACCCTGGAAATGATACCTCTCTCTGACTCGCACATATAGTAAAAGGGATGCCTAACCTGACACTACCTGTTTTCAAACATGTATAGGGAGTGTAGTATGTGCAGCCGACATAGGCAGCCCTGCTGCACCACCTGAGGCATGATTGCCATGTGTTAAGCAATATAAAGCAGTGCTAAACAGCTTTTACCACCATTTAGTATATGTAAACAAAAGTGCACACACTAACTAGCACAACTGTGGTCAATGTTGAGCAATATTGGACAACGTTCAGCAATGTTGGTTAACGTTGAGCAATGTTGGACAAGCTTGGTCTAAGTTGTGCATAGCTGAACAAAAGCCAACATGCTCATATTTGCTCTACTGGCCCTTAAGCAGTCTGGTCTGTTCAGTATGAAAACATAACACAGTGACAGGCCTCGAACCCAGGATACTGTGCACTATAGTCACATTACTGAACCACTAAACCATGACAGTATTTCGCTGGTCAGCCTGTATGAAGAAATGTTGATAAGTCTATGCAAAGTATCTCATGGAAACCCTGCAGGCACAGCATAATCTCTGTCGAATTATGACACAAAGGTGAGCCCTGCAGTAAGAATAGAACCTGATTTTCAACACACATATAGTATAAATGTTAATATTGGTCATGTTCACACACATCAACAAATATAGTGGACTTCAGACAGCAACATACTGAAAGGTCAAACTGGGCATGCTCACACATTTGAATAAATGAGACAAATGTCAGGCAACAAAACACTGAAAGGCCAAACTGGGCATGCTCACACACTTAGGCCATGTCTGAGTACAGCAGTGGGCCACACATATCTGGCAGTTGCATGTGTTAAAAACACACGAACACAGTTGAGTAAAAAGCAGAACACCTTTATCCAACACAAAGCTTTCGGGACAACTCCCTTTTTCAATGATTAACACAAGGTGCAGTTACATTCACATTTAAATACACCCACCACACATCACATGACCTGCAGCCAAGGTCATATGACTAAATGCATTAGTATTTAATATATCTACTAACATTTTTTACTAAATAGTATAAAATTCAAACTCTTATATATATATACATATAAATATACATCTGTTCTTATATATAAAAAATATGATATATCTCAACACTCAAAAATTCATCTACTCAACACTCACATCTTACTTAATGTACATAAAATTATAAAAATAAATATTTATTCAGTGCTAAAAAATTCTTACAGCAAAAAACATGACCAAATCCATGTTACCTAAACGTTGATTATTTCAAACAATTGTGCAGCAGACACTGAACCTGGTTTAAATGCAGCCGTGTCAATAAAACCAATCCTAGTAAAGTTGCAGCACAATTGTTTGAAATAATCAACGTTTAGGTAACATGGATTTGGTCATGTTTTTTGCTGTAAGAATTTTTTAGCACTGAATAAATATTTATTTTATAATTTTATGTACATTAAGTAAGATGTGAGTGTTGAGTAGATGAATTTTTGAGTGTTGAGATATATCATATTTTTTATATATAAGAACAGATGTATATTTATATGTATATATATATAAGAGTTTGAATTTTATACTATTTACTAAAAAATGTTAGTAGATATATTAAATACTAATGCATTTAGTCATATGACCTTGGCTGCAGGTCATGTGATGTGTGGTGGGTGTATTTAAATGTGAATGTAACTGCACCTTGTGTTAATCATTGAAAAAGGGAGTTGTCCCGAAAGCTTTGTGTTGGATAAAGGTGTTCTGCTTTTTACTCAACTGTGTTCGTGTGTTTTTGATCTTCAGTTTTCCTGTCAGCAATTCATTGATAATAACTACAGTTGCATGTGTTAACCCAGGAACCACTCACTATTCACTAATTTGCCTTGTGCACAGTTATATGACAACAGGCACATATATAATATATTGGAACCCTGTCATAATAAAATATGTTCTGCAGATACTTAGGTTGTTCATAGAAAGTGGAAAAGCAAAGAAGATAAAAAACCTGCAATCAGTATCATCAATAAACAATGTGCATCCCGAACATTATCATAGGTTCATAGGTTGATACTAGGCTATCTGCCCTAGGGCATTTATAAGCCTAGCCAGAGTGTGTTTGGCTTTCGCAGCCCTGTTAGATTAATAGACTGTGCCTGTGAATAGTAGGTCACACAAGATAGGCCTTTTACATTTAGTTTATTGTGCCTCTGTCTAGCAGGGACCCAGAAGAGATCCCAGGGGTAAACATACAATCAACCATCCACTCGTCAAGATGTCTCCTGTAGGGGGTCGTGGGGGGTTCTGCCTATGCGGGACTGGGATCCCATTCCAGAGTGAGGGGAGCCTCTGGGATATGAATGTGTCCCTCCAGCATGTTCTATTAATATCTGTGCTGAGGTTTAAGTCCCTGGAGCATGTAGCTCTAAGGGATTCGGATATCCTGAGGTGGAGCATGTCCATTAATTCTGGGTTGGACATGGCTTTAAACAACAGGCACAGATCGCATCCGAGTAGGTGGTAAGCAACTGAGTAGAGCTAGAGTTATTTTAGCCGAACTGCACAGGGCATCTGTGTGAGTCCCTAGATCTACTTGGTGAGGTACTTTTGTGGCCATTAAAGTTGCTGCAGGTGTCGGGTAAGGTACATCCCAAATGGGCCATTGTATCCAATCATGGGCCTGATGAGTATAGGGGCACAATGACCTCACTTGATCTAGATGTGAAACATTTTGTGATAAGCTGAGCTAAATAGAAGGTCTGTCTAACCACTTTGGCAATGTGATTGTCAAAGGCGAGATTACTAACTACTCGTGTCCCCAAATCCCAAATAACTTCGACCGTACTTAATGGATTACCAGCTATGTGGTAATGTGTGGGCACTTTGTTATTCCCAAAGGGGATGACCATGCATTTAATGGCATTTAGCTGTAGGCCATGGCTCTGGCACCAGTTACCCATCTCTGTGAGACCCTTTTGGAGGATGCTTGTGTCAGCTGGAGATTCGAATATGGCACCCAGTTTACAGTCATCTGTGAACATGGTCAGCCATATTCCTCCTGTGTTAGCCCATACGTCAGAGAAATATATACTGAACAAGAGAGGTCCCAGGACTGAGCCTTGTGGGACACCATGTGTAACTGGTGTAGAGTCAGACATGGCACCTGCAATAATGACCATGTGGGTGCTATCCCTGAGCTAGTTAGCAATCCATCTTGTGACATATGTGCCGATATCTAAGCTGGTGAGCTTATGTATGATGCCCGAGTGGGGTATTGTGTTGAAGGGTTTTGCGAGGTCCAGGTAGGCTGTGTGGACTACCTTCCCTACATCTATGGACCTGGTAACTGTTTAGAGAAGTCGACCAGGTTCAAGAGGCAAGATCTTCCCACAACAATGCCGAATTGTGTAGGATCCAGTGTCTGTAGGTTTCCGATGTCTTTGTGTATGAGTTCCATGATGATATGCTCCATAGCTTTGCAGACCAGGCTAGTTAGGCTTATAGGGCGATAGTGTCCGGGGTCCGTTGTGGTACCACCTTTGTGGAACTGTTGCTGTACGCCATTTCTTGGGTACATATCCTGTAGTAAGTCTGATATTGAACAGTGACTTAATGTGAGGGTTACGTTCGTCATGAAGCTCGTGTAAGATGCAGACCGGGACACCATCCGGTCCCCTTGATGCTATGTTGTCTGCTTTGGAGAGGGCAGCTCTCACCTGTTCATCTGTGATGTCAGGGAGGCTACACTCTGTTGGGATGGACATTTGCTCATTAGGGGGGATGGGGGGGTGACATTTGCACTGAACCTGTTTGCCAGGATGTTGGCAATGTCTGTGGGTTCAGTGTATGTATTGTCATTTTGAAGTAACTCACAGCATATCTGGGAGTTGGTACCCAGGTTCCTGACATAACTAAAGAAGGCCTTGTGATTGTCCTTAGTGTCTAGTGCAATTTTCCTATCGAAGCGGGCCTTAGATGAATTCATGAGTGATCGTAACTTCTTGCTAGTACTGATCAGAGATGCCTTTCCTTTTTGGGATTTTGCTATATCATGTAGTAGCCTCCTCCTTTTGTTGTATAGCTTATTTATGGCCAGGGTCCACCAGACAGAGCCCCTGACTTTGGAGGAGTGAGTCTTGTTTTTATTTGGGATAGCACGATCCATGCATTCCAGTAGGTGTCAATAGAATGCGTTTGTAAAGGATTCAGCGGTCTGAGCCATATTTACCTCTGTCCCAGGGTCTTTGAAGGATACCACCTCGGTTTTGAGAAGTGTGACATTTGCTTTTGGTAAGTTCTTCACCAAGAGTACCTAGGATGGGGGTGGGGACGGGATATGGATGTCCAGTGAGATAAATGTATGGTCTGACCTTACCAATGAGGGGTATACCTCTGGTGTGGAACATAGAGACCCCATGTTGGTGATGATCAGTTCCAATATATTTTCCCCTCTTGTGGGTGTGGTGACCAGTTGTGCCATAGCATTTGAGTTTAGAAATTCTAGCAACCATTGGGTGAGGGTGTTGGGGCTTGAATAGTATTCCCAGTCAATGTTTGGGTAGTTGAAGTCACCCCATATAATGGTGTTTGGAGAGACCGTCATATTCTCCAGTGTTCCCAGGAAAGCCGAGTGGGGTTCCTGAGTTTGGGAGGGTGGTCTGTAGCAGGCTACAAACTGAAAGGCAGTTTTTCCCACTGTTAGTTGCACATGTATGGTCTCTGATGCTTCGTGCAGTGCTACTAACCTGGAGGTGTGTGTATCTGTGATGTATATGGATACTCTCCCTATATTTGTTGGTCAGTCCGAGTCTTGTGGCCGAAAAGCATGGTATGAAGTATACCCTGGTAGTGCTGGGGTGCTTCTGGGAGCCTGAACCAGGTGTCTGTTACTGCACAGATATCGACATTCTCCATACTGAGGAGAGTCTTGAGTGCATGCATTTTGAAGTTTAAACATCTGGTGTTGAGCAGCATTACCCCTAGTTTCTTTTACCTTGTATTGTCTATGGAGGTGGGTTTGTCTTTTGAGCCTTGCCTAAAAAAGGCACTATGGGGGTGGCAAGAGCCTTAGCCAGTATTCGAAAGTCTAGGGGTGACAGGTGCAAGCCGTCCATAGCAAAGCTACGTGGCATGTCGAGCATGTCATCCCAGGCTGACAGACACTGGATCCCCTTTGAATGACACCAATATGTTAGCCAACTGTTAAAATTGATCAGTTTGTCTGCATTCTGTGCCATCATTCTTGGTGAGGGTAAGATGCTACACAAGGTCAGGGTCATACTGGCCTGGGCTACATGATCAGAGAGCTCCTCTATGTCTCTTGCCATGTAGTCCAGGGAAGAACATCTGAGGTCATTCATACCAGCATGGACAATGATGGAGCCATATTTGTACTTGCTTTGGAGTGACCTGAGTGCATCTGTTATGTGGCGGATCCTGGCACCCGATAGACAGCTCAAAGTGACCTTCTCCTTGTTCAGCCTGGTGAGTGGGACGTAAGTGTGTCTGACAACAGAGTCACCTATTACAAGTGTATTAGGTGTGTTGTTTAGCCCTAAGGGCAGTGACTGTTTGGCACACTGACTTTGTGAACCATGTGATATGTGGGTATTGTTGAGGGGTAGCAGTTGTTTGGGTGTCTGCTTTGGAGGTCTCTGCTGCTTAGGCAGATATTATTTAGAGCCTCCGAGTATGTTTTTGTGTGGTAATGTATTTTGTTTGCTGCTGCTATAGGTCTGTGTGAGACTGGATTTGTGGTGTGTATGGTTACCTTCACCACCTGATAGACTGTGCCAGTCATGGGTCGAGAGAGCTCAGCCTCCTGTTTGTCTATATAGTTGCATCTCTCACATATATCTGAGTTTGTTGGGAGGAGGAGAGGGTTGTCTGTGTACATAAGGCAGTTGTAACATTGCCTCAAAATTCCCATATTCACCAGCTGGACAGGAGAGTACACACAAAACTGACCTTTGGACATGCCAGGATATTATGATGAAATACTCTGTTGACTGATCAAAAAGGATCAGTAGGGTGTTAAGTGTGTAAAAGAGTATAACAGGGGTTTAATGCTCAGGTTTGTCAGTGTTTTGGAAAGATTATCTGCGAAGGAGTCTAGACAGAACCATGACACTTCCTTCAGCTATGTCATAAATAGCAATGTACACTCATATATGTCCTGAGTCAGGGCCAACTGTACCAGACTGACAATGCCGACATCCTGTCAGTCAGGCCCATACATACATACTCACCTCCCACTGACAAAAGGCCCTATCATCATACCAGGAGATATCACATGTAGAATGGGTAAACATCTCCTTCCAAAGCTGAAAACATGGCATCAATTGGATTACATTGTTTCCCTATATGTGTCATAAGTGAACTACAGAACAAACAGACCCTGCACCTGAACACTCTGTTGAGTCTCACCCTCTCTACAGGATCTGAAACTGTTGAATGTGTTACAGCAACATATGGCACACCACACAAGTGTTGGTGCACAACAGACTATGGGAACTATAGTCCTATAAGCCTATGACGTCTGATCTGCAAGGCCATTGAGTCCATCATGATTGAAGTCATAATCAGAGCTACTGGAAGCTGACAAACACACAACCCTACCAACTTTGGTATGTTCATGGGCAGATCATGGTTCCCAAACCTGCTAGACTGTTTACAAGGCAGCCACCCAGGACATACATCACTAAAAGGAGCTACACACATCCCACATAGACTCTGAATAGCCCTTTATCAATATCCCAGACACGTCATATCAACAAAATCAACAATCTGTGCATAAATATGTATTGTCATATGAAGGAATGGCAATTTATCCACAGATATATCACACAAGCTAAGAATTGTGGAGTCCTGTTCAAGCTGTTAACACCTGCTGACCCACATGGTTCATTCCTGGGATTACATAAAACAAAGTGCACACACATTACCATGTCCAGTCTGATGATGTCAACATCCTACAAATATAGCAGGAGAAACGAAAACACCCAGTAAAGCATATAGCGTGTCGTGTTAATGTGTATCTCTCTAGTATTCTAACATAGTTAAGTAGAGATTTGAATCCTGCAATTGCTGAGTGTATGTGTGGGGGTGTGTGTGTGTAATTTCCATTGAGAGGAGTTCCCTTTTTGGAGACTGGGAAAACACATTAAAAGAGGTAAATTCCTCTTTGGCAAGTCTGATGATGTCAGTATCACACAAATACAGCAGTGGAAATGAAATCACCCAGTAAAGCATATAGTGCGTCATGTTAATGCGTATTTCTCTCGTATCATAACATAGTTAGGTAGGGGTTTGAATCCTGCAATTGCTGAGTGTGTGTGTGTGTAACACTGTTGGTCAATGTGTTGTGGGTTTTGCTTTTACAACTGTATGATATATCAGTAAAACAACAGTATGTGCATTGCACACTTCAGGTATCTGTGTGGCAAATACATATATGTACATGTGACCTCAATTGGTATCTGTGTGGCAAATACATATATGTACATGTGACCTTAATTAGTTCATAGGTGTGAAGCCTACTTTCTACACAAATACATATGTTACCATTGACAGTCTGTGCTGCTGCTTCTCAGACCTTAGGTCACATATGTATGTATGTGGCAAGGCCAGCCACTGTAGTGATCTGTGGCCTAGGTCATCTGTGTCACACACACCCATGACAGTTTCTATAGAATAGTGTGAGTGAGGGTTCATGCCTGGGGTATATTTCAGACATGTTCAAACACAACACAATCTGTCAATAATGGCCATGCATTACAGGTGTACAACACCTCTGTGGATATGCATACAGACCCCTTATTGCTTATGTGATACACTGAGGGACATCAGTATACCTTTGGAAATGTGAATACCAAAGGACAGATGACATAACATGTGGCTGTATGTACACATCAGTACCCCTGCTACATGTTGTGGGCTACTACCAATGCGGTACTGTCAGGATACTATGTATAGTAAATATGGATGACTATGCTATAGTTGGCTTATAGCTTTACAGCATGGGTTGGCCAACAGGTATCTGTCTGTATGATACCCTTGTGGAGGATAAGTGTCTCATCCAGAGAATGAATTGTAGGCCACTGTATGCATTACCAGATGTGGACGGACATATCCTTAGTGTGTTTGCTTGAACCTAGGACAGCTACATGCCAAACAGGAGTGGTCCCCAGAATGGGTGGCAGTCAATACCACTGGTTACTGGTATAGTATAGTACCGGAAGGATTAAAATGCTACTGGGTATCCTACATCTGTGTGTCAGCTGTCAAGACATCATCTAACGATTGGGTAAAATCAGGCTGTTGAGGTTATGCATACTACCAGAATGCAAAACAATGACTGATATTAACAGTATCACCCACAGCATAGTGTCAAACCATGTCATACAAACATGTGTACCCAAGTTGTAACATATGTGTAGTAAAATGCATACTGGCCACCAACAGGAAATATGAAGTGTTAACACTGTGTAATACAGGTCATGTCACCCTTCCCATGTGTCCACTATGCACGTGCATGCAGACAGTGCACCTCCACCATGTTCACAAATGTACACCTGCAAATCTGTACTGCACACATCACACACGTACCATCCACTCACCAACACATGCTGCCAGTACCACACACATCAGCCAAGTGGCACATGGGCGGACAATACATTCTTGGAATTAACACTGGTGTAAACAATACTACATTGATAATCATAGCTTTAATGCATCATGCCTGCTCAGATATACCTACAAGGATATCATTACACTTTGCTATTGACAACATGCTAACATTGCTACACTGCTATTAGGTCACCCTGTGCATCAGCACCATGTAAGCCTGTTCCTGCATCAATGTCACAGATGACAGGAGGTGGCACAGTTTCATCATATGCACAGGGTGTGTTATTGGTTTGCCAGAGCTCGACAATGACCCATCCAATCGACATGTATGTGTGTGTGTGTGTGTGTGTGTGTGTGTGTGTGTGTGTGTGTGAGGGACAACAGTACAGTATGGGTCAATGTTGATGTAATGTGTGTGTGTATGTGTTAGCCCTAGGTGTTTGGTTTATGTGTGTGTGTCTGCATGCACACAGTTCCACCTTGTGGCTGCCAAATACGGGAGGTTGTGGGACAGCACACATGAACACATGCACACATGCACACATGGACACATGAACACATGCACACATGGACACATGGACACATGGACACATGAACACATGAACACATGCACACATGAACACATGAACACATGCACACATGAACACATGCACACATGCACACATGCACGCATGCACACATGAACACATGAATACATGCACACATGCATACATGAACACATGAACACATGCACACAAATACACTACTCAGTCAAGTTGACACACACACACACACACACACACACACACACACACACACACACACACACACACACACACATCAACAGCAATACGGAACATACTCATTAGTGGTTGATGGTGGAGTACAGTATCACAAGCCAAAGAGTCCTATCACACATGTCAGCATGCAGGATGTGTGTTGCTCAACAGCATGCAGTGCGAGTGTAGAGAGTCCTTGTTGATAACAGTATACATGTCTTTGATGCATGTGTGTTTTTCAATGATTGGCCTCACCCTGGAACACAATGTGTACATGGACACAACATTGATGTGCAAGTCTAAAATGCTTTCCAATGTCCTGTGCACCATCACTCATAGGTATACATACCATGGCCAGATGCACACAACCGTCAGGTGTATAGCAATGAATGCTATGTGCAGTACTGTAGTTACTGTAACTGGATGTAGTGTAGTACTATGAGCCATCATCAGGCAACATCATGTGGTCACTCAAGGCCACTAATGTATGCCACACTGGCAACTATCTTGCTGTACCTGACCTGCACCACTTTGGCTACATTAACCATTTCACAGCCAGTTGTTACATGGGTATGTAAGGTGTTCAATAGGGAGCATTGCCTAACATGAATGTGTTGTGTGTTGAAGCGTGTCGCACCACCCCATGATAGGCCTCTACCCCTCAGGTATAGTATGTGTGCTGTGTTGATGACATTTGGGATACTGGAGTATGACCTTACAGCAGGTGTCTACATATGCCATGTGTATCATATTAACACTTAGTGCATATGAAAAAGTGGTGTATGTTGTGTGCATGTGTATTGACTCTGCCTATACAATGTCCACTACAGTGTACCACAATTGGTTGGGATGCTCTGTGTATTGCATGTGTTTGAGGCAGCTACTCATGTTACTGGGATGTGCATAGTCCCACAGAGAACATGCAGAGCATGCATTATGTGTAGGTGTTTTACATGTGTATATGGCCTACAACTCTCCTATGACATGCACATGTAATATGCTATATTAAATGTAGAACACTCACCAGCATGGGTCTGCTGTCTTGCTATCACACCAGAGGGACCTACAAGGATATGAAACAGTTTGTCAGTGCCAACAACTATGGCATTGCTGCTGTGAGTTTGCAATTTTACAGTAGTACAACAGGTGACAGTCACAGGCATACAGATAATGTTCAAAATTATCAGTATTGCATGACACCTGGCTCCACATCTTCTGAATACACAGTACACATCTGATAAATGCATGTTCTAACAATCGAGCTAACAGTACTCTACAGATATGCCATGTTACCTGCACGCTCTGAGTTGACGTGCTGGGTGACTCCGGCCTCCATGATGACACATGTCTGTTGTAGTGGTTGGCCAGGAGCCACCACGCTGAGGAGCAGCTCTTCCACTCTGGTGAGGGGTGGATGTGTTGCTGCACCACCACCTGTGGCAAGCTGTTGTCTGTGGACATCGGAGGCATGCTGCCGGACATGTCTGATTAAATCACTGCAGTGATGGCATACCTGCTCATTATGCATGCCTACATCATTCACCCGAAGGACAACATCCTGCCACAGTGCAGTGTGCCCATGCTGGTCCTGGCTGGTTCTGGAGAACAGCAGGTTGTGATGTTGTATAAGGGCATCTAGGATGACTTCCTCCTCTTCAGGGGAATATGCGGGCTTTCTATTGTGAGACATGTACAAAACCACAAAAAGCGAGTAGGAACACAAATGGAGACAGCTTGAAAATATATAAAAGGATTTAATAATTCCAAATGCACGTAAGCGCTTTCGGCCAAACCAATGTCCAGCCTTCATCAGACAAACAGCGGAATACTTGATGTCAAAAGTTTATATATTGTTATAAAATAGTACTACCAATCAAAAACGAATGCATTACTTAATTAAATGTTACCATGATAACCTTAAAGCAGTATTACAATTAGGTGCTATCAGGTATTATTTGATGTTACTTGAATCAAATTCAAGAAGCAGAACTCAAGCATAGAAATTGCTTGTTTTACATATTATAACATTAAATATGTTAAAACCAATCATCAATTAAAAATCAGACTATATACAAACCTTTTTGAAATATAAACTGACTTGAATTTGTTAAATTACATTGCAGCAACTGGTAAATGAAAACGGACTTTTTACAAATAATTTCTATTTTGTATACATTCAAATGTTGAATAACATGACTTGAAGGACAATAAGTGGTCCGTGGTTTAGCTTATTGTCCTTCAAGTCATGTTATTCAACATTTGAATGTATACAAAATAGAAATTATTTGTAAAAAGTCCGTTTTCATTTACCAGTTGCTGCAATGTAATTTAACAAATTCAAGTCAGTTTATATTTCAAAAAGGTTTGTATATAGTCTGATTTTTAATTGATGATTGGTTTTAACATATTTAATGTTATAATATGTAAAACAAGCAATTTCTATGCTTGAGTTCTGCTTCTTGAATTTGATTCAAGTAACATCAAATAATACCTGATAGCACCTAATTGTAATACTGCTTTAAGGTTATCATGGTAACATTTAATTAAGTAATGCATTCGTTTTTGATTGGTAGTACTATTTTATAACAATATATAAACTTTTGACATCAAGTATTCCGCTGTTTGTCTGATGAAGGCTGGACACTGGTTCGGCCGAAAACGCTTACGTGCATTTGGAATTATTAAATCCTTTTATATATTTTCAAGCTGTCTCCATTTGTGTTCCTACTCGCTTTTTGTGGTTTTGTGGATTTTACCAGTTGAACTGTTTGTGTATTGTGAGACATGTCCCTGGAAGACAATAAAACAATAACTGTGAGCAAGTCATGTGGCAGACTTAACATTCTAAAGTACAGACATCAATGAAATGCCATATATAGCCACCTACTGGTTGTCAGTAGATACACACTTTTAATACCACATATCACTGCTCAGCCCACAACTGCCTGACAGTGCCAGGCACATACTATATACCAAACCATGTTCTGCACAGCAACAAAGTGAAACAAGTATGTAAGACTATACAACAGTACATGGCACACTGTATGTGACACAATGCATCACCTAGGCACAGGAGGTATATATGAAGTTGATGCATACAGACATTTGTCATCCATTGAAATGAATGTAAAGTACAGTTACAGTACTACCAGTACACCACGCTACTTGTTGATAGCAAACCCCTCAGTAACATATGTGCACATTCATCAATATAGGTGGCATACTGCTGTACTACACTATACATGTTGCTAGATATGCACTTATATCCTATGACACAGATACCACCGAGGCCATGTTACAGGCATACCCGCACACACATCAGACATACCTACAAGACACAAAGGTATGGCAACCCAGATGAGTTTTACCTGTGTACCATACAGTACTGTGTGTCAGCACTTACAAACCTCATGCCTGAGGTATGTAATGTGTGAGGACTACAGGTAACAAACAAAACAGTGTTTCCAAGCACTATGGATATATACCATACTGTGCTGTTTAGACCTACAGCTTCAGGTAGTACCACAGTCCATACGGGATTTGTATTCACTAGTGTTAACAATCAATAAGCATACATGTACTGCTGTAGCCTACAATGGCACACTCCAGTCAACACCATGGGAATACGTCACACCGTATGCCATACTGCTTTTCCTGCCTAGCAGTAGCATACATATCTTTTGCTGGGATCAGAGCTACAACACTACATACCATGATATAAACAGTTTCCCACTAGGCTATCACACATATACACAACTTTGACACATTCACCTACACATTCACCATCACACTCAGTCAACCTCACATAGCAAGTAATGCAACAGGTACATACATGTATGTATCGGGTCCTAGGTAGCTTATAGGCTATTAGCCACAGGGCCTATGGAAGCCTAGCCATATGGTACCCTGCCCTCCAACACCCATGTAATTTAGGTTCATGTGCCCCTGTCATGCAGAGCCACAGAGGTGATTCCCGGGTTGTGTTTCCTATCTCACATCCAATCATCATGATTATTTATGACAACTGCTAATGAGGACCTTCATTTGCTATTGATAGGTAGTTAGTTTCTGAGTATGGTATGTCTCTGACATGATCATGTACCACTCCAGCATGTTCTGCTTTTTGACATTACAAGGTTTAGATCAGTACAGTGTGTAGCTTGTATGGATTTTAATCTGTTTATATGGAGCATGTCCAACACCTGTGGGTTTGGCATAGCTTTGTATGTTAGGCAGAGGTTGGCTCTGGGTAGGCAGTATGCGACACTGTGTAGCTGTGGTTTTGTAAGACAGTCTGCATAGGGCATCTGTTTGAGTCTGGTAATACTCTTTGTGAGGTATGTGTCTGGCGTCCACAGTTGCTGTACATGTCTTCTGAGGTACATATCAACAGGGCCATTGTACTCTATGATGGGTGTTATGACTGATGAGTAGAGTGGAACACTGACCTCTTTTTCCATGGATGACACACCTTTTCTGATGACATGTGGACCATACACAGTTTACATGACTAGTGTGGCACTGTGAATATCAAAAGGGACACTACTGTCCACCTGTGTCCCCTAGTCTCTAATCACACTTTTGGTGTTGAGTAGACTACCACCTATGTGGTAGTTCATGGGTACAGGGTTTTTAACAAAAGGGATGGCAATACGTTTACAACATCGAGCTTGAGCGTACATATGAACATCCATTGGTGTACATATAGATATACATATAGGCACATATACAGTCCACCTTTCATGTTGGGAATATCAATTATGCACAGGTTGAGAGGGATACAGTTATGTAATAATATTGCACAGTCCTGTGCAGAATGCATGGAAGGTATTCTCAGCCCATGTATCTTTAGCAGGACCCCCTGTCTGGAAGACTAAAAACATAACAAATCATACCCACAGCGTTTAAACACCACATGTCATATGCCAGCACCGTATGCTGTCTTGTTTTTTCCACACAGTACAACCTACATATAAATATGCACATAACAACCTGCACCAACATATAAATGTCCACCCTTCACAAACAGTTGCAGTATGGCCCTTGCTCTATGCACATGATAAGGTGCTAATATATCGGACACATAAATATCTCTTCATATGTGTGTGCCATACACACACAAGGTCCACACTGTTGCAAGTTCGTACATCTCACAGATGACCTGTTGGACCTTGCTACAACATGGACAGTTGTCACATGTGAGCATACAGCAATAGTACAGGGAGTATATATAGCTGCAAATGCTACATTACTATGCTAGCCTGGTACAGCAGTTGCCAATGCTAAGCTACACATTATATGACTATCATGCATGTCTTACTCTGTCACATCCAAGTTTATATAGGTGTTTGCACTACTCCCCCAAACTGCCATTATACACAGTACTGTACAGAACATGGATAACATGATCAGATGTTTGACATATAATGCTGAACTACATATGTCACAGTTATGTCCCACTGCACACAGCTACACACTAATTTATCCATGGCAGTAGTTATGCATGGCATCAGTGCATACATACCTACTGCTGCCACATATGCATGTTTCAGAGTATGTATAGTACCATTCATAAACTTCTACTACTTGCCAGTAACTACAGGTCTGTTACATACCTGTTTGTCACTTTCAGGTCCATCTGTGTATGCTTTGACAACTTTTTTATTTATTTATTTTTTTTATTAAGTAAAGTTTTTTTTACTTAAGTTTTATTTTTGGTTATTAATTAAGTATTTTTTTTTCTTAATTAATAGTTTTAGTTAGTAATTAAGTATATATTATTTTTACTTAATTAAATATTTTTTATTAAGTAATAGTTTTTTTTTCATGACTCTCCAAGAGTTATACAGTCTCTGACACATGCAATGTAATGATTGCATGTGGGAATAGCAAGTACAGTCTGCTTTTATAGGTATCTGCGCATGTGCATGTGATGCCCTCTGTACCAATTGGTGCCCAGCATTTGGTAAATGCATACAGCCTGCTGTGTGGTAATTGCAATACTCACTGTCATAGCAACCCAATGCTATAAATTGCTAAGGTATGTAGGCGTAGCCCTTTCATATTTCCAGAGTGGGGCCCATGCTTGTTTGCTGTGGACACTGTTGTGTAAGTCAGAAGGTTGGTATACTTCTTATATCTGAAGCTAGAAGTGTAGACAGTGGTGTACATGTTGTACTCAGACCTGACTGTTGCCACTTCCAGTACAGAGCTATCAGTGTAGAGTTTAACTCACCCCTACAAATGCCTACACAACATTTATGTGACTATGTAGTTTCTTTTCTACTCATATAATTAACTGCTATACAAAAGTAGTTATTGAGAAGTATTCTTTTGGCACATGAACTGTTTGTGAACTGTTATACTGTGACTATTAATGTACTCACGTCTGCAGGGTTTGTGTTTTTTATTGTTGGCATTAGCACAGGGTTCTCAGGAAACTGGACAATTCCAGTACTGAGTATGCCTACCTACATCCTTGGTAGACCCTAAACACACAAGTATATTTTAATTGTGGGGGGGGGGGTGCTGACATACAGAGAGCATTATGTATTATTGTGTGAATGTTATCTTACTGGACTTAAAGGATTGGTGTGTACCTGTTAGTTTATCAAGGCAGGTGGTTTGTCTGCATAGTTCCCAACTGTGAACCTATCCAGATGGTAGCCAGATGTTACACTGTTATTCTTAGTCTGTGCAACACACAGGTGTTTTCATCACTGGTACAATGGCATTGTTACAGTCAGTTGCTACCAGTACATGGCAACATCCTCTGGTATTTCTGTGTTGTACTCCTACATAACGGTATGCTTGTGGAAGTCCTACCAAAGCTGTTTGCAGAGTGTGTAACAGCAGAATAGCTGATATGCCTGTGTGTTTGTGCCTCTGCCAGGCCTATGAAACACTCAGATATATCTTTGCATGGAGTCAGGGATAGGTAGTTAAAAGTGAGGTACACCTTACACATAATAGTGACAGTAAGTGTAGACTTGAGTGAAGCAGTGCATATGGATTAGTACTCCTTTTATGAAGTACAAGCGGTGTCTACTGTTATTATTGTCAGTATTCATTGTGTAATACCCCACCTTTCTGACTGACGTCAGTACTTTTCAGAGGGATTCAGAGGGACACAGCTAAAATATGTTTTACAATCAGGGACATCCCTGAAAAGTAGTCACAGTTAGGTAGTATGGCCTCTGCCCTAATCAGATATGCCACTGTTTGCCCTGCTGTGATACTGTGTGGGGGTTGTAAAGTGCCTCTGTAACATTATTTGCTGCTAGAATGGCTGCTTCTCATATCACAGTCATGTAATGCAATTCCACAACAATTGCTGGTAAAGGTCCACAGAACAAGCTTTGTGTTATGGCCTTCCTATTTTTCCTTTACATTCACTCATTGTAACGCATGATATATTTATTTCAGCACCACGTTATTGTATATCTGCTGTGGCTTTGTGGTAATTCATGCAGTCTAGTGTGTCCAAGGTCCGGGGTTCGAGACTGACAGAGGTGTTTTATTTTGCTGCTCAGCAGAACAAGGGCCCTGCCATGCAGAGTGACTAAGGCACTTTTAAGCAGTTGTAAGCAGGTTTGTGTGGGTTTGCACGATGCTTAGCAATGCTTAGCTAAGCGCACACATGCGCACACTCACTTAAACCCGCTAACTACTGCTTAAAATTGCTTACTCCCTCTAACCTCCGCGCTAATTTCTTTCAAAGAAAAGAAAATGGGGAGATAGGAAAGTGGTGAAAAGGGGGCACAAAGAGGGAATTACAGTAGGGAGTGGACAAGCTCGGGATGTGCAAGACGGGTGTAGGGAAGGTCCATAGCTGCCCATTTCTTTACCAGCAACAGCTGTACATATGCAATAAATTTGGAGTGAAATCTGAAACCTTCCACCCCTGAGAGAGGGGTGAGGACAACAAAGTATGTTGTACTGCCAATTATAATTATCAGTTTGCATGTCTAGTGGACATGTGTGCAAAATGGGCAGCTATGTATGGGGCATAATTTTTTTGTGGGTACAGATTGCCCTTTTTTTTTCAGGTGAGAGTGGAAAGTGAGGTAGAGGAAGTAGGTATATTTGGGGAGGTAGGTTGGGGAGGTAAACAGACAAGACAAACAAGACGCATACAGGGGCAGTGTATGACACATGGGGTGGGTGAACACAATTGACGGGGACGGATGTTTGGAAATCGCAAGCCCATGAGCCCACAGATGGTAACAGTGGAACTGAGATCCCCACCCATGGGCAGTCACCACTGCACCTTCACAGCCCTGAGGGTGGCTGTGCTGGGGGCTGCATAGGACGGGCAGGCTCACCCATGAGACGCGCCACTCTTGCCTCGAGCTGGCGTAGGGGATCAGCATCTGAACACTGGATCTCCCTACACACCACAGCCCAGACCCTTCGAAGGGTGACAGGTGGCCCTTCTCCTCCCACACTTGCACGGGGGGATGAGCCCCACCCCCTGCAGTGCTTCCACCCAAAGGTGGCACAGGACCAATGGAGGAGGGGATCCCAGGCTGGGCACCGGACCTGCTGGTGCCAGGTGCACTTTCCAGCTGAGGAGGGACAGGTGGGTCTGCTGGGACCGGCCTTCCCATATGTTCTGTGATTAGGTGTGTTTAATTACGACATAAACAACAGCATTCCAAGTTAGTTGTAACAGCATGCAGTAATATTCCCATTAATCCAACACACCAAGGTTCCAACAGTTGAACAGCAAGTATAACACATGCATATACTGAACGACAGTGGATATTCCAACCGCATGCAGGGATGATTGGTGGCAACAGGCCACCATGATTGTGGTGTTTGAGCAGGGCACATGCATCAAAGTGAATGCAGATATTTATAGAACGATTGGACATATGTCAAAACAAATGTTTGGAGATTACACATACTGTTTGAGGTGTGGAATTGCATTGTTTATGCACATACAGTAGGGTGTGGAAAAAAAACTCAATTAACATCTTATAAGTACTTTTAGTCTCCACTACATTCCTATTGACTGCAGGTGTATATCCCCTACGTGTATTATTACACTTGGCAACATGCATTAGGTTGTGTAATGGGTTTGGCTAGTTCATTATATACCTGACCTATATCTGACATACTAACTGTCCAAGATGCAGATGTTACTGCTACATATTTATTGATTTTATGTATATTTCTTTATCTACATATCTGGATGTGTTCACGTGACATTTTCAGTTAGATTTGTACAGAACCCTACATTTCGTGTAGCACACTCACATTTCTGGGGATCTAATTAACAAGCTACTCATGTGCCAGGTTTACTTATGCATGCCAGCCAGTAACTGACTGTTGAGGACTGTATATATGCTTCACAGCTACTGGCACTTCCATCAACCACTTTAGATGGGACTGCCCAACTGTGGGTTGCCAGCACTTATTAAAACAGTACTATTTGTATAATGCAAGGGTACAACAACATTTCAAAGTAAGTGACACAGACACACTCCAGGTTTTATACCTTTATTAATTACATTACATTACACACTTAGGCTCTCTCCTTTATTTGATATTACAGTGCATATGGAAGACATATTCAAGACATATTATACCTTTATTAATAGGTTAGTACACTCTTTTTCAGGCTTGCTCACTTATTTTATATGACAGTACATGCAGAGATATTATTCTGGGCATATTTTACATTTCTTAATGGGTTACTACACTCTTTTTCTGGCTTTCTGACTTATTTTATATAACAGTACATGCAGAGGAATTATTCAGGGCATTTTATTGCTGTAGTATTGGGCTACAACACTTTCTTTCAAGCTCTCTCACCTATTTTATGTAACAATACATGCAGAATAATTACTAACCTGCCTGGTGGCACAGCCTTAGCAGCCTATCTGCATAGGCTTGCTGATTCGCAGCACAGACACCTGCAGCTATGAAGTAAATGAAGGGATATTGAGACATACCTATCCATTATATAAAATAAATTAGCATGTCTTACATACTGCATTCCATGGCTACCTACTCAGTAGTGGGGCATCTTGCATCCCACGGGCCTTCTGTATCCATTGATTCAGTAGGTCCTGCTTCTGTCTCTTCAGGTCTGCATGGTGGTGACGGACCTGCTCACCAGTCAGAGGAATGCCTGTGACACTGGTGAGGTCATGAGCTAACCGGTTCCAAGCCTCTGCTTTGTACTCCGTTCCTTGGAACTGGCCCTGCAGGAGTCTTGACTCATGATGGTGGACAAGGAACCAAACCATGTATTTCGACTCCTCGATGCCCCAGCATTGTGCTCTTAAGCGTGTACCCTCTCCAGCACCAGCCATTCTAACTGCAGATGGGAGCTACAATCAGTTATGTTGAGTATTCCCACCTATGGGGCTTAAATATGCCGCATTTCCAACACTTTTTTTGTGACTGGCCATTTTTGAAAATTCTCGGCTGACTGCAGACCTGCTTAGTAATGGTTAATCTACCATTTACAAGTATATGTATGTTAACAGTGGCTGTGTATCCTAAGCTGTCATGGCTTAGTGGTTCAGTACTTTGATTATGGTGCACAGTGTCCTGGGTTCGAACCTTCTCATTGCATTTTATTTTACTACTGTCCAGACAGGCTAAGGGGTGTGGCGGTGTTTAGGCAACTTTGCTCTACGTTGCTCCACGTTGCCCGACGGTGCGCTGGTTGGCACGGTGTGCACCTCCACGCAAACCGATCGCGCTGGGTAAAGCACTATTTAGCTATGGGCAACTACATTGCGCTGGGTAAAGCGCTGCTTAGCTACGGGCAACTATATTGCGCTAGGTAAAGTTTTGCTTAACTGCGGGCAATCATATGTCAGGATCCTTTATAAATATACATTTTGTTCACTGATACATAGGCCATTTCAATGCTTTTTGGTAAAATGTTAATCATATATGTCAGGAATTATTTCATATACTAATTTAGAACATAAAATAGGAAGGGGATTGAATGCTTCCTCTTTGTGCGAAGGCTCTACCACTACTCTATTGCTATTTGGCGTAATATGCATAAATATTCCTTATTATGCTCTTCCATGTCGAGATTGCTAACTGCAGCTAAGCAATGGGCACACCCGCACACACACGTGCAAATACGGGCAGCTAAATCGAGAATTTGAAAAAAAAAAATTAAAGTTTTACTTTTTATAACTGTGCTGGGGGATTACAATGTCTGGGAGTGTGGTGTTAGGTACGTGGACATTTGAGCGGACTCGCTCTTGTGTGTTGACATTTTACATTTCAGACACTTGCAGGGGCATGGACCTTTAGACTGCTCAGCAGTCAGACACGCCCCCTGCTTTCCTGCATGGTCTGTGTTAGACTTGGAGTGGAGTCAGCGTGCACTCATGAATATTCATGGCATGCTGACATCATACCGTTCAACTGCAGTCTCCGAGTAATACTTATTTAGTCTTACATGGAGGATTCATGAATACGGGGTTTATCTTACAATTCTCAATGCAGCCAGCAACAATAAGTCTGTACTAGGAAGCTTTCTGCATTGTCTTTGGGGTGAACTAATTGTTACTGTGGAAGGGTGGATGTTTGAAATTGTTTTATGACTTCAAGGAGCTGCAGCAGATCTTAGCAAGGCTCTTTGTGTGTGTATTATTGGCACACATGTGCTAAATCCTGACAGCTTCTAGACAAGAAGGGTTGCATGGGAACCAGGAGTCAGATGACCACATGTATGTGATGTCCTTCTCTAATCTATCACTAAAATAATATTTAATACTGGATGAGACTGCCATTTCCTTGCACTCTGGTTTTGAAACCTGACAAGGAAGGATCCCTCACATGGTTTATCTTGCTTTGCTTTAGTAAGTAACCAGGAAATAATAATTCTTTAGCTCAGTCAGGAAAATATAGTGAGATTAGTTAAGTATTGTTTTTCTGTAAGTGTGTGAACCTGTCCACCTGTGTTATTTTTAATATTTTCTGGGACTGAAACTCTGATGTTTATTGTAAAGAGATATTTAGTGTTTTCACATTCTTTTATTATTTATTATTAAATATATTTAAACTTTCAGTGTGGCTGGTCCTTTAAAGAATATTTTAAACCTTGAGAGGACTTATATCTATTTCGTGACACTGTGGCCACTCCTGGAAGCCTTATTGCATTGGCCAAGCACTATCATTTGTATTAATATTAATTTCAATCAGTATAATTGGGTGCCCTTGTAAGAGCCTTAGAATAGCCTTAGAGTAGCTTGCTTTGTGGTGTCTGGTGGAAGTGTAACTACCTTATAGTCTGTGCAGAAGGGGCATAGCTAGTAAATCTGTGGCAGCCTTTCTCAGGTGTGTGTGTGTGTGTGTGTGTGTGTGTGTGTGTGTGTGTGTGTGTGTGTGTGTGTGTGTGTGTGTGTGTGTGTGTGTGTGCGTGTGTGTGTGTGTGTGTGTGTGAATCTCAAAGTGCATGTGTGCATGTGTGTCAGCTACTTGAAGCAGGGGCACAAAGCACTGGTTTCACAGAGAGGGTGTTGGAGGACTTGGCTTAGACATGAGGCTCAGGACTCAACCCTACAGCTGTGCCAGTGTAGAGTCTTATTGGGGATCTGGGCAAACGTGGAAACCCGGACCCCAGACTGAGTGTGTTCCCTGTGTGCTCTTAAGGGAAATTGTGCTTGATGCAGAGAGCTGCATCTGGCAATAGTTGGTATATCCAATTTTGTGAATGTCCCTCTCCAGTGCCAGTAGTGAAGTTTCAGGCTTCTTGATTACTGGCCCAGAGTGAGGACATTACAAAAATACTGAAACATCAAATGCTAATGAGGTCCATTAATGATGTAGGGTGCTTAAAAGTAAAATATGGCAGTCGATATACTGTATTATATATATTTATAGTGTTTTAAGTAGCTTACTAATATGGAATTACCTTTTCATGGAGAAATAATGTACCTAGCAGATACTAGGATATGTTCACTTATTTTATATCACATCAGTTGTGCTATATCACTTTTTAGGTCTGTATTCAATATTTAATGATAAAGAAAATAGAAAAATATATTAAGAATTTGAGACAAAAAATGAATGTGTGATCTGTGTCTTATTTGGTGGCACTGGATTATAAGTGCTATATAAACAAATGATGGATCAAAATGATTATTTGTAAATATTTTGCATGAATGGAGTGAAGACAGAATAAGCTCAAGACAACAGTAATATGTGAAGGTGTTATCAGGTTGGTTTGGAAGAAGGGAGATACATCACAGTGAAATACTTTGTGTGTGTGTGTGTGTGTGTGTGTGTGTGTGTGTGTGTGTGTGTGTGTGTGTGTGTGTGTGTGTGTGTGTGTGAGTAAAATTATCTTGGCCAAATTTCACTTTTCTTGGCAAGGTAGCACTGGAAAGTAATGCACTGAGAGCATGAGTGCCAAAATCACTGGATGCCAGTTGTTATAACTCTACTGTGTAGCTGTCAAGTGTACTTATTTGGATACTGCAGGTATAGGCCATAACTCAAAAGCAACTTTGAGAATTTGCTGTACACTGTTAAGACCAACTTCCTCATATGTTGATCATTGTCAATGGTGCAAATCACAAGACTGTACATTTGACCTTCACATATTAATTAGTAGTATTCATGAGATTTTTAGGCTATCTCTATCATATGAATTCGTTTTCAGTGGTAGGATAGGGTAAACTGGTCGTATTTAGCCGGCAAAACATTTTTATCACCAAAATTCATATGTATTCTTTTAGCAACAAGGGAAATATATAGTAGTACATATTACACAGTGGTTGTATTAGTTTTTGATGGGTCTATCTTATGTCATGGAAATTGCAAAACACTGAGCGCCATTTCAGCAACATATAAACAGTGAAGTACAACATCTGTGAATGGCCAGATCACCAATTTTTTCCAAGGGAAAAAAACTCTTGGCTGTCACCGTATAATTGCCCTTTTCCCCACTGTTGTGTAATCTCAGAGTTGGTATATTTAGTTAAGGGGGTGAAACACCCCACTTTGTAATATTTGATATGGTGTTTCATGTGCAACCCTTCCTCACACCAGAAGCACGGACCACCTTAGCACAATCACATCTTATATCTACCCTACTGTATGCTTCCTCTATTTACACTAATCTCTCTAAAAGCAATCTGAAGAAACTGACTACATCCTACCATAATATAGCTCGTTTTGCCACAGCATCCCAGTATAGAACTCACCACTGTCTAAACTTAAAACACTTACACTGGCTGGAACTTCCTAACAAGCTTATCTATCAACAACTGTTAATAACACATAACATTTTTTATCAACCATCAAAGACACCTGCTCTTAGTAACCTCTTGACCCCCTATAATAACTTGAAACAGCTGCGCTCCGCCGAAAAGCTACAAGTCAACACAACTAGAATTACAAATTCTGCAGGTAACTGCCTTTTCTCCAACTCAGTAGGCAAAATATGGAATAACCTCCCCTCACACATTACCTCTCTAGGCTCCTTTCATCTTTTTAAAAAACAACTTCTTTTACATCTGAACAACTTCTGGCTCTGCTCTTGTACCAATCCAGACTAATTTACTTTCTTCTTTCTACTATCATATTTCCTTAATTCAAAACTGCAATCTTTCTCTGTGATCACAAATGACTTAATGACTGTACTGTTACTACTGTTCTCATAAAAAAAAAAAAAAAAGGGTACAAACAATGTCTTTTACAAGTATGTATATACATTTTAAAATATGTAATACCCCATCCTCACATAATTGTACTGTAAAGAATTAATGCCTTTCTCAATACGTAGATAACACTATGAGTTTTTTATTACTCAATCTAGACTAATATGTATGCATTGTTGCTCACTGTCTGTGTTACAGGCATTTATTGTAAATGTTTAATTTCTATAACTTTGTTTTAATCTGTGGAGCTTTTCTCCCCGGGCCTCCACTGAAAATGGAAATTATCCAGCTGGACTAGCCCGGTCAACAAATGTAAAATAAAATAAATAAATAAAATAAAATAATAAAATAAATGTGTGGTGTTCTGGTCATTCACAGACGTTGTTATTCACTGTTTATATGTCACTGAAATGGCATTTGCTGTTTTGCCATTTCGGCAACATAATATAGATCAGTTTTTGACAGACTGAGTTTTGGAAATAGGCAAAAGTGAGATCTGAAAAGTATGGAAAATGTCAGTGTCACAACTGACTAAAGAAATGTAAATTGAAGGGAATACTACATGTCAGCATGACCAAGGATGAGATGATATCCGTCTTGGATGTGGTTGAAACTCAATCCAATAAACCTAAAACAGCCTGATAACAATTGTAAGGCAGAATACGCAGAAAAGTAATGCAGTACAGCCACCAATGATCATAAAATACAGCTTCAACTAAATAAACTAGTGCTGGACTTGGAGGGATGTGAAATACCTCAAAGGGAATGAGACCAGAAAGAAAATGAGTGAGCACAGAGAGAGAGAGAGAGAGAGAGAGAGAGAGAGAGAGAGAGAGAGACTGGAGCAGCAGAGGAGGATATGATGCATTAACATGAAGAGGTCATGACTCAATAAATAGAAAATCAGTACCTGCATGAGAAGGCAATGCCAACTCTCTGCTAAGTGCATGTAAATGGCAGAAGAGAAAATCATTCATGTCATAACAATAACTGTTTCATGGTACTAATTGATGATGAATTTTTGACTGACAATTCTGTTATAAAAAAAAATAAGCAACATGAATTCCAACATAGAGGAAAATTACAAATACGCATTCAGGACATGGTTCAGGTGAGACAAGGAGCAACAGGACATGTAAGACAAGTTGTGGGATTCAAAATAAAAAAATGAGTTATTGAGAGCATCTACCATCTTATAATAATTCCCGTATTAATTAACCTATTCACAACTCCCACATATCCATAACATTGCATATAACAACTGTCCATCCATTTCCAACCTCATACAAATATATAACCTTTCCAGGCCACTATGTTCATCGGATAAATATGTATTATGTGTATTCAAACCCATTTCTGCTGGCAAATCACTATTGTCCCACAATCTTACTAAATACAGGAACTCCATCCCACTAGCAATACAAGAGAACTCCCTAAAATCATTTAAGACTCAAAAAAGCCCTACCTACTCAGTTGCTAGCTCAGTACATGGGAAGTTCCTGCATAATCTCCAAACTTTTACTGTCATCAATCTTTTATGTAACTGGCCATAATACTGCTACTTCTTCACAATATCTAACTATCTGACTATCAGCTCCCCCTCTCCACTGCTATCTCTGTCTCCCTTTTACCTAGACCTCCTCAATACTTTTACATAATCTGCAACCATCTTCATCCTATAATTACTTTATTGTGCTGATTCCATTTGGAATTAATTAGACTCTTATAAGCGGCTGAGTGTGGCTACCTAACTCAGGTACACTGTCTGTTTTACCCCTCTGTGTAGTGAATTGGTACACTAGGAATAAGTAATGAGATCCACAAACATTCTTTGTAAATGAATACTATCACCAATTTTTTATGTAGGAGAAAGACATCTGATCTTGCTGTATAGCCCCCAGCAGCCCACAAATAAGCCCAATCTAACATGTCTGCTACAACACTTCATGTGTGGTATGTAAAACTTTGACAATCATTAAGTATTTGGTCTCTCATACAAGCAGTAGTTGGCCTTAAAATTCAGGGATGGCATGTTGTGTGGGAAACAAAATCCTAAACTGTTAGAAATAAAATGAGTTTTGGGATGACTCATACAAGCTGTGCATGCATGTAGTCTAGCCCATCACCTATGAAGACCTCTGCTACCTGTCAACATCTCCAACTGTACATCAGGACTAGTACTACATGCATTTGGCCTAGCAACCGCATAATGGCTGAAGTACCAGCCCCAGTATATAATTAGAGCACTAGCTACTGTATATAGCCCCATTCATATGTGATGACATCTTACATTGACTTTCAGTGTCAATGTAAAACTTGTAAGTTTGGGACATAGCAAGAATGTCAACACAAAGCTTCTAAATGTTGCAGCATGGTGAGGCTAGTCCTGCTTTGGAATCAGACACAAGGCTCTGTATTTCCTCATTAGCCTATGTTTGGTATAAATTGTTTTAGAATCTGTCCCCTAAAGTGTGACAGCTTGTGTAAGCTGTTTCTTCAGCTTCAGTGTTAATACATTGGTGCATGACAGGAAAGCATTGAGGGGATATATGACCTTTCAAAGTCTCTGCAGTTTTACATGCCCCTTATGCTCAGAGGAGGAAATTTCTTTGAAAATATGTTTCAAGTAATCTGTAAACAATTGTAAGAATTGCTTGCAATACATCAAGGCTGACTTGTGAGAGATGTTTGGCAAGCGAAATAAATATGACTGGAATGTATCCTCAGGACAGCATCACATTATGGACACCCAACAAGGACAAAAATGGTATGTGAAAACCATTTATTGATGTTGAAACAGGAGAGTGCTAGACTGCCAGAGGCTCACATTTAAGTCTAAAATTAGGAGAAATGCTAAATGTGTTAACTCTCTTTAGAAAACTTCTAACAGACAATTCATTATTTAAATGCTCTGATAAACTGATTTTGTAACTTCTATTGAAAATTCCTTCATGAATATAATGGATGCAGTAAAAATCATGAGAAGAAATCACTGATTTTCAAGTCCTCCCCATGTCAGGGAATGACAGATGAGTAAGCACTCATTTCACTGAAAGATTACGGGTAATGTCTGAAATGCACACCAGCAACAGCAATGTAACCCTGAAACACCACATGTGGGAGGACACAAATATGTAGGAGGAAACTTTCAGTCTTATAATGTATTATGATCCACTGTATAACTGTAACACTCTTGGTAAGCTAAATTTAAACAGACAACCCTTTCATCTTCTTTTTTGTTGGAAGACAATTGGCCTAACTGCCTGTAGATATCTCACTTTACTCCTCTTATTCTTGCAAATACCAGATATCATGTCTAGATCCCACATCGTACATTTAAATTCCTGCCCAAATGGAGAAGAGTCACATTTAACCATACTCACTTATGTTACCCCCTTAGGATAAATTCCTTGTACACTAAAATCCACCGGTGCTTTTACCTGTACATTATCTTCCACATTGTCACATGTTCTTGACAACTGCTCCTTCATTGTCAGTAAATATCTCAGCACCTACTACACACATATAAGCACACACACTCACACAGGGATACACACACACACACACACACACACACACACACACACACACACACACACATGCACGCACACACACACACACACACACACACACACACACACACACACACACACACACACACACACACACACTTTCTCTCCCTGGGATTCATGAAGCTTGCGCCATGCGCCGGAGTAGCGTCGGCGATCTAGCGCCAAATATGGCTGTCGAGCGATTCAGGTAAGAGCTGTTTCCACATGCACTACCAGCGTATGCAAGAGCTGTGCATCTCCCGGTGCATGTATGCTAATTACCCCATGTGCAGCAGTGTAGCATGCAAATGAAGGTATATAGTGATTCATGAAGTTGTGCAGGCATAGCGTAAGTATGTAGAAATGTAAACCAAAAAAAGAAAAAAACGATTTACATGTTGTCAAACATAAAATCGGAGCCATGAAAGCGGACCAAACTTACGTATTATAATGTTAATATATGCCAATGGCTAAATATATAGCTAATGGCATAAAACAACATGCACAACATATAAAAAATAACATTTAATTTCATGGCCACACCAACGCAAAGTAAAACCGCAGTGCATCGGTGCGCAAATAGGATCATAAGGAAAATATATTTAGATGTCATAAAATTGTAATGTAACACAATTCATGATATCCCCATAATAGTCAATGGCACGTATGCTACACCACAACCATGGCGGAAGGGTTGCTAAGGGTCTGTGACAGTGTTCCATGCAGTAACTAGGAATTAGCAGTCAATGCCATGCAAATGAGTCAAGTAATACTGAATCGCAAATGTCCTGCTGGTGTAAGGATGTACCACACGGCGTAGCGTTACAACACCGAGGAGTGGCCTGGAGGTAAACATGACATCAAGAGAGGGGCACACCACTGTATCTGTAAGCACATTAGATTATTGCTTATCCATGTTGCGTGTTGCTAAGCAAAGCCGCAGGATAGGGGTGTGGAAGTAGCCATAGCTTTGCTTAGCTGAGAGCACACAAGGTAACCGAAAGTTCATGTGAACGTGGATGAAAATGCGCACGAAACTCAATAAACGGATGTGCGCGGTGAGCACCACAGCTGAAACAGGAAGGATATGGGAAGACAATAAGGAAATGCTGCAGCATGGTAATTGGAGTACAAATGAGTAATTAACATCTAGAAACTTACAGTGGGCCATAGACAACAGGTAACAAGGCTGCTAGCAGCTACCTGCTGAACATGAAAGGGGAGGTGCCGTACAGCAAAGAAAAGAGAACTGTCACAGCAGAACAAAGCAAACTTGCTGTAGATCAGCTACATAACACATTTCTCAACACAATGCTGGGTTGTGGAAGCACAAAACAAGAAAGGTGGCAGCTGGATGCATGCCTGACAATGGGAGGTGAATCGGGTTGAAAATAGAAGTAAAGAGCAATAGATGAATCATGGCAGACAAGCGTAAGTCAACACCAAAGGCCTCACAATAGCAGTACCTGCTGTAAAACCAATAATTAAGACACCCTGCAGCTGGAATAGCACAAATACACCCAATTACACCAGCATCATCCATTGCACAATAGTATAAGGTGTGAAAGCCACACACACTTGTGTATTTCCAGACACTCTGCACCATTGGTGCATACAGACAGGGAACTTTTAATATGTATATGTTAGGGGCTGTCATAGCTTTGATTCACCACCATGTGTTGGAGACTGATGGTGGTGTGGAGGATGATGCTGACAACCATCTCAGGCACTGGAGGAGGAGATGAGTGTTCAGACTCAGGGTAACCTAACAGGGGCTACATGATTTGGAGATAGTAGAGCATTACAGGGTGGACAGGGACATCATACAGCAACTTGTTGAGCTGTGCCGGCCACACCTCAGAGTCAGAAGTAACATCGGGGAACCTATCCCAGTGGACATGAAGGTATGTGTAAGCTTGAGAATACTAGCCACAGGTACCTTTCAAAGGCCAACTGGGGATATCATGGGGATCTCACATGCATCAGCATCCAGGGTACTCCACCAGTTCCTGGATGCCATGTTACCACATGCCAATGAGCACATACACTTCCCCCGAACGCAGGAGGAGTTGGCCAGCAATATACGTCTCGTCCACCATGTGGCAGACTACCCAGAGGTACTGGGTGCAATAGACTGCATGCACATACACATCAAGTCACCACCCACTGAGCAGGGTAGGCGTTATATAAACCACAAGGTATTCCCCTCCATCAACTGCCAGGTTGTGTGCAATGCTCAGGGCATTATCATGGATGTGTGTGCTGGCAGTCCTGGAAGCTATCATGACTCCCAAATCTGGCATGCCTCACAGCTGTATCAGGATTTTGCCAGGGGGGATGGATTCCAAGATGGCCGCCGACTAGTCTAGTCCTTACTCTCTGAGCTCCTCACAGCTATTTAACTTTTGGTTTTTTTTACAACTTTACATCAACCTTTTTCCTCAAATTTTTATACTAAAAGATTTTATAAATCTTTTTCTACGCATTTGGATTATTTTTTCTTCTGGAATTATTATCCTGGGATTTATTTTACCTCAGAACATTCTTGGTCTCTCTGCTGCTGGGACTCCTACTGCTCCAGTCTGTTCCTGGTTCCTGGTATCCTGTTAACTGCATTCCATTTCTGGGCATGGCTACAAAATCTGACTCCATGGAGACTCAGCCTACAAAGGCCAAATATACTTCAATGCTCTCTCCTGAAAAGATTCAGGTTCAAAAAGACTGAAATCATCTAGACAACCTACAGAAACTTTTAATGTAAGTAATAAAGATTTAAATGGCTCAAATTTCCTTTTAGAAGAACTAAAAATAGCATTAAAACCAATCCAAAGTGCTATACAAAACTTTTCAGAACAGTTTGCAGACTTTAGTAAATCTTTAAAGCAAATAAACGATAGTATTGTTACTATTGAAAATAAAATCTTAGCTTTGGAGGTTAAAACAGACTTATTGGAAAGTGACTTTAAATCTAGAGATAAAACTGTTTCAGATTTACAAGCTAAAATATTGGATCTGGAAGCCAGGAGTCGAAGAAATAACATCATTATTCGTGGTTTACCTGAATCTTATGACAATAAAAACTTATCTGTGACTAAAAATATCTTTGAAACACTGTTAAATTGTGAAGCTTCTTCAAAATCTATAATTGTAGAGAGAGCACACAGAGCACTGCGTACAAAGCAAGATTCTTCCACACCAAGGTTAATTTATACTAAGTTACTAAACTTTCAAGACACTTTCCAGATCCTAGAAACTGCTAAAACAAAGAAACAATTCATATGGAAGTCTCACAAACTATCATTTTCCCAAGATCTTCCTGCACAGATCAAATTAAATAGACAAAAACTAGCCCCCTATTGTGCTGACTTGATAAAAAAAGGATTAGATTTGAATGGCATATCCTAATACCTTGTCTTTCACAGCTAATGACAAAAGATTTGTATGTTCAGATCCTAAAGATGCAAAAGACATTTTTCTTAAAACATTTAAAAAGCTTCCTGACACTGTATCTTAATATTCTACTGTTAAAGAACTACAATAAGGTTTGATATTTTCTTTTCTTTAATCTGACAGTATTTGTGTTACATGATTTGTAATTCTGGTGTGACATAATTATATTACCTTAAGAACTTGTCATGTAATTTACACATGATGGATTTGGTGTGACAGTGTGCAGTGACAGGATATATGCTTGTTAGATTTGTGTGGATTAATAGAAGCATTTAAATTCCTGTATTTACTTTTTTCTCTTTCTCTCACATATGCTTGCTGTGTAAATAGATAATATGTTAATTTTACTACAAGCTTTGGAGTTACAGCCTTCTGTGTAAGCTAAATGATTTTTGGAGGGAAAAACATTCCATCTCAACATTCTAGCAAGAAAATCTTCCCTCAGAGTTCCAGCTGATGCTCTGCATGAACATGCACACTACAGTCTCTCTGAGATGGATGGTGATGTCATCATTTGTGAGGAAAGAAGGACAGTTTCAAATACACAAGTCTGCTTGTTTTCAACAAGTATTCAATAGCACTAACTTTTTAATAGATCTGGCTATTATTTAAAGTGTTTTCTCTTCATAAATGAAGGTTGCTTTTTAAATTTAAACAGATTCATGTCACATAATATATTCAGTGACTTTTAGTGTGTCTGCATGACTTCAAAGCAAGCTGCTACTTTCATAAAGCAGAGTGAAAATGTTTCTGGAAACAAATGAACAGGTTAGTTTTATATATTAAAATTCTAAAGGATGTGTAAAGAAATGAACATATTTTCCTATTCAGAATATTTTTTCATACAATATTTTATATTATACTGAAGTGTTTAATTTGACAAATGTTACAAAGTATACCTGTTCATATGAAAGTTTCATGTTCTTTCTATTCTCTGCTCTCTCTTCTCAGAGGCTGGATGTGATATTTATGATTAGTAGTTTATGTTTAAGAAAGCCTTTACTTATTTGAAAGGTTTGAAATAACTATCTTTAATATGATTAGCTGAATCTACATGTATATATTTAAGCCCTTAGATTTACTGCATTTAGCTTGCTTGTTTCTGTTTTAATTAGATGTTCAAAATGTTTACTTTAAAAGCCTTGTCTTTTCATGCTGTTTTGCTATGTTACATCTATAGTTTAGAAGAATAGTATGGCTACATAACCTAACAGAGTCATTAGTAAAATATTCAAAAAGTAGATTTAAAATTATATGTATGCACATTGTTGTACATTCAGTCCAATATATATGATGCTGTTTAAGTTACTATTTAATAATATAATTATACTTTATTCATGTATATTAACTAGTGTTAAAACCTTACAGCTTATAATATTTCATTTTGAATAGTTCCTGTACTATTATTATCTAGTTAATAGATGCATCTCCAGACTGAATTGTTTTTCATTTTGAGATATGGTTGCTTGGTAGTTGTTTTTTGCTTTATTTGAACTATAACTAAATACTCATTCTACAGGTATTAGTGCTTTTATCATACTAATGGTCATGTTGATTAATGAAATTATCACTAAAGTACTAAAGAAGGTTCAGTAGATAGTGCATGACTATTATCTTTAGTTCAGTAATGCTATGCTTATTTACTTATATTATAATGTTACCAGTTGGTTTTGTTATACTTATATATGTTATCTTACATATATTTCAGTTTTAATTGTATTTCTTCTTATGATAGAGTGTTCTAGTTAAGCAGAGTGTGATTTATTTATTATTTACTTGTTTCTCTTTCTCTTGAAATACTTGAGGAAATACATTTAATCACTATAAATTTCAATTTAAGGATAGGAGCTTTAGATTAGTATTAGAAGTAGGGATTAAGCATGTTGGATGTCTTGAAATTAGTTAATTTTGTATATATTTTTAGTAGTATTACTCGGACTTTATGTTATGTTAGGCTTCCTTTGAGTAATTTGTATTCTAACTTGAGGTTATTATTATCTATAATTACAATGTTTTTCATGTTCTTCTGCTCTTCCTTTATCACAGGGGGATTGGTGGGTAGGCACTAGCGTTAGGATAAAGGTTATTATTATACATTTCATGGTTCTTAAAAAACCTTTTTTCTTTTTTTTTTCAACAAATGTTATTTGATGACTTGCTTGAATACTTAAAGACTGTTTTTTCTTTTTTTTTTTCTTCTTCTTTTTAATGTTGTGTTGGATTTGCACCTTGAGTTCACTTTTATAGCATCAATAATGATTATACTTGTAGAATATGCCCGTTGACATAATTTTAGATTCTTGGAATGTTAGAGGCATTCAAGATAAAGCGAAAAAGTCACTATTATTTCATATGATCTTTAAATCACAGGCTAACATTTGTTTTATTCAAGAGACCCATATTTCACGTATTGATTGGAATAAAGAGTTAAAAAAAAATGGATCAAAAAGATTATAGCTTCAGGTGACTCATCTAACTCCAGAGGTGTAGCTATAATCATTAAACAAAAATTCATTGGGAATATTATTGATGAGAAATTTGATGATGAGGGAGGTGGTGCTTATTTACCGCTTCTATTGCTGGTTTGGACAAACCCTTATTAATTTTAAATCTATATGGCCCATGTAATTCACAACATTTGTTCATTTTAAAATTTTACAATATTCTTGCATCCTATAAGGATCATCATATTATAGTGGGTGGTGACTGGAATGCAGTTATAAACCCTGTAATTGATCGTTCACGCTCCACTGTCACCTATAATCTTCAATCTACTCTGGCTATAAATGATTTGATGACAGAATATAATTTAATAGATCCCCTCCGCACTGTAAAAAATATAAACAAGAATGATATATATACTTATTATTCTAAGTGCTATCATTCGTGGTCCAGATTAGACTTCTTTCTAATTTCAGATTATATTTCAAAATATATTGTGGACTTTACTACAGAACCCAGATTCTTTTCGGATCACTCAAGAATTTCACTAAAATTGAACATAAAACCCAATATCAAAAATAAAACTATGTTTAATAAGTGGACCTTAAATAATAACTTATTGTCAAATGAAGATATTTGCAAACAAGCTTCAGAAATCCTAAATGAAATGGTGAATAGTCTTGAATCATCAGACATTCCTTATGACATACAATGGGCTGCATGTAAAGCAAGATTAAGAGGTTTATTTATTAGTAAAGCTGCTTTTTCAAAAACAATACTTTAAGAAAGAGGAATTCTTAAAATCAAGAATTTCTTTATTGGAAAATCATCTTAGTCTGAACTATGATGCTACTTTAGAAAAACAAATTTTGATTGTCAGAAAGATTTAATTCTGCTTCACCAAAATAACCTCTCCTTAGCTGAACAAAAGCTACTTGCTTCATATTCAGAGTGGGCCCAGGTTCCATCTAAATTGTTAGCGAGAATTATTAAAGTTAACTTCAGAAATCCAAATATTACATCTTTATCTTATAATAACAGATTATATAATACTGATGAAGAGATTATTCAACTTTTCACCTCTCTTTACACTGAGTTATATTCAGGTTCTTCTAATTCTGTTAAAGATAATCACTCAAAACTCTTTTTAGACTCTTTGCAGTTCCCTAAACTTAATGATAATCAGCAAAAACTACTTTCTACCACTATATCGGTACAAGAAATCTCGGATTCAATAGATAATCTTAAATTGGGTAAATCTCCGGGACCTGATGGTTTTACTCCAGAATTTTTCAAAACTTTCAAATTGGTAGTTCTTCCTTTCTATTTAAAGTTTACAATCATATAAGAGTTAATGATATCTCAGATATTCATTGGAACACATCCAAAACCATTCTAATTCTTAAAAATAATAAAGATAAATCTGACCCAGTAAATTATAGACCCATTTCTTTAATTAACGTGGATATTAAGATTCTGTCATCTATTCTGGCTAACAGATTGAAACGGATTTTACCCTCAATTATCTCGTCAGATCAATCAGGTTTTATGTCTCAGAGACATGCTTGGGATAATACTCTATCTTTAGAGACTATACTTCATCTCATTAAGAAAAATCCAAACCCTATATATGCTTTGATTATAGATGCATCAAATGCCTTTGACAGAGTATGTTGGAACTTTCTATTTCAAACTATGTTATGTTTTAATATTCCCTTATTCTTTATAAATTTTTAAAAGTTTTATACAAGAATATGTTTACTAGACTATACATTAATGGTCAATTTTCTGCTCGATAAAGATCACTAAAGGAATAAGACAGGGTTGTCCATTGTCCCCTTTTCTTTTCAACATTTACTTAGAACCTTTGCTATTGTTTATTACTCAAAATACTTTTCATAACATCCCTAGAATTCTTAATACTAATATTCATTTCTCTGCTTTTATGGATGATTTAGTAATCTACTTTCAAACTCCATTATCTGATTACAGAAAAATAATGAATTCTATTGATTATTTTTCTTTGGTTTCCAACTATCTTTTAAATTCTACAAAACTCATATTTTTCCCTTAAATCATTTAGCACACAAATCTTTTTTTTGTTTCCAGGCGATCATTTTCAGTTTACTTATAATATAAAATATTTAGGAATCAATTTGGAACACAATAATAAATCTTCCTTTCAAAATAATATTAATAAATTATGGAACTCTATATTGTCTGATATGGACAGATGGAAGCATCTAAACCTTTCATTTATTTCAAGGGTGGCCATTATTAAAATGAATATTCTGCCTAAATTTCTTTACCAATTCTCATCATCTGATCAGATAATTTCAAAAAAATTTTTTGAGTCTGTAAATAAAGCTTTGGCAAAATTCATATGGTTCCCTAAATCTGTTAGAATTTCCTATTCTAGATTGGCATTTTCAAGGACAAGGGAGGTTTGGGTTTACCTAATCTTTATCTCTATTATTTGATTGTCTCATCCAATAAACTTCTTACTATCTCTAAATTCAATAACACTTCTTATCCAAATCACTCTTTATGGATAAAATTATGGTATAATTATGTCATTTCTAATAATTTAAATCCTGAAGCTATTCCCTTTATCTCTCTGGATAGTTTATTTATTAAAAATATATCTACAGTATTTAAACAAAAGATTAGAGATTTCCAAACCTTACTCAAAATGTGTAAACTAGAAAAGATCTGCACCATGTTCAGCCAATTCATCTAAACCCAAATATATTATTGGACAATAAACTTTTGAACTTAACAAACTATCCTTTAATTAAAAATCTAAAAGTAGGAGATGTTGTGAAATATCTTGACTTGCCTTTATCTGACTGGCGTAAGTTATTGAAAGTAAACTGGAATTACTCACCAATTCTTACACAACTAAGAGCAATAATTAAAACAAATTTGTATCTCTGGTCCCCATAGACTCACAATTGAAAACCTTAACACGATTATCAAAATACTTTCATCATCTGATAAAATGCTCTCAAACTCATATAAATTAATTAATTCTTTAATGATGGACCACAACTGTCTTTTATCTAATGTTTGGTTGAATTATAATTCCCAATTGTCAGAATCTCAGAAAGTCCTGGCTATTAGACACACTAAGGAATTTATCCCTTTTAAAAAATTAGCATACACACAATTAATGATTAATAATGATGACTACTTTACCCCAATCAAATTAAACAAATTTAACCCAAATAAGTCCCCTTCGTGTTCATGCTGTTCTCATCCCCAAGCAGACCTCCTTCATATTCTATGGTATTGTCATTTTTCTCACAGATTGTGGACATCTTTGAAAGTCAGACTGGAGAAAATGGGATATCAAAAATCCACGTTGACGTGGGAACTTGCTATTCTACATATTCCATTGATTCATCTTTCAAAAGTTGATATTCATGTTATCATTTTTATTTGCTCATTACTAAAACTTTATATAATACAAAATTGGATTGATCGTTCTAAATTAAAATGGGTTACTTTCCAGAAAATGGCTTTTAAATTTATTGATGCTCAAAGATACTTAGGTGGAAGTCCAAAAAAAAAAGCTATTAGAAAGGTTGTGTTAGAAAAGGTTCTAAATATATTAAATAGTTAATGTTAAACAATTTTTTTTTTCTCTCAGGTTGCCTAACTTGTATATAGTGTACATATGGTGTATGTTTTATTTCTAAATAACTTATCAAAATCTCATGAAGGTTGTTATCACTAGATGAATTGTTATATGTTCATTTATGCCTTCTTGTTATGTATAATCTTTTAATTGTCTTGCTATTCATATAATTAATAAAAAATTTTTTGAGAAAAAAAAAAAGGATTTTGCCAGGGGGGACATCCCATATGGCCACCTGGTGGGGGATGCTGGCTATGCACTGAAATCGTGGATGATGACACCCATCAGAAATGCACACGCAGCCACGCAAGCATGCCATAATGAGGCACACACAGAAACCAGAATCATCATAGAGCACGTGTTTGGGATGCTGAAATCACAGTTCAGTTGCTTGGACATATCTGGTGGAACCTTGCAGTACTCTCCAGGCATGTGTGCCCACATCTTCATAGTATGTGCCATGCTACACAATATGATCCTGCGGAAACAGCTGCAGCAGGGACAGAATGGTGAAGGTCCTCACAGTCCACCACCATTGCCAAGGGACCCACAGGCACAGGGTGACTCAGACCACAAACACCCTGTGCTAGCCCCAGTAGGTAGATGGAGGCGTGCCCAGTATGCCCATGCCTTGCCAAAGAGGGAATGTATTGCACACACACTGACAGTGTAGGCACTCATGGACTGACACCCTTCTCCGCCTGCACACACAGTAAACATGGATGGCACACACACACGACCACCTGTAAATTGTCATGTATAGGTGGTCTACTGTATTCATCCTACATAGGTAGCCCTCAACTATTGTACACACAACCGCCACTGGCACAAGGTAAGTCAATACCTGAACAGTATATTAAGCTATCAGCATGTGTCCATACTGTATGCGCAGATTCATAGATACATAGGTAGGTACATGCCCAACTGATGAGGCCACTCATAAGCATAGGCAAAACGTGTCTGCTGTCACCACCCCATCGATCAACTTACTGTCCCTCTGTGGAGCAGAGCCACTTGTGGGATCCCTGGGGTGTAGCTACTGTTCACCACCCACTCTGCAAGGATTCCCCAGAGTGTCAGTGAGGGGTTTTGTATAATGTAATCAGGGATGTAGTTCCAAATAATGGGGAGTATCCCTGACAGGAATCTTCACAGATGTGTACATGTTACATAGTATGCCTTAAACAAAGCTAGCATATATAGATAGTTCTCCACAAAATAATAAACATGTGGAGCACACAACCGCTGAAATGTGTGTTCATCACCCTTGCACTACCAGTGCCTGCTCTGAGAGGTAAGATATCACTGCCAGGATTAGAACACGCAACCATGTACACATTCATCACAGTAACATACCACTAAGCTACCTGAGATGTACCAATGGCAGTTGTGTATACTGACAGGGTAAAACACAAAAGGTAGGAATGTGTTGAAATAGGACAAACCGGCATGTACACAATGAAAGGTGTATGTTTTATATATATATATATATATATATATATATATATATATATATATATATACACATCATCATATATAGAGAGAGAGAGGGAGAGAGAGAGAGAGAGATATGCCGATATATGGGGATAAACATATATATGTAGATATATAGATAGGTTAACAACATCTACATAACCATGGAGGTACATATAAATGGGTACCTGCCACATAACGACTGCTTTACATACTGATGCACATAATCCAGAGGCTTAAGGTCAGAAAGAACACAGTAACAAAACAGCAGATGAGCGAGGTGTAATCTCATGATGTTAAGTGCTTCTGGTGTTGCGGTTTGGGTAGGTTACTGTGTGTACGTGTGTTTCTTAGGGCTGTACTGTGTGTAAGTGTGTGTTCTGTGTGTGGTGTGTGTTCTTGGGGGACTGTAATGTGTGGTTGTGGGTTAGCTTTGTGCGTCTGTTTGCATGACCTAGGATGTCGAATATTAAAGAAGGGGGTGGTGTGTGGGGCGCAGACACCTACATGGGGTGTATAGGGGGGCTTGGCCACCTGCTCATACGTAGTGTAAGATGGTTTGTTTGGACATGTTGGGTAGCAGTGTGTCTGTGTGTGCATGTGTGTGTTCCATGTTCATGTTACCTTCGTGAGTTACTGTCAATGTCAGTAATGTGGGGTATGGGAGTCTGTTCCCGGAACTTTGTGCGTCGGAACACTGTGGTTTCAGGATTCTGTAGGTCTCCCGTATACAGCGGTTGAAGTGTTCACATATGTGTATAACATAGACCATAGCAATCACACATTCCGCCACTACCAACCTTTATGAACAAAGGATGTGGAGAGTATATGCCTATACACCATTACAAATATGTGCTATGGACATGAGCCAATGATAGTGTTACCACCTGTTCCACTTTGCGAGGGACACTACCTCTTTGGGTGGTTGTGTCCTATCCAAATATATTAAACATGGCAAATGTCCTGGGATTGTAGAACATAATTATGTCCCATATGTACTGTAATAGTTGCATACAATAGCTATTTCTGTATCTAAAGTACCTACATGGTACAGGAAACAGGATAAGCTACTAAACTGCTACAAGAATAAGCTTATAATTAGGCAAGATAGGAAAGTTCTATCCCTTGTACTGACTGTGGGTTTGTGTCTGCCTGTAAAATCAGATGTGTGTCCCGAAAAGGACCCACTATGGACATATGAAAAGGTGGCAACCCTAGCCAAAGAGGGTCAGTCACCAACACAACTACGATGACTGCAAATACCTATGACAGAAATACACAGCTATCATGTAGCAACACGTTATTATGTTCAGATGTATTACCGAAGGGATTCAAGGACTAACATCACATGCATGCTATACAGGAACCACATAACAGTGCCTTAATGAATTAGCCTGCAAATACAGAATCCTACAAATAGCGGCTGTTATACAATGGAACAGCTGCTGATGTAATAGGGTTTGTTTGCACTAATCCCATTTCAGAGGGTTGTGCGTACACCGGGATGTGTTAGCAATTAGTGAGTAACAGCACAGTATGCTACACTTGTACACCAAATCAAGGATGTCTGGTGAGCACACTGTACACCACATAACAGTTCATGCATAGCCATATGGCCTTGAGCTGGCCAAACATCCTTGCCAGACTTAAACATCTGCAGAAGTATCAGGTACAAACAAACCCTGCATAATTAGCACTGTTCCGAAATATAACAGCTGTACTCACATGTAGAGCTAAATCGTCTAGCCATTACACACAGTCCATGGGAGTCATGAAGCTAATATATCTCTGTGTGTCTCCATATAGCTGTTGAAATATATCGCAATAACACATCTAGGCCGTCTCCCTTGAAAGTAAGGCAAACGGACAACGCCCAAAAGGAGTACTCATTTATACACCACTGTTGCCATGGTATCGGCTAATGGAGTAGCTGCACAGCTGATGTGCATCCAATTAACTACTTTGGAACAGCAATTGGTGGACAGGATACCACGTTACCAATATATAACTAGAAAAGGATGTGTTATCACACATTCAAACCATCCGTATATACCAGCGGAACGTTACAAAGAACATTAAAACACAAACCGAAAAGGATTGAATCAACTGTTAACAAAACCTCGGGTTACTAATAAGATATGTAGAACAGTCAGTATGTCTGTGTATGTAGTACTATTCTGTAGTATTTAAAGTGCATGCAATCCATACAGTGGAAACAGTTATCTTGTAGTGATGTATTGTTGAGCATAGTCATGCTTGTAGCATTTGTGTGTACTGCTGTAGGTCACAAGGCAAACACCGCATACACCACAAGGGATGTTATATAAGGGCTTTGAACAGAAATACTCCTCACCAGCTGACATCAGTGGCAGGGTTGGTCCAACAAGTATGTGTTATAACAGGGGATAATATATGCTGATATACTGTAACTGTAGCCATATGTATGGGTGTAATACAGAGAATAACATGTGGAAGGTTGGGCCACTGTGCAAGTATGTTTTGCATTGTGGGATATTGTGCCAATAACTGTGTAATGTACAGTATTGTAGGTATATATGTATTACAAGCTACATAGCATTACTGTAATGGTAGGCAAACATTAGTTATGTCAATTGGCATTTACAATACACAATAACAGGATACATATGTCTTTTAGTGAGCCAACAGTTTATCAGCATGATAGCAAAGTAAAATGGAAGAGCTATTTAACTATCCATGCATATAAGACATGTAATATGTGCAAAGGTAGGTACAAGGCTATCTTACCAAGGGTATCTGTAAGCCTAGCAAGCATGTGTTGTCTTTTGCCACCCCCATAGGCTGGTTCTCTGTGCCTCTGAATGGCAGAGCTAATAGTTCCCTGTGCCTCTGTCCAGCAGAGCCACTGCAGTGATCCCTGGGTACATGTCTGTCTCCCATCCACACGTCAAGGTTTCTCTTGAAGAGTGCTCATGAGAGGCCCTGCCTGATGTACATTGGAATCACGTTCCAAAGCATAGGGAGTGTCCGGGGTCAGGAAGGTATCTGTCCAGCACGTCCTACTCATCGTTGTGGTTAGGGGTATAGCCCTAGAGCATGTGCCTCTCAGGAGCTTTTGTTTACGCGGAGCATATCCAGCAATACAGGGTTGGACATAGGCCTTGTATGTCAAGCAGAGTTCACCTGTGACTATGCGATATGCAACTGAGTACAGCTGGAGTTTTGTAGGTTGGGCTGCATAGGTCATCTGTTTGAGGTCAGTAATCCTCTTGGTGTGGTACTGGTGTGGTCTTCCAAGCTGTTGCAGTTGTCTTGTAAGGTATATCCCAAATGGGGTGTTGTTTCCTTTAATGGGTCTGATATGACATGTCTAGAGTCACAATGGCCCCTCTGATCTGGATGCGAGCCCATTAGAGATTAGGGGGGCCATGTAGAAGGATATTCTAACCACCTTGTCATTATGGGTATCAAAGGAGAAATTGCTATCCACTGGTGTTTCCGGATCCCGTATTACCTTTTTTGTATTTAGGGGACTAGCACCTATGTGGTAGTCCGCGGGTAATTAGTTATATCCAAAGGGGATGACTATGCACTTTTAGGCATTCAGCTTGACGCCGTGATATTAACACCAGGTATCTGTCTCAGTGCGACCCTTCCAGAGGGTGTCTGTAACAGCTGGGGAAACAATTATATCCCCTAGTTTGCAGTCATCTGCAAACATTTTCAGCCAAAGCCCTCCTGTGCTTGTCTGTATGTCAGAGAAGTATACAACGAACATGAGGGGTCCTAGACTGAGCCCTGAAGGACGGCAGTTGTAACTGGTACACAGTCGGACCTAGAGTATGCAACTTCCACTGTGTGTGTTCTGTCCATGAGCCACTTTGCAAACTATCACATGATGTAGGGGTTAATGTTCAGGTGGATGGGTATGTTGATAATACCAGAAGGAGGAATGATGTTGAAAGCCTATAAGAGATCTAGGTAGGCTGTGTGGACCTCCTTACCCTCATCTAATGCCTTGGTAACTGTCTCTAAGAAGTCCACCAGGTTTAGGAGGCATGGTCTGGCCTTAACAATGCCAAACAGGGAGGGGTCAAAGGTTGGGTGGTACCCAATGTCTCTGTGACAGTGATCCATGATGTGCACCATAGCCTTGCAGACCAGGCTAGTCAGGCCTATAGGGAAATAGGTCCCATGGTCCATTGTGGTGCCACCTTTGTAGAGTGGGATAACTATTGCTGTGCACCATTCAGGGGGCACTATGCCCGATGTGAGGCTATTATTGAACATGGTGCGTAGGTGAGCAGACAGTACGATCCGAAGTTCATGTAAAATGCAGCCTGGAATGTTGTCCGGTCCCAAGGATGCTGTGATATTGCCTTTAGAGTGTGCAGCTTTGAGAGGGATCTGCCAGGAAGTTGCCAATATCAATTGTTTCTGTAATGTTCGTGCCTTTGTGCTGCAACTCAGAGCAGATCTGGTTGTTGACATAGAAGCTTTGTGGTTGTTGTTGGTATTAGTTGCATTATAGTTTTCATAGCTAGCTTTGGATGCTCTTATAAGGTATCTCACCTTCTTACTGAGGTTGGCCAGGGACCCACTCCACACATGGTATTGTACTCTCATTTGCAACAGTGTTTTCCTCCTGTAGTACAATATGTTTATGGCAGGGGACCACCAGATTGGTTTAGTTAATTATGAGTATAGTGTCCTGGTTCTGTTTGGGATAGCACAAGCCATGCACTCCTGTAAGTGCTTACAGAGTGCATTTCTGTAGGATTCAGCAGTTGTAAAAGTACTGTCCATCTGCATGGGTGTCATGATGTCCACCACATCTGCCTTGAGAAGCATGTAGTTGGCCTTGTAGACATATTATACTGTGGTTCCCTTAATGGGGGGTAGGTGCGGGATGTGGATATCAACGGTGTTCAGCACATGGTCTGATCGGTCCAATGAGGAGTTGGCTTCACGTGTGGAGCACTAGTCACTCATGTTGGTAATGACTAGGTCTAGGATATTGTTGCCCCCGGTGGGTGTGTGGATATGTTGAGTCAGTGCATTGGTGTTTATGAATTCCAGAAACTGTTGAGCTAATGTGTTGGTACACGAGTAGTTTTCCCAGTTAATAGTGGGGTAGATTCAGTGAGGCTTATGTGATGAGTGTGGTGTTGTGCGACTGTGTACCTTCTCCACATGACAGTCACGGTCAGGCTTGGTTGGAGAGACCTTTACCTCCAGTTTGGCTAGATGAGTGCATCTCCCACAGGTTGTAGTGTTGGGTGGTAGGCGGATAGGCTTGTCTGTGTACATGAGGCAATGTGTACATTGCCTCAAGCTGTCCAGATTCATCAGATAGACAGGTGAGAACACTGGCAGTTGACTCTTGGACATGCCTGAATATAGAACTACATTCACCTAGATAAGTGAGGAAAGTGAGTACAAGAGCTACATTACTCTACGCAAGTGAGAAAAGTATGTACAAAACCTGTTTACCCTTACCTGTAGGTGATGTGGAAGACTGAGCGCTATAGTAATTATTAGCTTACGTAGTGTTTGCAAGTCCTGAACAAGTTCTTAGCATGAATAAGCAATCCAGATAGGGTCTTGGATAATATACAAACACTGCCCCCTCCCCCCAACAGGTACACAAGCATATATATACATGTACACCACAGGGTCCCTGTACCCACAACTATGCAGGTACAAGCTGCACTCAGTCTGCATGGGACCTGCCCACATTACAGGTTGTATCATACACATATGGCAAAACAAGATGCTCTCCATGTACACATCATGTAAAACATAGCTCCATGTCAGGTTGTGTACACACTGAATGGTGCACATCAACAGGTATCACAACCCACAAACGGGGAGACACCACTGATAATGGGAAGTACTGCAGTACTACCCTGCTGAGTCAGGTCTGGAAGGCCATGAACCTTGATCACTTAAGTGATGTCAGCAGTACAGATGTAGATGACAGTATGGTTGATGTTACACTGCATATCATAACCTTGCCAGGTCATAGGACATCATCACCCATACTGTGTACCACCTACACTCGATATACTAGATGTACATGCCTATGTCACAGGAGTGTTTTGCAACAGGACTGCTGGCAGAAACAACACTACAGAAGGTGTCTGAATAATACATGATCATCACACCAGTGGCAGCTACAGTATGTCAGGGTTAATGAATTATATTCCCCCTCATTGTAGTCCATACCTCACAGACAAACAGAAGGCATCTGCCTATTGAAGTATGTGAATGACTATGACCTAGGAGTAATAGCTGACCCGCATTGTCACCCCTATGTTAATAACACTGTACCCATGAACTACCACCTAGGCAGCAGTCATCATAATGGACACGTGTGTGAGGGATGCAGCTGGGCAGTTGTCTTTCCTGTGACAGCTACGTCACCACACCTGTCAGGGAATCATATGTGGCAACCCTAATAATAATAGGGTGCCATTTATGAATATAGAGATCATTGTCCAGCCATACAGAACACTCAAGTGACCCATATCAGATCACATATTTCCTTTAAGGGGTATTGGCCATGTGCAGATGGCCTACACCAGCCTTCCCATTCCCCATCTCCACTATGTAGCATGATGCATACCCTGAATAAATCCATGTCCAACCCAGTGATGTTGGACATGCTACACGTATTCATCCTGATCTCGAACACATGCTTCACGGACATCCGCCTACCACATGCTGGACAGATCCTTGTCCTATACACTTGACATAGTCCTGCCATACTATGCATTCCTGTCCATCAAAGCTGCACATCGCTCCCCTCTCAGACATGGTGTGATGACCGCATGGTAATGCATGGTATATGTATCATTAACCCTGTGGATCAGTAATGTGGCACTGCTCCACCTGGCCCCACAGACACGCCTGTGGCTACTGACAGGTAGCCTTTCATCCTAGATGCATACATGGCCCATGGCATATAGCCCACAAGCTGACTTTGACTGTACATGCCATAGTTGATATCCATCCTTGCAAATACCATCTGGCTAGCCAGTGTCCCATGTGTATCACTTGTGCAACACAGGTGATACGTGGCAAGATGTTGAATCACTGTACTGTGCCATGTAGATGTATATGACAGAACACATACATGCAAAACCTTATGTGAGCATGTCTGCAGGGTCACAGGTCATGTCTGTTAAGGCAGTGTAAGCCCTTATATGTGACATATACATTGCATCAAGGTCGACTGCATTAATGTGGACACATCCAGCCATGTGCTGATAGGTAGGAACACCAGTACAGGCAAACAGACATGCCCACATCAAGACAGCAACCACATGGAGTATGAGCAATGTAGTCAGGTGACACACACACATACATATATGGTGATAATATCCACTCAACATTGAGTGTCACATGTGTGTGACACAAACATGTCAGTGTCATGTAGGTTTGCAAATACAACTATTTAAACTGAATTAATGTGATACACATGTATGTTCAGCTGTAGCTCTGTATGTCTCTGAGGTACTGTGACCTGTCTCTGTCATTATGTCTTCCAGGTATGCCGCGTGCAAGGCTTCCCCCTTTTACACACTTGGAGGATGAGTCCCTCATACCATACCTACTCGATAATCACAACATCCTTTTCAGCCATGTGCCACAGGATGCACAGCAGCAGGATGCCCTGTGGATGGAACTTCACAGGAGGGTTAATGATGTGGATGGCCACAACCGCACATACCAGCAGGTGTGCAGACACTGTACAGACCTCATTAGATGGGCAAAACAGCATGCAAATGCAATTGCCATTGAACAAGGTGCAACAGGTGGTGGACCACCAACCCAGCCCCTACTCACATGTACCGAGGAGCTACTGGCCACCCTGGGGACACCTGCAGAACCACATCCACAGCATTAGCTGATATTGTGGAGGTGGGTGTCTCTCAACCACTGATCCTGGAATTGCCTGTTAAGTCAGTTCTGCCCCTATAACAACTATATTCCATATAGCTGCATGTGTCACTGTACAATATGTAATGTAACATCATATGCAAGGCATGTATACACACATGCCACATACTATAGTATGCTACTCTGTGTATGCACACATGTGCATACACCATAGTATAGTCTAATGTACTGATGTATGTGTTATGCACATTGCTCCCTGTAGCCTTTATACAGGAGTGGATTATGCTCATACTGCTGTGTTACTCCTATTTAGGTACCTCTGGCATTCCGCTGTGACAGCAGCCCATTGCAAATGAGAGTGTTATTATTTAATAGGAGCCATAATGCACAAATCTATCTGCCATGGGCCATGCACAACATGTAAACATAATGTATGGTCCTGTCAAAATATACAGGTCGGACCTGCAATGCATCACAATGACTATCCATGTGCCATACTTGCAAACTATGTGAAGCATCTTACCGACATGAATCCTCACAAACTTTATTGCCAGATGTGTTGACAGCTGTGCATACAATGGTGGAGGTGCTGTTCACTTTAGGAACATACAACAGATCTGATCTGCACATGTGGTGAATACAAACAGTACTACACAGTGGGCTGGAGTATGGCCAGCACACAGGTTTCACCAGTGTGGATCATAGTCCTGCTATGAATGCCACACAATGTGATGTGCTATCTTGACATGTCCATGACATCTATTGGCCTGGCTGCTACACTGCCTACCTAACCTGAAAACATATCCCACATACCACCCTTTATCTGCATAACCCTGTTGTCAGTGGAGCATATATGTCATATGGGACAACACAGACATGAAATAGATGCCCATCACAATAATTTGGACAACACATGTACACACATGGCCATGGAGGATGGCCAGAAACATGGAGCAACTCACACAGTAGATGTGTTGTGCTTGTGTGTACACCCTGTCGTACAATGGCTACACATGGCTTGGCCATGGCCTTTGTATAATGGTCATAATGTAGATGTGGAACACTAGACATCCTACAGGCCTGTGCACATCTTGTGTAGGCATAACATCAACACACCACATAAGATGTGTTGAACATCTTGAGGGTCTTGCAACATGACAGCAGTCACCTGTACAGTATCCACATCAATCCACAGATACAGTACATTCCCATTGTTGGTGATGGACATAAATGCCATACTAGCTCCTCATGTGTGTGTGTGTGTGTGTGTGTGTGTGTGTGTGTGTGTGTGTGTGTGTGTGTGTGTGTGTGTAGTACATAGATGTCATGTAGGACATGGTGTACTGATGTGTTCGCCGTGTCTGCCCATAATTACCAGGCTGCAGCAATATGGTTGCAGATGTGCAGGGGTGTCATCCGTATGCCCATCAGTGACCTGTGTCACAACTTCCACATCATGGTTTAGTGTGTATACACCTCATTGACATGGGTCACATTCCACAGTATATATGTTTTGTATCTGTACACAGTCATGGCTATGAACCCTGTCTGTAACTCACAATGTATAGCACTAGAGATGCCTCATGATTCCCTGCAATGGCCATGCACATCAGCTAAATTTGCAGTATATCTGTAGGGTAGACAGACAACACTGAATTTGTACACCATTGCCCCACTGTATATTCGACAGGACACCATTGCGTTAAACATGTATGCATGTCATTGCATATGTCAGCAGATCATATGTCATACTCCATGTGATTATCAAGGTCATATGCCACACATCAGGCAGGTGTACTGTTAACCTGTGCTGGTCCACATGGTGTAACACAGGGATATATGCTAACCACTACTATGATTGTGTAATTTGCATGCCGTCTGCTATCACACATGCATACTGTTGTGTGCAACCTAGGGATGTATGATAACTACCACTATTATTGTCTGTGCTGCATGCTGTCTGCCGTATCACATGCATGTTGCATGCCTTCTGTTATATCACATGTGTGTGTGTGTGTGTGGGGGGGGGAGTGTCTATTGTATAGATTGTAATGTACAGTTCTTGTCTGCCCTCACAGGTGATGTAGGTGCATTGCCCTCCTGCGGTACATCAGATGTTAGTGTCCCCACAGACTCTAGCAGTGATGATAAACATATGATTGGGTCACAGGCAGAGTTGTCAGGGGCTGAAACTGTGCCATTGGTTGCCATTCCATCTATATCCACCTCATCCCCGCACACAGATCCCATACCTGCACATACCCCATCACCAGTGGCCATAGAGGAAGGACAGTTGGCGCATGGTAGCTTGGAACAGGAAAGTGTGGGGGCTATGGAAGGTGTGCCTGCACACCATGGTGTCAGCCAAACTACTGGTGGTGCCCCACACAGGCACGTGGCCAGTGCTGCTCATAGGAGGACCTCTGGCCAACATGCTCCTGCACAACAGAGCACAGCAGCTGATGTCACCAGACGCATGTTTCAGGCTGTAATGCAGGCCCATGCACATGCTGAATGGTGCAACAGAGAAGATCAGAGGCTACAGAGGGCTGCTGTCCATTCTTTAAACAACAGCATCCAGGCAATGGTAAATGCTCAACAGCAGATTGCTGATGCTTTGGATAGACGGTTGGGTGACATGGTTGGAGTCCTTGACCGTGGCATGAAAATCCGCGAGTGTGAACTGTCTGTGTTGGAACATCTGGTAGGAGTGAGGCATCGGGCACGTGGACGTAGGCCTGCTACATCACCTGTGTCAGGCCTACGTATATGAGCTACCTCACATGCCTGCTCCCATGATGGAGGTAGCAGCAGCAGCAGTGCATCTGGTGCTGTGCTGTCCACACCATGACACAGCAGGCCACGTGCACATGTCTGGGATGGTCCCAACAGGGACACGGTTCCAGTGGACTAGTGACATCAGACAGTACCCAATCTGCACCTCTGTCTGGTAGTGCCCATGCAACCCCTGGCAGGCACAGGTCACATGTCTGTGGCCGGACACCGTGAACTGTAAAACCTTGTCTGTACAGTCTGCAGCTGTCAATAATACCCCTGTGTAGGCCAGACACATGGGAGAACTGTGTGCAGACATACACACGCACACTGGACACATATGTAGGGCACCACAACACACACATGCATAACATCTACACACACCCAATTAGATCAAAGGCCCAAACCCACACACATGATGTCATCCAATGGTGCAGCCTAGGCCTCTGGCAAACATTAACACCCTGTGCATATGATGATGCCTGTGCCGCATCCCTGACATCCACACCATCGGTGCAAGGACATGCTCATATGGTCTGATGCACAGGGTGAACAGACTAGGATGATATGTGTAGTTTACAAATGTTGAGGACTGTTGACAGTCAGCAGATATACCATGTAGTACAGGTGTACAATACTGTTAACAGTATGTGTGTTGTGTAACAACAGTGCAGCCTAGGCCTCTGGCAAACATTAACACCCTGTGCATATGATGATGCCTGTACCGCATCCCTGACATCCACACCATCGGTGCAGGGACATGCTCATATGGTCTGATGCTTAGGGTGAACAGACTAGGATGATATGTGTAGTTTACAAATGCTGAGGACTGTTGACAGTCAGCAGATATACCATGTAGTACAGGTGTACAATACTATTAACAGTATGTGTCTTGTGTAACAACAGTAAATGCATATTGCTCATGATGTTTTGCTGCCCTTCTTCAGGTCTAATTACATGTGCTGGTGGATGTCAGTGTTTGCAGTTAAGTGTCCCATATGTCATTGTGGACTACTTACAGGTATGTATGAATATACCACCATGCACCTTGTAGCTGCCACATACCAGTGAGAATGTCCCACATTACAAACATGTCTACCATTCCAAGAGCATGATGGCTGTGTATTAACCTACTGTGGAAACAGACAAGACATCTATAAAGGGTGACATCACAGGTACAGTTATATGGAGTGGTAAGGTAAGAGAGTGGTCTAGCTGATTACAATGGTAGAGGCCAGTGGGAAGTGTGATGCCTCAATGGGAATCAGTAACACATGTTCCCATGACAGGATGCCAACACACAACTGCACACACACACTCAGGTATTGACACACATGTATTCAGTGACACTGTAACACACACACACACACACACACACACACACACACACACACACACACACACACACACACACACACACACACACACACACGGCTTCACCGACACAGTAACACACACTCGCACACAGTTGCTACTGGTGGGATGAGGACCCCTGCCTATGTGCAAATCATCATTACAGTACTGTGCACCTACATGACATGCCACAGAGAATACACATGTACAGGAAGTCAGCACGGTCTAAGATTGGGGACATCAACATGGATAGTTGAATGCATCGCCTGGATGGTGGGAGGGGTCCTATCAGTTCAGTATGGTAACATACATCCTCACCCCAGGGACCAGTCAGCCCTACATGCACACACTGTGGCATTCAGTAATTAATACACCTATGTCATGCACATACAGATACATCACATGCGTGAGATACACACCCCTGCCTATGTCCTGCTTTCTACATTGCAGTCTGTACAGATGTGTACACTAGTGTACAGGAGAGTGAGTAACAATTGAGATGTATTCCCCACAATATGTGACAAATATGGACACACATGCAACCACACATGCCAGTACTGTGAATCTCAGACCTGCCTAGCTCATGTTATGTATGTCAGACATACAGCAGTATTCTACGTGTTACAAACTGTACTGACGCTTCCTGTGCCAACAGTGCTGATATATGCACTAGGGACGTCATATCTATTAACAGGTGTCAAGTGATTTACCCTCACTGTCACCCTGACCGCTATCTAAGTTGTGTGTTATGTCCTTCAATTAATGAAACCATTGCTTACCGGTTACACAGGGTATTGTAGAACCACTTGTGACACACCTGTGAGCTGTCCACAGCAAACATCCATCTGCAAAGATGCCCCGCCACTTAGTTATTTCAACACATCTGTCCATACCTGTGGTACATCTTTCTGTACATTCAGCATATCACCATATACAGTTGGCAATGTTGAGGCTGCATTGCAGCTGCATGATTTACTAGGATACACGCCACCTGCATACATCAGCAACTGCAAACGCATGTTATCTGAATGCACAACACTACATGTACAGGTGTGTAAGTCCTACAATCCTGACATTTGGTCATATTTGTAGGCATTACAATTGATGGATATGTGTAATAACATACATGCCACATGGACTGTTGTATGATATAATGGGTGACCAGTACAGAGGGGAATGTTACCTCTGTCAGCATTGATATCACACCTTATGTACTGTTAGCATTCAGCAGCCATGGACCTACATTCCATGTGCATGTGTGTAATGGCTGTAGCCACCTGTTTGCACAAAGGACTACAACAGCTATGCTATTTACAGGTATGTTGTGTATGTGGCATGTACATATCCAGGGCAGGTACATGTATGTCATATCCATACATGAGGGTGTGTACTGCTGTACAGCAACAGACATCTGCTAATGGTGGACAGTACTGTGGGACCTTGGTATGTGTACAGCTGACCTGGTCACAGACAGTGGTATCATTGCATTGCATAACACATGATGCAACTGTGTCAGTATATATGTACTGTCTACAGTTGATGTAGAGCTTAGTACAGTACACAGGTCAAGGGTCACATGGTGGTGTACTCTTCTGTCATACAACATGTATGGTTGCGTGGTGGTGGTCCGAGGGCATGGTGGTGTCTGCAGTTTACATCCTAGAATGTAGCATGTGCCACTGTGTCCATGGCTCATCTGTGATGCCTTTCATGGGGGGACCGGTCAGTACATGTGCGTGACCTTTATGTATGTGCGTACACCACCTGGAGTGGTCTGTACCTGTGTTATGGCCCACATGTCTGGTTCTGAGGTATATGGTGGTAGTGCTAGGTTCTGAGGTATATGGTGGTAGTGCTATTGTGCACTACAGAGACATCAGCCAGGTGTTCCTCACTGCACAGATGTCAGTACTCCCCATTGTTGGATCTACAGTGGCCAGCTGTGAATATGGACGCTGCACATCTAGCACTGGTTAGGATAAGAAAACAATGCAGTTGTCCTGTAGGTGTATGAGAGTTAACCTGTGTTTAGGACATTTGCCTTCGAATGGCACTGTGTGGGTGGATGCGACTTGGGTAATATCCACACTCCCTTGTATCATGGATGCATGTGATATGTGACAAAGGCCTGCCTACTGTCAGCCATATCATCCCAGAATGACAGCTGGTTTGTAAAAGACCGGTGTCAAATATATGTAGAGCAGCGTTCCCACTAACAATGACAACTACTAACATCAGAGCCCATTACAATGTGTTCTTTATGTCTACCTGTAATAGCATGGCCACTGTGGCCCTCTGTGTTTAGCATCAGAGTGCATCCCAGTCAGCCCTGTGCTACTAGGTGTATGAGCATGCCCAGTATATCCTTGTGTAGATGGACACATAGTAGTGCATTCCGACCAGCCCTGTGCTACTAAGTGTGTGAGCATGCCCCCTGTGCTACTAAGTGTATGAGCATGCCCTGTATATCCTTGTGGAGATGGACACATAGTGCATTCTGAACATCCCTGTGCTACTAAGTGTATGAGCATGCCCAGTATATCCTTGTGTAGATGGACAAATAGTGCATTCCGAATAGCCCTGTGCTACTGTGTGAGCATGCCCAGTGACACCTTGTGTTGGTTATGTACCTCAGTGTATGGGCATGGCCATTGTAACCCTGTATAGTGGTAGTAGTTGTCCATTCCACAGATGGGCATACTCCAGGTCAGGATGGATTCATACTTTAAACACACAGGTTCACAGGTATGTACATCTTAACTGCCAGCATCCCTGTTGATGTCCGCATTCCCAGATGGTCATAATGACAGCCTTGACATGTGTAGTCTGTGTGGCGCGATTCTTATATATGTAGTATTGTAATAGTAATCTGTAAATAGGCAGGTGTTCCGTACCTGACACTTGGGTGTGTCTGTATGTCTGTCCCCATTTGCTGGTGGACTCTAAACTGCATTTAGACTGGCCACACTCCATACATTTCTTATACCCACTGTTAGAAAGGCCGATGATGTCACCCACCTACAAATACACCTCTGGGAGGGCTGTGTCCCAGTAATCTCGATAGAGCGTTCTGTAACTGCGTAATGCTGTAGTGTAATAAAGTAGTTAGGCCGGTGTTCTACTCCCACACTTGCCATGTATGTGTGTGTGTGTGTGTCTCCCCGTTTGCCTGAGGAATGAGTAATACCTTTATACTGCTCACACTCCATACATTTCTTATACCCACCGTTAGCAAGGCCGATTATGTCACCCATCTACAAATACACCTCTAGGAGTGCTGTGTCCCAGTAATCTTGGTAGCGCGTTCTGTATCTGCGTAATGCTGTAGTGTAATAAAGTAGTTAGGTCGGTGTTCTAGTCCCACACTTGCCATGTGTGTGTGTGTGTGTGTGTGTGTGTGTGTGTGTGTGTGTGTGTGTGTGTCTCCCCGTTTGCCTGAGGACTGAGTAATACCTTTATACTGCTCGCACTCCATGCATTTCTTATACCCAGTTAGCAAGGCCGATGATGTCAACCATCTACAAATACACCTCTGGGAGTGCTGTGTTCCAGTAATCTCGGTAGTGCGTTCTGTAACTGCGTAATGCTGTAGTGTAATAAAGTAGTTAGGTCGGTGTTCTAGTCCCACACTTGCTGTGTGTGTGTGTGTGTGTCTCCCAGTTTGCCTGAGGACTGAGTAATACCTTTATACTGCTCACACTCCATACATTTCTTATACCCAGTTAACAAGGCCGATGATGTCAACCATCTGCAAATACACCTCTGGGAGTGCTGTGTTCCAGTAATCTTGGTAGCGCGTTCTGTAACTGCGTAATGCTGTAGTGTAATAAAGTAGTTAGGTTGGTATTCTAGTCCCACACTTGCCGTGTGTGTGTGTCTCTCCATTTGCCTGGGGACTGAGTATTACCTTTATACCACTCACACTCCATACATTTCTCATACCCACCGTTAGCAAGGCCGATGATGTCACCCATCTACAAATACACCTCTGGAAGTGCTGTGTCCCAGTAATCTCGGTAGCATGTTCTGTAACTGCATAATGCTGTAGTGTAGAAATGTAGTTAGGTTGGTGTTCTAATCCCAGACATGCCAAGTGTGTGTGTGTGTGTGTGTGTGTGTGTGTGTGTGTGTGTGTGTGTGTGTCTGCATGAGACAAGTACAGTGCTTTGTAGTATTCACTGTAGCACGTGCCCTAAACGCATGTTGCTGCATTGTGATACGGTAGGGGTTTGTATACAGGACATGGCTAGTGTGTGTTTGTCTGTCAGAGCCTGTGTAGAGGTGGCCATGATTGTCTTACCATTGGACATGTTTGGGAGTGGGTTTTGTAGTTTTCCTATATAGTATCTGTCTTATGGCACATTGGCCACCTCACGAGGAGTACTGCTGTCAGTCAGCCACGGCACTGTGTTGGCAAGCCATACCCATACATCTGGTAAAAGGGCTGGTGAACTAAGTATGCAGCCCTACTAATACCCGGTATATGTTCCGCACCCATGTGCCATGCACATACAACCTTGCCTAGGATATCCCACTATGTTACTAGTAACATGCACATTGAGGACAGATAGTAGGCATGGTGTGACTGCAGTGGCCTGCAGAGGACATGGCACCCTGTACTGCGGTACAATAGGCACAAATATGCGGACATTGCACCTTCACTATGTTCCACACTGAATGGCTGCAACATATGTGGTACCATCATATGTGATCCACTAAGGCCAGACAATGCTCTACACATGTGCCCTTTATGGACCTATGCCACTGACATCATGGAATACCTGTCCATTCTATACATGCAGGTGCAGGGCTGACCTGCTCACTGTAAGCAGATTTCACCACACCAGGCCAGTATTGGCATATCGGGGTGTAACAGGCTGTGTACACTATATGTGTCTGCCAAACCAGGTACACCTGTACATGTCACTGTACAGTATTGTGGGACATGCACATCCCAGGCAATGTCCATGTGAAGGACTGTCAAACACAGACATGGCATGCATTGCAAAGCTATGGCCCTACACATTGGCAACCAGGATGTCCGGCCAGATATTGCAGTACCCATCTGTGTGTGACATTCCAGTCACTACACCCTGCACTGCACACCATTGTCGGGTGACACAATGGCAAGGATTACCCCTCATCCAGCCTTGTACAGCCATCTTGCACAGCCAAACACTACACACTCATGGAGCAATGCATACCTGCATGACAGTACTGGCACCCTGTGTCTGCATGTGGGTTGTGATGCTCCCAACCACAGTCATTCCCAGTATAAATCGTGTTGGCATACCAACAGTTGTCAAGTACTTTCACATGGCCTAGCCCATTGAACCTCCAGATATCCCCTGTGGTGCATGTGGTCCTGTGCATTACTGTGGTGTGGCAAATTAAGTAGTTACATTGTGTATTTGCTGCCCTGGCAAAGGTGTCAATGCATGTCCATTAGATTGTGGTTGTGGTTGCACTTGTTGGCTAAAGTTTTGCTTAAAAGTAACAAACAGGCTAATACACTCAAGTGTACCAGCCTTTGATAGCAATTTAGTCGAATACCAAAGCATTTACTGTATTTTTTCTGTCTGTTTGCAAAAAAACTAAAAAAAAAAACAAAAAATACTTCTCCTTTCCTAGACTTTCCTAGCTAGTTGTTCCAGAGATCAGATTTTGCTGATCCCTGGGCTTTGTATTTGGTTCCTGTTTCCTCCATTTTCTTGTGTGGCCAGAGGTAGTTTCTTTACTCACCAGTGGGAGTGGGGAGTACTGAGCTGCTTGTTTGTCCTCAGAGGAGTGGTTAGAGACAGCAACTAGTAATTCGTTGGCCATTTTGGGTCATTTCCTGTTTTTTCCAGCCCCCTGCTATAAAGCACGCATTAGCGCGATTTAGCGCGGAGTTGCCACTGCTGCACACAAGAGCAGCGGCGGTTAAACAAGGTTAAACTATTCGGGCTACCTAAATTCCACTCTTCAAATTTCCCTTAAAACTACCTTCCTCGAACTGTACTGCCGATCTAACCAGCGTATCCTATAACTAAAAACTTCATCTCTACTTGATTCCCAAGTAGACTATTCTCTATCTGTAAAGCCTAGCACTTGCTCCTATAGTACTTGCACCTTGATAAAGCACTATTATTATAGATAGTACCCCATCAGCCTAGAACCCACATCCCCCGGAGTCTTTTGTAAGTTTTTTTATCTATTACTTCTAGCATGTCGAGGGATCAGCTGCTAGTGTCCTCTCCTGCTCAACTGGTGAACCTGGGAATATTGAGGCAATGTTACAATTGCCTCATGTACACAGACAATCCTCTCCTTCTCCCACAAAACACAAATACATGCGAGAGATGCAACTATATGGCCAAACTGGAGGCTGAGCTCTCTCAACATAGGACTGGCAAGACCAGACAGGAGGAGAAGGTAACCACACACACTACATACCCAGTCACACATAGTACCATCACAACTTCAAATCATACACATAATCACACAAAGACATACTCAGAGGCTCTGATCAAAAATCTACCAAAACAGCAGAGGCCACCAAAGCAGACACCCAAACAACTACCACCTCAGGACCCAACACATGCAACACATAGACCACACAGTCAGAGTGTCAAACAGTCACAGCCCTTAAGGCCAAACACAATGTCAGACACACTCGTCATTGGTGACTCCACAGTCAGGCACACTGACGTCCCGCTCACCAGACTGAGTAAGGAGAAGGTCACAGTAAGCTGCCTGTCGGGCGCTAGAATCCGCCACATAATGCAAGCACTCAGGTCTCTCAACAGCAGGTACAAGTATGACTCAGTCATTGTCCACGCTGGTGTCAACGACCTGAGATGTACCTCCTTGGACTACATGAAAAGAGACATCGAGGAGCTCTCTGATTATGTAGCCCAGGCAGGTATGACCCTGACCTTGAGCAGTATCCTACCTTCACCTAGAATGATGCCACAATACAGTGATAAGATGATCAGCTTTAATAATTGGCTTAAATTCTGGTGTCATTCAAAGGGGATCAATGTCTGTCTGCCTGGGATGACATGCTGGACAAGCCACGCTGCTTCATGGGATGGCTTGCACCTGTCACCCTGGGCTTCCGGATATTGGCAAAAGCTCTTGCCACCCCATAGTGCCTTTTTAGGCAAGGCTCAAATTCTAAACCTACCACCCTAGAACACAAAAGGAAAAAACTAAGGGTAATGCTGCTCAATGCCAGAAGTCTCAATCTCAAGATGCACGCACTCAAGGCCCTTCTCAGTATGGAGAACATCGATGTCTGTGCTGTGACAGAAACCTGGTTCAAGGCTCCTGAGAGCACCCCAGCACTATCAGGTTTCACCTCATATCATGCATTCCGGCCCCAAAATCCGGACAACACCAAGAAAGGAGGGGGGTGTCCATATTCATAAAGGACACACACACCTCAAGGTTGGTGGCAACGGACGATGCATCAGAGACCATCCAGGTGCAATTAACCATAGGCAAGGCTGCTCTGCAATTTGTAGCATGTTACAGGCCACCCTCTCAAACTCAGGAACCTCACATGGCCTTCCTGAAAACACTGGAGGGGTTAAATGTATCTCCAAACACCATCATACTAGGTGACTTTAACTACCCTAATATAGACTGGGAACACTACTCAAGCCCAAACACTCTAGCCCAAAGGTTCCTGGAGTTCATAAACTCAAATGCCATGGAACAACTAGTCACCATCCCCACAAGAGGAGAAAACATACTTGATCTCATCATCACGAACATGGGATCACAATGTTCAACACCGGAAGTATACCCCTCACTGGTGAGATCAGATCATAAACTAATCTCGCTGGAGGTCCTCATCCTGCCCCCACCTGAAATAAAAAAGACCACAGTGAAAAACTTCTCAAAGCCGACTTCACACTTCTAAAAACTAGTGTGATCTCCTTTAAGGCCCCTGAGCCAGTGGTAAACATTACTCAAACCGCTGAATCACTTACAAATGCCTTCTACCAGCACCTACAGGACTGCATGGATCAGGCAATCCCAAACAAAACTAAGACTCTTTGTACCAAAGGCAAGCGTCCAGTCTGGTGGACCCCAGCCATAAACAAGCTCTACAACAAAAGGAGGAAGCTACTACAAGATAGAGCAAAATCCTTGAAAGGTAAGACACCTTTGATCATTATAAGTAAAAAACTAAGAGCTCTCATAAAATCATCCAAGGCAAATTTTGAGAGAAAAATCGCCAAGGACTCAAAAGACAATCATAAGGCCTTCTTTAGCTATGTTAGAAACCTAGGAGGAAACTCCCAGATATGCTCAGAATTAGTTCAAATTGATGTGAAGATTACCGGACCTACACACATTGCCAACATACTGGCTGACAGGTTCAGTGCAAACTTCTCCCCCCCCTCCCCCCCAAAAGGAGAGATATCTATACCAGAGGATTGTAGCCCCCAAACATCTCCAACGCCCAGGTGAGAACTGCTCTCCAAGGCAAAACACAGCATCCATGGGACCGGATGGTGTCCCCGGCTGTGTGCTCCAAACTCAATGAGGAATTAAACCCGCAGTTAGGACAGCTGTTTAATCTTAGCCTCACCTCAGGATACGCCAAGGAGTGGCGCCACGGCGACTGTGGTCCCACTTCACAAGGCGGTGCCTCCACCGACCCTGGGAATTACCGTCCCATTAGCTTGACAAGCCTTATCTGCAAAGCCATGGAGAGAATCATAATGGAACTCATAAATAAAGACATAGGGAACTTGCAGACTTTGGATCCAACCCAGTTTGGCTTTGTCAAAGGCAGATCATGCCTTTTAAACTTGGTTGACTTTTTCGAAACAGTCACCAAGGCCATTGATGAGGGTAAGGCAGTTCATACAGCCTACCTCGACCTGGCAAAGGCCTTCAATACAATACCCCACTCAGGTATCATCGAAAAACTCAACAGCTTGAATGTAAACCCATACATCACAAGATGGGTTGCAAACTGGCTAAGTGACAGAACCCACAGGGCCAGAGTTGCTGGCGCCATGTCAGACTCAAAGCCTGTCACAAGTGGTGTCCCACAGGGCTCAGTCCTGGGACCACTCTTGTTCAGCATCTACTTTTCTGAAGTACAAGCAAACACAGGAGGGTTATGGCTGACAAAGTTGGCAGATGACTGCAAACTGGGCGCCATAGTCGAAAACACATCTGACACAGATATCCTTCAGAAGGGCCTCACAGAAACGGATAACTGGTGCCAGAGCCATGGCCTAAAGTTAAACACCAAGAAATGCATAGTCATACCCTTCAGGAAAAACAAGGTTACCCCTAGCTACCATATAGGTGGCAATCCACTGAGCACAGAAGAAGTCATCAGGGATCTGGGGACCCAGGTTGACAGTAACCTTTCGTTTGACACTCATGTTGCCAAAGTAGTTAGGAAAACCTTCTACATTGCCCACCTGATCATGAAGGGATTCACATCTAGATCTAGGGAGGTCATCGTCCCCCTGTACTCATCACTCATTAGACCTATGATTGAGTACAATGCCCCATTCGGAATGTATCTGACCCGACACCTGCAGCAGCTGGAAAGGCCCCAAAAGTTCCTCACCAAAAGGATAAAGGGTCTCAAAAATATGTCTTATGCTGCCCGACTGAAAGAACTCCAGCTCTATTCAGTCGCATACCGCTTGCTCAGAGGAGACCTGTGCCTGACATATAAGGCCATGTCAAACCCAGATTTGATGAATATGCTTCACCTCAACAAATCTAGATCCCTCAGAACCACAAGGGCGGGAGACTTAAACCTTGACACGGTTATTAATAGAACGTGCTGGAGGGACAGATTCGTCACCCAGAGACTCCCTATGCTGTGGAACAAAATCCTGGTACATGTGAGGCAGAGCACCTCGCTGGCCTTGTTCAAGAGGAATCTTGACCAATGGATGGGAGATCGCAGATATACCCCAGGGATTACTTCAGTGTCACTGCTTGACAGAGGCACAGCAAAATAATAGGCATAGTTTTCTTCAAACTAAAGGGGTGGCGAAAGCCACATAACTATGGGCTAGGCTTATAAATGCCCTTGGGCAGATAGCCTAGTATGAACCTATGAACCTATGGTGACAATGGCATCCATTCATGTGGACTGACATGTGTACCACACCTAATGTATGTCTACTATATCTGTTGCAGATAGCACTCACTCACCTACACACATGTTCTTACAGCACTGCAACATGCTGCCACTGTGGCACATGTAGTAACGTCATGCACATGTAATAGTAATGAGTAGTCAGGGGTTTGATCCTGTACTATTCAGCATGTGGCAGATTATGGTGAAGTCTCCAAGCCCTTCCCTGGTGTACATTGCCTGTCCTGCACACACACTTTCTGGTGGATGTGAAGGTGTACACCTGCACAGCAGCAGCATGTGTATTATAACAGATGGAAATGGTCAGGTGATGGCCTCTGCACCTATTGCAGTCCTTCTCTAGCTGATTGCATGTGGTACAACTGTGATGGTGTTCCCATAGCCATCCACATGATAAACCCAGTACACTACCTAAGGAAACATGTTATTATCTGGCCATGACAGTTGCTGTGAGTGGTACCTGGATGTGGTGTTCTGACATGGCATCACAGATGATATCTGGATGTACCTCAATCATTTTCAACAGTGGGAAATAGCCTAATGACAGGAGGGTGATGTGCCACACAACTACTGCATGTAAGTGTAGCTATGCTGCATTGAGACTACTGCCTGTTTAACATGTGTGTAGTAATTGCTATTCTGCATGTTAAAATACAGACATGACAGTACTCTGTTCATGAGGGTACCTCATCTCTAGGACCATCTGTGAACAGGTCAGTGTGTACAACCATTTGTTTCCTGTGTTACACACTGAACACACTTCTGTGCACAGCAGAAGCATGGTGTGGGGATTGCAGACAGTATATGATGATAGGGATGTGTTACTGCCATCGCATCCCTGACTGGACATGTGTCACATGAGACAGTGGTATGACTGACACTGTGTGGGATTCTCAGTGACAAGCCAATGATAGGCAACTGTTCATAGCTGCGGTCACATGTCTACTACACATTATACAGTTGCCATGCGGTATATATGCATGTGTTGTGCCCCCTCTGCAAATGTATGCAATCTGTTGGGTTGCTGGTGATATCTATGCATACCTGTCATAGGTAATCCTGTATGCTGTTGTCTATCACTAAGCCATATGTGGGTTTAAAATGCAACACCATAGGCCGAATGGGTTGGTTGGTCCCAGCAGATCCTCCTGTCCCACTTCAGCTGACCATGGCACCAAGCCCTAGCACATCTGGGGCCCAGCCATTAACATCAACCTCTGTTGGCTCTGCACCACCTTCTGGTGGTACCACCACTGAGGATGGAACATGTCCCACTTGGGAGCGGGACCAGACAGATACATATCGGCTGTCATGTGGTCCCGGACATGTTTCGTAGGTGGCTCCCTAAGGGGTTATGAATCAGATACGCCAGTTCAAGGGCAGAGTGTCACATTTACAGGGTGATTCTGCCTCTCCTGGACAGCCCACAGCACTGCCTCCTTTGCAGCTGTGTAGGTGCAGTGGCAGTTGCTCATGGCTGGAGACCTCTGTCCCACTGTTCCCACGGGCTTTTGAATGCCGAATACCCATCCCCATCCAGGGTGTACCCCCCCACACATGTGTCATATACCAACCCTGTATGCTGTCATTTCTGTGCTCCTACCTATCCTCCACGGCCATACCTACACTCCTTCTTCAACATCTGAGCCTCACCTATGGACGCATAAGGCCCTTTGGCTCCTAGGACACCATCTGCCATATACATAGCTGTCAATTACACACATGTGCCCACTGGACACATGAAACCCTTGTAATATGCATCATAACATACTAATGTTATCCTCACCACTGTCCCTCAGGTGCACGGTCCTGGTATGCACATCACTCCTACATGGTTCAGGCACACATGAGGAGGATGACCCCATTGTACACAACACTACCGGTCCCTCTATGGTTACCCCATTTACCTTCATCATGATGATGATGTTGCACACAGCACATTGCAGGAATACTGTTCACACATAATGATTGGACAGGTACTGTTGTGTTAATTTACATTACATGCACAGAGTGATGTATACGGCCAATGTACAACTATTGTCTGTCTGAGGGAGTCTAGTGATCACATAGAGCAACACCACTACATAATATAGGCGTCGCTGGTGTTTCGTGTTTCATTTGTTTGTAATGCTTTGTTGCCACATGGCATGTCCCTGATACATCTCTATATATGTATGTACTTATATGCTGGACACACTCACATGTACTTCTACATGATGGGATACATTCCTATACTGTTGAATGACCGCGCTGTATGATACCCTCTGGTTACAGCCTCTTACACTCGATTAGCCTCTACATTGCTTAACCAATGCAATACTCACATACTGGTAGCCAAACATGCTTACACCCGCTCATTCCTGCACTTGTTAATGCACTGGCATTGGTGCTTGCATCTGTCATTTACACCCCTGGGTGTGAGCAAAGACCACAATATTACCTTGTGATGCCTATTACATTGTACTACATGACTTCAGTATTGGGATTGGCAACGACATCGCGTTCGGCTGTACGGAATCTGCGGCCTGTCCAGGGACACAATCATATATGTGTGTACCTCATACAATGTGCTCCCACCTTGTGATGCCTATTACATCGGAATACATGAATACAGTATCAGAAATGGCTGCCTATTAGACAATGGCATGGCGTTCATCTGTACGGAATCAGCGGCCTGTCCAGAGAATCATTCATATTCGTGTGTTCCTCTTAGGCATACCTTGTGATGTTTATCACATCGGACTACATGACTACAGTCATAGATGGCCTTAGGCATAGGCCAACTAAGCGGCCGCCTAGGGCACCGCTTTAGTGGGTGCACTTTACCAGTATTTATTTGGTGTAGGTAGACCAGGATGGGGGCACTGGGTGGCGTGGTGGGGGGTGCCATTGTACCCTCTGCCTAGGGCACCAGTTGACCCACGGCCACTCCTGACTACAATATCGGGAATGGCTGTCCATTAGGTGACCGCATGGTGTTCAAATGTACAGAATCAGCGGCCTGTCTGGTGAATCATTCATAATTGTGTGTTCCTCTTACAATCTGCTCCCACCTTGTAATGCCTATCACATCGGACTACATGACTACAGTATCGGGAATGGCTGCTCATTAGGCGACGGCATGGTGTTTGACTGTACGGAATCAGGGTCCTGTCCAGTAAATTAATTATATTTGTGTGTTCCGCATACACTCTGCTCCCATCTGGCTGATACATGGGAACCGAGACCCTACATTACAAACGAGTAGTTGGGTTGTGGTAGCCACATTCGTCGGACGGGTCATACTACCGCATACCTATAATAGGTTTGCACCTTCTCAACTGGCCAAGGTAGGACTTTAGGATTACCACCTGTCCCACTTTGCGAGGGACAGTGTGAAAATAATCAAGACATAGCACATGTCCAGATTATAGGACATCATTATATTCTACATTTCATTAATAATTGCATACAACAGTTATTTTATATATGACACTTCTATATGTTATGTGAAGTAGCATAAGCTATTCAAATACAACTAGATTAAGCTTTTATTTGTGCAAATAAGTGTAATCCTGTACTATGCATGGCTGTAGGTATGTTTAGTCCTGGAATGTCTGACATTTCTACAGAATATGTCCCACTCTGGCCATTTGGAAAGGTGGCAACCCTATAGGACCTGTATGTACAGATGTCAGACTACCCACAGTCAGTAGACAGGGATGTACTTCACTGTTTCACCAAAATAAAAGGTTACTCTTGTAGCATTATAGTTGATTATACTGTTACCTATAACATTTAGATGTTTCAGAGGAACATAATTGTTTTATGCTACTACTACAGACAATATAGGTAGTCTTTGCCCTAAATCACAGGACATTTGCCTTAATTACAGTTATTATGCAGGACACAACTGCCCACAGGGGAGTATCTCTCGCAAAGGTGGACAGGTGGTAACCCCAAACCTTGTATTCTATCAATCTTCTAAGGAAGTCGGCGGAACATGCGCTTTCTCTCACTATCAGACCTCTTATATGAATGGGGAAGAATAAACACTGAATCAGGGACACTGCATAACGACCTCAGGGACACATTTAGAAGGTTGGTGCTATTAACCTGACACATTGACGGACACAGAGCACATATACATTCATACACATTGTCTGAGGTGCATGCAGTTTATGACTCTTACATGTTGTCATTATTCATTATGTGTATTCTGCCACCTTTCCTCCTAATATTACTAGTTCTAGGATAGTTGAGGATTAGTTGAGACTGTGTTAAGATTCTGATTTGTAATCACGGACGTCCCTGGTAATCGGGGACAGTTCAATGATATGGTCCCTATGTACTCCCCCAATGGTTTACGGAATGTCCAGTAGATGTGCTCTTATAGTTTGGGAGGTATGGGCATCTGCTATACCCACATCGGAATATTACTTACACCCACTGGGCGGTCCTAATACATGTCTGCTAGCCAACACCTGCACGCCTAGCCCCATAATCACATACCCATAGTTCACCCACCTGCCACTACTCTACAGCAATCATCCATATTGTGGGCGCAGGTGGATGCAGGTGGGATATGAACACACCCCTACACACTGCCCACTCTCCCCGTGTCAGGAAACATGTCATACATTGCGTCAACCCATGTGTTATCAGGCTTGCACAACCTACTGTTCCGTGTACAGCTACATCCTGGTCGTAATGGTGTTCCCCCATTGGTTGAAGGTACCAAATTTTTGGTGTCCCGCAAGGGACGTCGCTGTCCATGTTTAAAGTGTAGACCATGTAGCTCTCTCCCACTGGTAGTTTCCTGCCAGTGGTCTGGGAACCAGTGTTGTATTTACCTTTATTGTGTGTCTGTATGTCTCAGTGGCCTAGCTGGGGTGGGTGATAAGTAGTCGTTTGTTGAGTGGACCTCCCACCAACATATGCCCGGTCTAAACATGTTACCCATAACTGCTGTAACATAACCTAGGTATATACATGTGTATATTTACTGTAACATATACATATATCTATTTACATTAATATATACAGACATATCTGCATATGTATTCATACATGTATATTCATATCTTGCTGTCACACACACACACATACATATATATATATATATATATATATATATATATATATATATATATATATATATATATATATATATATATATATATATATATATATACATCAGTATGTCAATGCATTCCCCGCTCATACGCACTTACACATGCGTAATGATGTTTATAAGCTTCACCAGCATACTAGTGCCTTATTCATTATAACACCGACACACTCCAGTCATCTTGTAATTAGTATGTAGCACGTTATACAGCGGACAGATGTCGCTATATGTTCATGTAGGGATTACCAACGGTAACTGGAATGTGATAGTGTGATTCTACCCGTCCCTCTTCTGCACAGCCTATTATTCCATGTACTGTCGATGTTTGTATGGGCACATTCTTATTATTTATGTCAACAAATGGAATACACGTGTTACAGAATTTGTACGTCAACATATATTGTTGTGTGCATGTGAGTATGCATATATACCTATTACGACCTAGCTGACCTCCACGGGGCGGTCCATTAGAACCGGCCCATCCAACCCTGGAAGGCCTGGATCCATAATTGCATACTCATAGTTCCTCCACCCCACCCATGTTAAATTTACACGCGCAACATCCATTATCCACTTGCTATCGCAGCCATGACACACCTTTACAAATTTCCCTCTCCAGAGCTTTTAGGGCCCTACACACATTCTGTCCCGCCTCGTGTATTCACAGGGTCTCCCGCCATGTATATTTGCACATATGTGCCTTTCCTGGTGTTATTGGATACGGCCATTTGCACTTTCCAATTTTTGAAGGTCCCAGCATAGGACTACATTCCACCTGTGTGTAAAGTAGACCTAGCATTTCAACGATGTTACTCCCACTGGTAATACCCTGCCTGTGGTGTGAGTAGCAGTGCTCTGCTCACTCCAGGGCAGCTTTTTATGACATACGCTGAAAGAACTTTATAATACCAACATTGCTCTTGATTTCCTTCACATCCCTTGTGTATGCTTTACTGTTACAACGTCCATTCTTTATATATATATATATATATATATATATATATATATATATATATATACATATATTTCTCATGAATGTAGATATATATCTATACACACAGTGTGTGTGTGTGTGTGTGTGTGTGTGTGTGTGTGTGTGTATATATATATATATATATATATATATATATATATATATATATATATATATATATATAGATATATATATATATATATATATATATATATATTATATCTGTACATACAAACATACATTTCCTATGCTGGGAGCTGCTTACACCCACGCAGGTGCACTCGCCTATGCTTACTGTGCGTTACATATGTTTACTGCTGCTTATTTATGCTTATTTGTGCCTTATACATTATGACAATACCACTTTGATTGAAAGGAACTGGTTAATAGTCCCATGTGATACACAAGTTCACCTTTACATGTTTAAATGTTGGCTTTACAGCAGAGCAACATTAATTCCACTAGGAAAATGATATGTGCTATTGTCGACCTTGAACCGTGAATGCCTTTTCGTTAGGCGGATGCTCTAACCACTACACTATTGGTGTTCTGCCTCATTTATATGTATACCCATGCTGCATAGTTACCCGAACACATGCCTCATCACTTCACTTACACAGCAGGCATCCATTTACTTGTTGGGAAAAATGCACTTCTACACATGTGTCGTTCCCTATTCCCTACTGCTCTGGACTCGTACCACATGTTGACTCACTCTGAGTATATTCAGACCTCTGACGCCTATAGTCCTGGCACATACGTGTGTTCGATTGTCAGGGTGTTCATATGGTCTTCCGGGTTTAGGCTTGTCCGACTGGGGACCAGAACTGCCCTGTACCTAGATGAAAGTCAGACTTAGCAAGGGTACATCGTTCGTTCCACTTTTAGCGTTCTACCTGTGGTTGGAGATGCAGAGGTGTGCTCACCGATGGCCATCCTGATATATAACAGCACTTTCTATGACAGGGATTTCCTATATTGTGACCATGTTCATTCATCATAGCTACATATATTTATAAATATATATATATATATATATATATATATATATATATATATATGTGTGTGTGTGTGTGTGTGTGTGTGTGTGTATATATCGGTTTGTACATACACATGCGTATACACCTACATGCTCATTTACATTTCCCATACCGTTGAATCACCACCACCTACCATCGCGCATACACGCTTGCATACCCTCTTACGTCTCGGGTTGCCACCTTTTCATATGATCAAAACGGAGCATTTTTGGGACACACATCAGAATTTACAGGTCGACACATACCCACGGTCAGTACAAAGGTTAGAACTTTACTTATTTCTCCTAAATGAATGTTTATTCTTGTAGCGGTTTGTTTGCTTCTCCTGTTTCTTGTAACTTTGAGTACTTTACATAAATAACTGTTTTATGCAACTGTTACATGATATATGGGGCATATTTGTTACTATCACAGGACATTTGCCATTGCATTATATTTGGTCTGGACACAACTACCACAAAAGGGACTGTCCCTCACAAGGTGGGGCAGGTGGTAACCCTACTTATATCTGCTTTACAGCGCCTTAAGCACTCTATATCCGACTGCCACTATGTGAATGTGTAAGGTATATATTCCCAATAATGCATGTGGGGAGACGTGCATCACGGTCAGGTGTTTAATCCCGGGTCGTAGGTTCTGCAGGACCGGCTGGAGGCTGAGCAGTCTTGTGGACAGCTACTGCTCATACAACTTGTGTCCAGATGTATACAGGACTGGACATTGTGACGTGACACCACGTCTAATGTTTAGAACAGATACATATCCCATGAGGGATATCCAGAAATTGTCGGGAACAATGGCCATCTTTGCTTTACGGCTGTAAGGTAGGGTTATACATGCAAGGGATACATAGTTTGCAATCCTGAGAATGCCTAGGGTGAGACTGCCTACTAGATATGGGTCACTATGTGCAGATATGGCCACGCCTATCTAACAGCCCGAGTATGGCTGGCTTTGGTGGATGTTCAGGAAGGGGGGGGGTGGTGTGCTGTGAAGGGGATGATGGGTATTCAATTATGTATCCAGGTGTGTTGGGGTTGGATGGCTCAGTTCAGGCCAGACCATTATGTGGGTATGTGCCGGTAACGTTTCTGTACATGTGTACTGCACATTTTAATGGTCACATGTTTGTGGGATTGTATTGCGGATGTGTATATTTGTTCTTTGGTTATCTTCCTGATTCACACACTGCTCCCTTGTAGACCTCCAGTTCACCTATTGTGCATCCACCCCAGTCTCCCATTGGCGATATATTACATTACCCGTCACCCCCCACCCCCATATTCCACAATCAACATTCATCCCTTCTCTAGTTGATGGCCCATAGCACAGTCAACAGAACACATTGCGTACACTACATATCTCAGGGACCAATATGGTTGTGAGGTCTACACTAACGTTTCAGATCAACCACATGCTGTACGTCATGCAGATAGGTACTTGCAAATACTTATCTTTCATGACATGGTAGGTAGACCAGGGTAATACCCGTTCATCTATGGGCCGTCCTGGCAAGGACGTCTTGGACCGCGAATGGGCAGATATTGGGTGAATGCTCTAACCATTGGTAGGGTTGCCACCTTTTCATATGACCTGGATGGAACATTTTAGTGGCACACATCTGAGTTTACAGGCCAACACATACCCGCGGTCATTACAAAGGATAGTACTTCAGTTTCATGTCTACATATAAGCTTTTATTGTTGTAGCAGTGTAGTTGCTTATTCTGTTTCGTTTAGTTGCTTATTCTGTTTCTTGTAACATATAGGTATTTTATATACGGACATACATACTGTATGGGACTATTTCATAACATATGGGACATAATTATGTCCTACTATCGCAGGACAATTCACATTTATTATGAATTTGTATGGACACACCTGCCTAGAGGGGGACTGTCCCTCACAATGTGGGACACGTGGTAACCCAAACCATTGGGATAGGCTTGGCAATTGGCGGCGCACTAACACGATGCATTTCGCTTCCACTTGGTATAATTAACGACACTACAATGGAATACGGGCACGGGGTTTTAAATATCTTTGTTCGAGGGATGGAGTCTCAATATTCAGCTATGTGCCTTTGTGTTTACTTCTTATTGTGGTGTTCCCAAGATGTCTTTTATGCTTTGCATACATTTCAGTATCCATGGACACTGACAGGAGTGATTACTATTAGAGGCAGGCTGTACTACTCAGCATTTTAGGTTGTGCATATGCAGCCGACATGATCATGCCTCCGTGCAGCACTTGGACACGCCGCCTGCACTCGTACACATTTCCTATGCACATGGTCGTTACAGCAGCATGCCTTCATTAATATGCATGTGGTACTGCTGCGCCATCTCTACGCTGCACGGTCGGCGCAAGGCTAATGGCGTCCTTGCGCCGAGCTTCATGAATCCTGGGGTCTGTCGTTCTATAAAGCAAATGACATAGCAGCATTTTGCAAGGATTTGTAAATGAGCAAAGTTTTGTATGTTTTATCCTTACTGCTTCATTCTTAATAAGAAGTTACATATGTACGTTTGTTTGTTGGAAAATGCATTGCCCTCACAGAAGAGGATTTGTACACCTTCCATCTCAGGACATCTGGCAGCAACCCATTAAGCAACAACATGTGCATCATTTCACTTCATTATCACAAAACAGCACAGGATGGTGTGATATGACTCCCTTAAATGTGAAATACTTCTTTTCTAGCACAAGTGAAGCTTCCTGCAATTTAATATTAAACAGCATGGGACTTTCATATCCTTCTAAGAAAGGTGTTTTTCACAACACTCAACAACAAAGTTCACAGTTGGACTTCATGACTCGTGTTCTACCAGATCTTGCTGGAAATATTAACCAAGCTGCTTGTAAATACATATTGTTTTGGAATATTCAGTTAAGGATGTTGTAAATTATTACATAAGCAATCCAGGTACAAACAGTTCTGACCAAGTATGAGGCGGCTTAAAATAATCACCAAGTCAGTTGGAGGATTGCTTAAGACTGAAATAATACAGCTTACCTGACAAATCATATTTGTGCAGGTGTATGCATATGAGTGCTAGCACACTGGCACATACAGAAATTACTCTCAAACTGCAATGTAAATGCTTAAACAAGTAAAGCCAGCCTCACAGAGGCAAACAGTAAAATAAGGTGTTGACACCAAGCAATCTCACTTTGGAACACTCTGTTTCTATTGAAAGGTGAATGCGCTTCTTGGAAAACTACAGGCTTGTGGATTACGGCCAGCAAAAGATAAGTATACTGTAATGGTGATACCTCAAGTCTGCTGTATTTCACTTCTAACTCTGCTTAGCTGTCTTCTTAGCCTATTCTCGTTTATATTTTCTGACACAATGCATTAATTCTGTGTTTTTAGACACAATTGTTTAATCAGTATTTTACCTCTATATCCTGTGACTGCTGTCCTATTTGAAAAACACACATTGCTCTATCAACCCGGCTCTGTTTACAGTCTACAAGTAAATGAAACACTCATCTACTTCAGGTTGTAGTCATCTTCTTGGTCTTGTGAGATAAGGCAGTGAAAAACCCATTTCTGTTATAGGAAGTCATAAAACTAGGTGTTAACTGGAAAGGAGAAGTTGCAGATAACATCATTTTAATAACAAAAGTAGAGAGGAAGAAAGTCAGAATTGTTTGCTGTAATGCTGATATATTTTAATCATTCCGAAAGTTCAAGAGTTAATATTTTTTAATATATACACCTGACAATTACAACACAGAGCGACTTTAAAGAAAACAAACAGTAACATATTGCCGGCACTGCAAATTGTCCATAATTCAAATTTCTGCCGGCAATCTTCATCTGAAAGGAGAAATCAAGTGACGGTAAATAGTACAGAATGTTTATAAACAGGCTGAACAGTGTCATAAGCAGGAAAACCAGACAAACTGCTGGGATAAAAAGTGCTGACTAGGCATTCTCTACATATTTATTTATCATGGTAAGTGCTGCCTTCATTGTCTTAAGTAGACTACTGTTAAAAATATATATACTTCAATCAAATAAATGGCTTTTCACGAATCTTGTGAATTGGTGCTCTGTAAAGGGACTCCTTTCACATGTATATCTTAAAATAGACATATTTCTCTATGTTTTTAAATGAATGAATTATTAATTATACAGTTAATACAGCATCTAATAATAAATACTTACTGTTAAGAGTGATCATATTTGAATGATAAGGTATCATTTTCCGTTTCATTATATACTCTACAGTTATGCACATAATCAGTTTCACAGCCATAGGATTTGCCCCATACATGGTAATAACAGACCACAGTCACAGAACAGGTTCTTTCTTGGTGACCTGTGAAAATCCATTCTATGTTTTCTCATTTTGTTGTAATTTTAGCCAAAAATCGTTCAATGGTTTTAGTGAAAAAGCAAGACTTAAAGCTTTCAGTAAGACTATGTATTCTTCCCTTTTTTAAAAGCGTTAAGTGCTAGCCTACATATAAAATTTAAAGGCCTATTTTAAATGTTGTTACAGAGTGTAAACATTTGCAGTATGGTTCAACAGTATATGCGGTTAACAAATGACACCAGATCATAAGAAGACTGATTCCTGGGTGATTAAGCAGTTTGCAGTTCACTATAATACATTTATACTCCAAAGAATATGAAGCATCTTGGATGCATAGAGCCCACTCACCCATCTGTCTCGCTGTAACAGCCACTTGTTTTTGCTGCAGGACAGTTCCAAGTGCCTCACCTGTTCACCTAGTACACAAAACCAGTAGCTGCTGATAGTTTTACAATTACAGTTAAAAGGACAAACACTCTTTTAGTTAATATACACATAGCAGTGAGTCTGTGCTTATATAAAAATAATTTACCTTCATTTATGACTGCAGCTAAAGTCATTCTGTTACACAAAAAATATGAAACAAGTTTTCATTTATTTCTGCAAAGTAACAATCAGCCCATAGCACTTTTAACAAAGGCATTGCTGAACAGGCAGTTTGTCGACTCAGCTAATTGCAGGGCAAAGTTCCAAAGTGTGCCTCCTAAGGTAAAATACTGAGAAGGTGCTAAGGACATTGTATAATGTCAGTTCATAATTTATCCACAACGTTTCTTCGTCTTCATTTTCTGTCTCTTCTGCTTGCTCTGACAAGCATAAAACTTCCAAACTGTAAATACTGCACTGACAATAAGGTTTCTTGAAGCAGTCTCATCTTCAACCATGCATTCAGTTAAGGGCTTGGAGCTTTCCAGCAATGGTTGCAACTTAATATCTTTTCTGGGTTTTGATGAGTACGCCATACTTCACATTTTTTCACTCCTATGGGGAAGAAAAACAAAAAATTCTAAACTATTTCCAGTGAATGCACTGCTAATCATTTTCCTGATAAACAATGGAATGCATGAACATATACTTCAATGGTAAAGCAAGCTCAAAATCCATGTCGGCTTTATTTTCTGACAATTTACATTACCATTAATATTAGGCAGCTCTCTCTAAGGACTGATATTCAAAAATGTATCAGAAAGCTACAGATGTGAAAATGATATGTTATAAAAAGCATGCACTAGGCATCTATTTATTTAGTTACTTATTTAATTATCCATTTGTTCATCCATTCATTCACTCATTTAGGAAATAAGATCATCTAACTGGGATCTGTGCAGTGGAGGTAAGAGAAGAAATGTTCAAAGGCATGCAGCTAATTTAAATATCACATGTACAAAACAGTGTTTGTTGAAATAAGGAACATAATCTGCATTTAAATGTAACAAATTTATGACATACAAGGACAACACAATCAAAAAAAAAAAAATGATTACACATAACATGTAGATTAAATGCATGAAGAAGTATATTAAGGCGTATGATACAATGAATAACTGCATTTATGCCTTTCAGAAAGTGAACACAACTTTAAATGCAGACAACCACACTGAATTAGTAATAGAAATAGCTTGTGCCCTATTATATACTGATGCAGAAATGAGTATGTTACAGAATTACTATATTTGCTGTGTATGTGACTGCCTGAGTGCTGTTTTCATTTTGATCAAGTCATCTTATTTATTTATTTGTTTACCAGGAAAGACTGATTGGGGCAGAGGCCATTTTCAGCAGAGGCCCATGTAGAAATACTCCAGACACGTCTTTGAAATGTAGGATGAAAGCAGAGTACCCAGAAGAAACCCACACAAACGTAAGGAGGATGTGCAAACTCTGCACAAAAGGCATCCCAGCCAAGAATCAAACCAGAGAACCTCTTGCTGTGAGGCGACAACACTAACGGCTGCACCGCTGTGGTTATATGGTTTCAGAAAAAAACAGAGGGCCAGAATTCAGAATCTTTGGCATGGAGAAACACTCCCAAGTGTGTTACTTTGTGCCAGATTCCAAACGATAGTGCTTCACCAGTCTATATTCAGAATATGCTAACACGGACTGGTAGAAGCGGGTCTATATTAGTTCACTGAAATCGCATTGCAGCGAACACCTAATCATCGACTCTCATACAGTGAAATTTGTTTCAGCGATTTGCTGAATTTACCGAGGACAAGGAAATGCTCCACTGTAGTGTGATGTCGGAGTTGATATATATATATATATAAATATATATATATATATATATATATATATATATATATATGGGTGGGGGGTGATGCTCACCAGTTGGGTGAGTTCTATTTGCTTGGCTGTCAGTCCGTTGTGCTGTAGGGCAAGCATTTCCTTGCCACCCGGTAAATTCAGCAAATCGCTGAAATGATTTTTGCTGAATTAGGATCAATGATTAGGTGTTGGCTGCAATGCAATTTCAGTGAACTAATATAGACCTGTAGAAGCCTTCACCTAATTCCCAAAGGGAAATTTGGCTCACTTAACTACAGTCATATGGGGACTGCAAATAAATAAAGCCTGCCAATGTACAACACTGAATTAATAACACAGATGTTTGAAAGGAATGGGTTTCCTGGTGTGGCGGAAACTCCACCTGTATGTGGAAGTAGTACTGCAGGCGGTACCAGTTTGGAAGCAAGACTGCTTGCAGCACCTAGTTCTACATACAGATGGAGTTGTACTTCAGATATTGGGTCTCAGAGGCTGCCAGGGACAGTGCATGTCTGCATTAGTGGGTAATGGTACTTCAGATATCAGGTGACAGGGGCTGCTAGGGATAGTGCATGTCTGCATTAGAGGGTAATGTGAGCCATCTCCTGAGTGCCTGGTGAGATAACTCATCTTACTTTATTTAAAATAAAAAAAAGATGGCATCCCCTAGTGGGCTAGGGGTCCTACCTCTACATCCCTCTTCTTAGACATGACAAATACAGGAATGATATTCATGCTAGTATTATGCATACATTCACAAATCTGTCCTACAGATGGCCCTGTGGTGTTGAACTGCCTCATAGCCAGGCAGCTTCAGCTGTCTGTTTGTTGGAGCTGATATTGCAGACAGGTTACCTGCCTACGATATTAGGTCCATCACCAAATACAACTGATCTGCCTGCGAACTTTGGCCAGACTTGGTAGGCCATACTGAGTCCTCAGGCAACTTCAGTCCTGCACTCAGACTAAGTAATGCAATTTTGCACCACTGAATGTTACTGAATCACATTGTTTGTCTGGATATAGTGTGCCCCAATTAATTCAATACCTCAGGCCGTGGAGGTGCAGGGGTTAGTGTTGTCACCTCACAGCAAGAGGTTCTCCTGTTCGATTCTCTGCTGGATCTCCTTCTTTGTGGAGTCTGCATGTCCTCCCCGTGGTCGAGTGACATTAAAGACATGCAGGTAGGTGCGTGAATGGTTCCTCCTTCTTTGAAGGTTGGGCATCAGGCTGGAAACTTGGCACCGTAAAAAAAAAAATCCACTGTCAATCATTAGCGGATTGGAGCTTCGCTGTGGCGACCCCTAACCGGGAAAAGCCAAAAGACTTTTAGTGCTGGAGGTAGTATTGAACTGGGAAAGTCGAATTTTACTGCTCAGAGTAGTGAAGGCAGGATGACTGGGGGCTGTGCACTCTTGTTACTCCAATGTTTTGGAATCTGACACAAGCAGTGGCGTAACTACGTTAGAAGCGCCCTGAGGCAAACTTTTCCTAGGTGCCCCAACATCCCCCCCCCCCCCCGGGAACCCAAGCCATCGAGATGACCGAAGCCAAAGAAATCACATATAGTAGCACAAAAAATGCTTTATAACTTCCTACTAATAGTTGCATTAAAGACTTGTTTTATATCTTAATATTGTATGAAATAACCGAAGCAACTTAAGGTCAACATGTTTTTCTTTTACTGAAGATTTAATTTTAATTGGTGGACCACCAGGGTGGCTTGCTTTTAAATTTATTATATTTTGGTCTATATGGGTCTGACAATTCTATACATCTATTTGTGTTTGTCTAATTATAAAACTACTTTGTGAATGTGATGTTATACATGCAATATGAAATTTGTATATACTATGTTTTTGTGCTATCCTAAATTCTGTACTATATTGAGTGTTTTTTTAATGTTCATAATCAATACTGTAGACTGAATACTGCTGTTCATATTCAACACAATATAATTGTACTGTCTTTGGAGCTTTTCTCCGCTAAAACGGGCTCCTAGCCCCATCAGACTTTCCCAGTTAACAAATGTAATTAATTAAGTAATTAATTAATAAATAAGTGAATTTTGAGACTTCATCATATAGTTTTATATATATGCACCAAGTCATAATACAAAATGGTTGGATTCTAAAACAAACTATCGTGGACCAGTATCTCGAAGCTATAAAGTCGAATGTTAAAAATAGCAAACGTTCATAATCGCGAATTTGACGTATGTCGAAAATATGTCAAATTCGCGGTTATGAAGTTGCGCTATGTAATGTCCGGGTTTGTGTTTTGTTGGTGCATGGTGCCGTGTTTGGATGTAGGTGTTATGTCAGGTAAGTGAGTGTTTTGTAAGGGTTTTGAGTGGGAGTTAGAGTGTGTGTGAGGGATTGGAGAATGTGTGTGTGTGAGTGAGCTTTTGTGTTGTGTTTGTGCGATCTCGGAGTTAGTATATATAAGTAGGGGGGGTGTGGGGGGCAGCCCCCCACATGGGGGGTGCAGGGGGGCTTGCCCCCCTGCTTATGTGTGTGTGAGTTGTGTATGTGTGTTGTTTTTTTGTTTATGTTGTGATGTGGTTGTTGTGTTGTATGTTTAGTGTAGTGTGTGCAGTGTTTTCGGTTATGTGGTTTCGCGGTTTTTGTTTGTCAGTGTTTTGTGGATTCGGTTTTATAGTCTCGAGATACTGAAATTCGATATTTCAGCATTTCGAGGTTATAAAGTGAATCCATATATATATATATATATATATATATATATATATATATATATATATATATATATATATATATATATATATATATAATGCAGTAAAACCAAACAAAATACCCAGTGGTGCCTTCCAGATGGCTAGGTGCACTCAGTTCAGCACAAGGAATACAATAACTCTCACACACAAACTTGGCAACTACACAAAACAATGACTCTGTGACAATAATAAAATACCACATCCGGAATGCCATTATACAATGCTGAGTTGACAGCCATAAAGCATAAAATGTAATAAATGTATTAAACGATAACGATGTGCAAATAATACATAACTACATATTGAATGGTACAAAGTGGAAATTCACCAGAAGCGGGGACCAATTAAAAAACATTTAAAAAAATATTCTAGACCATCCTGAGAGGAGTACATGTGTACTCCTTGTCATTGTTGAGTGACTCACTATGGCAGTGAGACTATTATGCTAACTTGCAGCTACAAACTCTGGTGCTGCTTGGCTTTTGAGGAGTGTGGTTACCTATCACACACCAGTATGAGCAAATTCTGTCACTGAAAAGCTTTGCGGGGAAGCTCAGTAAATTACTTATGCTTCTGTTATATTTACAGCACATCTATTGTTAACGTACTTGCTTAGTCAAATTAATTCCTGTCTTGAAGCTCTTCTCTTGTTTTGAATAGCTGTTCCATTTCATTGAATTATATTTCAGTGTTTGTAAGGTATGCATATGACAGATTACAAAACATTGGTAATAATAATCTTCCTTCATCAGCTAGCACTTAACAGAACTGTTCCCGTTTTGCTTTTTTAAATCAGTCAAATCACATTTGATAAAAAAGAGACATCATTCAGTCAACAACAGTAACAGAATTACCTTGGTTGGGTTTAACACCTTCTGGAACTGGATACAACTGCTGGCCACTGATGTAATGTTTTCTCTCAGTCATCCAGAGATCTCGGTTTCAACTTTTGTTAACTGTAGCAGTAACACGTCTCTCGCGCCTACATTTGTTTCCCCTTGTGTGTAAATAAACCAAATGCAAGAGGGATATCACTCTGCAGAGCATGAGTTCCCTCCTAAACCTCATAATCCAGCCAAAAGAAACTAAGCCAGCGACCGTCCGACCATGTCTGAAACCCCGATCGCTCTACACGACGCCCGTGCAACGAAATTCCCGCGAGAGCTGAGAGAGAGCTCTCAGCTCACTCCTCATTGGCCCTGACTGCAAGGGAAGCAGTTTGGAGCTCCTCTGTTCTGTGCAGTAGTTGACCGCACAGGTCGCTGGGTACCCTTTTCTTTGCATTCGGACTGCCGATAAAGGCAGTCTGAATGAAATTTTTGTTTCACGGATTTCTTTTCTTGTTTTTTTTTTCTAGGTGGGAGGGCTGCAGACTGGGATTCTTACCACCGAACGATGGACATTTACTAAATAAGCAAAGTACAATCCGTGACAACATCTGTCGGCCCAAAGCGCCCCCTGCTGCTTGGAGCCCTGAGGCAATTGCCTCACTTCGCCTCTTGTAGTTACGCCCCTGGACACAAGAATGTCTCCCTGTTTCTCTATAACACTCCTACACATTTCTTTGCTTATTGTGAAGTTTGCATAAAATTTTGCAAGCACATTTGTTATATCCTATAGCTGGATGTTCATTCCATTTTTTGTTTTGGTCATGTTCTTCATTTTTTCCTTTCAACATTCAGATGTAATTTAAGAATATCTTAATACTGCCTTCAGCCCAAGAAACTAAACAAGTTCATAGTTACATTTGATTAGAAAAAAATAGTTTCCATACTTCAATCTAGACTTGTTTTTTGACTAAGTTGCATCTCTTTTTTTCTGCTGCACATCTTGTTGTTGTTATTATTTTTTAGTTGTAGTCTACCAAATAATCTTTTGACGTTACCTTTTTGTCTGTGACGTACCAGTATGTACTTATTAACGCAGAAGGTTATGATATCATAGAACTTATTCACAGTCGTTTGATCAGAATTAACTTGGTTTACTGTACAGATGGCCCTGTGGTGTTGAACTGCCGGTCTGTTTTCACATCATTTTGCAAGATACATTCCAGTGGTACATCTAGGAAGCATGACTTACTTATGACTTTGTTAAATTTTACTCTTAGTTTAAAATTCATTGTGTTATGATCTGTATTATCTAGAAACATTATAACCACTGGCAGCAAGCAGAAATCTTCTAGACGTGTCAGTATGATTGTTCTAAACTGTTTTGATGCGCATAGTAAACAGATATTTAGCCACATTTATTTGCCATTGTACAGATTATCTAATGTCTGATTACATAACAATCCAGACAAAGATCACATTTTTATTGATTTTTTTACACCTTGGAGAAAATTCTCATGCTCTTCGGGAGGCAGAGACAGCGCATGACAGAATCCTCTATTTTATTCTATACCTCAGATAGTAAGTATTGTGTGAGTAATATACAGCCCTGAGTCATTTTCTCATCTTCTTGTTCTTAGGTACAATTTTGCAAAAAGTGGGACACCACCACCACCACACCCACTGGATCTATAGTACTGAAAATAAATATTCCTTAGGATTTTTGTATCTTTAACTGGTTCAATAATGTCACACATTTAAATGTCCTTCAAGCAGAGGAAAGCTTCTATGTCACTTACTTTATTGTTCAGACTTGTGGAATTTATGAAGACCATCTTCACCTCTGCTTTTTTTCTCTTGTGTGTCATTTACATTTTTCTTCTTCTTTTTTGTCTTTGAATTTGAAGAGATCTAAAACAAGACACAATGGGGACGGAAAATGTTCTATTCAGTCTTTATACTTCCCATGGGGAGCAGTAAAGCCCTTCAGGTGAAAGCACACTGGAAGATTTGCATATCTCCTTCCAGGTCATCAGTCAATGAATCCCAGAGCTTTAACTAGGATGGAGTGAAGAGGATGGCTGCCCCATGCCCAAGCTGTCAGAGGACAAAACTGGAAGGTGTCAATCATGGTGAAGTGCCAACTTCATAAATGAATGCCAATACTGCATTTCTGATCATGGCTGAAGCACTGCAGCACTGAAACAATTAGTGTTTGGTGACTTAATTTACCTGCAGCAAGTTACTTGTTAGAGAAGACAGACAAAAGTTACACACTTACCATAGTGATAGATCCTTTCATTCCAGTCTGTCTAGTATGACACATTTTTGGTCCTCGGCTTTGAGAAGACTTTTTGTTTTACTCATCATCTCTGAGGTAAGTAGGGGCAGTTAAGGGGATCTGCACATCTGCACAGGGCACCTGATGACCTACAAATTGATTCTGCTGAATCCTATGTATACTTCACTATGTTGTTGTGACGAACTGACTGCCTGTCATGATAGTTAGGTGCCCTTTGAGGTCTGTTTCATATCCAGGAGACAGGACTTTCATGTTCATTCCAGTGTGAACAATGGACATGTCATAAATAGCCTTAATCCTTTTTAACTCAGTTAAGATGTCTCAGTTTTTGGCCCCAGGCAAGCATGACACTGTTAAAAAATTCTTAAAAAGTCCCACAGTGGTATTATCATTGACAAGGACACAAGAGGGTTATATAAACTTGACAAACAATTAGAAGAGGTGAAGACTGAATCACAGATCCTGGAATTCTGAGGGAGATATCTTACACCAATCTAGACATGTATCATGGATGACATGACAGCCCACTGGATGTAATCACTAGAAATGCATGTGTCAAGATTCTGAACTGCAAAACCATGCTATAGTGCCACAGTGTGTACAGACAATAGGAAAACTGGAGCACACCTTCAACAAGCTTGATTTATGTAATAATGCACTAACTTAACTTCATTATCCAAGCAAACATATCGACATCTAATTCTATCTTATAGCTAAAGCTTGGTATTTCAATGCTATTATAAGCATTTATATATTACTTTAGACATTTCAAATGAAACTGCTTTTACAGATTTTGGTCATTTGGCTGCACATTAGAAAATGCCATTATATGGTTTATGGACTGGTGATGCTCATTACTACCAGTTTTTAATTGTGTTGCAGGCATTTCGGGCAGAAAGTAAAATCTACATTTTACAGAGAATGTGCATGAAAAGTATGTGTCATGCCACTCTGTGTACTGTTGCCCTCTATGGTGTCTAAGTACTTCTGTTTCTTTTAGAACATTCAGCACACTGCTGACCTCATTGTGGAATGCCAGTTACACCTAGGGAAACAGAACAAACTGCCCGTGGACTAGACTCTATCAACAGTGGCACACACTTTTGTTTCCTACAGGGCTACAGATACGATGACAGCTACCATTGCACTACATACCTGTATTTGACTCAGCTAGCATCTGACTGCAATGGCATAGATAATGTCTCTAAGAAGCAACAGCTGGCACCAGATGGTGTCAAAGTCTGATATGAGTGTTCCACACACTAAGTTACCATAGGCGTTCTTTGCAGGTTGGCCAACAGGAAGCAGAGCAGTTTGGGGCTACAGTACCAGTAGCATTACATGATCATTTCAGGGATTCACTCACTAGGAATATTTATGTTCTTAATGCTGCCATTTCTGTATCACTGACACAGGACACGGAATGGAGTAGATAAATATACAGACAAGATACAGTTCTGCATACAGAAAATATAGAAAATATAAAATAAGTGTTTGAACAGACAAATGACTTCCAGGAATGCAGTCATTAATCAGCTAAATATTTCCTAACTAAAATTTTGCTAAAAGAGCCACTAGACCCTGTGTACCCATATCTAAGAAGTACAAATTATTAGAAGTAAAATAATAAAAACAAACCTATTTATGGGGAGACGCAGTTTTGAGGAAATCAAAAACAAGTTCTAATTGACTAACTGAAAATGGCTACCAGAACACAACTACCTCCCACACAAAATTTAACTGAACAATTGGCCTTTCTGGAAAACTCCATGATGCAGTACAGAAAGTAACAGGCAGCAGGTATGCACAGTTTTAAATAAAAATGTCATAGTTTTACTTTTAAGTCCCACTGAAGTCTGGTTGTTTTTTCCCCCTCACAGAAACAAAATGTTACAGTTTTGCACTTTAAAATTTTATATTCAGGTTTTAGCTGCAGCTTGGCAAACAATTATATATTTTGCAGCCATTTAAATATTCTTTAATTTACAATGTATATATTTCATGCATCTCTACTGACAAAACAATTACAAGTTTTATCTAGCGTTTATAATTTTCACAGGTTTATTGCATTTTTACTACATATAGTTGTAAGTTTATATACAGTCCTAACAGCCAGGTAAGTCACTTCAATGTCTTTTAGAACCATGTGCATGTATTTCTCTGCACAGCTGTCAGATGAGACTGGTGATGCACCCATCTTTTTGGAGGAATTCCACTGCTGTTGCTTGTGAGGGCATTGTAAAATATTCACATCTGAAAACCATTAGATCTGCATATGCATGGTGTTGCTACATCTGTCGAGCTTTTGACAATAGTCATACTTGTGATAATGGCTGTACAACAGTCCATTACAGGCATTAGTGCTTGTTTTATTTAACAGGGTATTGAGCTGTTTAGTCTGCATTAATGTTCAGCTGCTATGCACATTGCACCTTTCTTGAGACTGCATTTAGCAGTATGCCTCCATCAGCAGGGCATGCCTTTATTTGCATATCTGGTAGGTACAATTTGTAGTTGTGTACTACATTTTGTTGCTTCTACTAGCCTTTGTGGACTAACACCTCAGTATGGCCTTCTATCTGTACAGTGGTTTTCTGCAACACACCGTATTTATGAATGTTACTTCCAGTTTTAGTTGTAATCCTGTTTTATTTTGAATTTTAAAGTCAGGCCCTTCCTTGTTATAAATGATCCTATCAAAAATTAAACAAAGGACTTTGCTGATAATGCCAAGAGCTACCCCTCTCATGACATCTGTTGTCGCCAGCTTTTGATGCAGGCACTCCAGTTAACAATAGCATAAGCTGCATCACTAGCCTTGCAATACACATACCTGAGTAACACAATACCAGTACTGCCTTGATCATGAACAGGGGCTCCACATACAAGCAGCAAATCACTTGGACTGTTCAACTCAGAGGTGATCACCTGGCATGTGTACTAATTATAATAATAAGATTATAATAATTATTATAGTAATAATACTAATTACATGTAATAATTATGTCATTTGTCTTGTTCTTAATAGTTGTATGTATTTCGTTTATGTAATTCATGCTTGGAGAATCACTGAAACCAGAGTCAAATTCCTTGTATGTGCGCATACTTGGCCAATAAAAATCACAACTGCAACATTATTTTCTAGGCATTAGATATTGAACTAAGCAAGCATCACAGATGGGGCTTGAAAATAAACCATGCAATTACGCAGTAAGTTGCAAAAGCAAACTAATACTGGTAGGGAAGGAGACCAGACCACGAATAATCAGACCTGCTAAAACAGAAGGAAAATTTAAGGGGAGGTGCATAAGAGGAAAAGGGTATTGATAGCTTAGTGAGAATCTAAAAGTTGAAAGGGAGCAAAGTTGGGAGAAAGGTGAGACAGAGATGGAGGAAGTACTATATAGTGCTAAGGATTAAAAATATATAGTAAGTAAAACGAAGGGAAGGAATGAAGACGTGGCAAACATAAACATTCCTTTTAGAATGTGCTAGGAGTAATAAAGCAGAGAGTGGGTGAGGGAAGATTGGGGGTGTGTGGACAGAAAGAGAAAGGAAGTAAAGCTGAGTATGGTCGTAAAGAAAAGTGTTATAGGTTTTCTTATGTTAATATGAAGACTTGTGTCTTCTGATGTCAGTTAACATGGAGCTGAACAAGAATAAAACCAAGAGTTTGATGGGTATTGTTTAAGGTGTTTTATTTTTATAGGTTCATAGGTTCATAGGTTCATACTAGGCTATCTGCCCGAGGGCATTTACAAGCCTAGCCCATAGTTTTGTGGCTTACGCCACCCCTTTAGTATGGGGAACTATACCCATTATTTTGCTGTGCCTCTGTTGAGCAGTGACACTGAGGTAATCCCTGGGGTATATCTGCGATCTCCCATCCATTGGTCAAGATTTCTCTTGAACAAGGCCAGCGAGGTGCTCTGCCTCACATATACCGGGATTTTATTCCACAGCATAGGGAGTCTTTGGGTGATGAATCTATCCCTCCAGCACGTCCTATTAATAGCCGTGTCGAGGTTTAAGTTTTAAATGTTTGGAAGTGATAGATTTGTCTTGGAGTCAGGGGAATGGAATACTGAAGATGAATTCTCCTTTCCTTAAGATGCAATGACCTTTGCACTGATTATATTATTAAATGGGGTACAATGTACCTGGCCCCTACATAGGGAATGCACTGTAGGTAGCTTTGCTCCCTCATTAAATATTAATGTTTGAATTCCACAGCAAACCTTTCAGTTTTGCACATGTATAACACAACACTGGTGACTGATGGAATTACCAAAGACCCATAATCTTGCAATGACTCTAGTATTATAATTAGGACCCCATGACCATCTCTGAAAATAAATAAATAAATGAATAAAACTGTAAGTCAGCCTTCAGTTTGTTTCTTTTTAGGACACTAAAAGTTTATGTGCAATGCTGTTAATGTCTTATATGTCATTTTAGAGACCTGGGCATTGATTTCTGAGTGTGAGTGCATGTGTTTGTATGTGTTGTGTGTGTGTGTGTGTGTGTGTGTGTGTGTGGGGGGGGGGTCTGAAATGAATGAATCAAACAATTATATTCCTCACTGCTGTTTTGAAAGAATATGCATGTGCTGTAATGACATCCAAACAAAATTGTAATGTACTATACAGTGAATTTCTGTGCCATTGTGCAGAACATTTTTTTTTTTTACTTTCAGGGTTATTTTCCACATAACAAAAAAAATGAGCTACACAAAAAATAAGAGCTGAATTCACTTTATGTTAACCACATCTGATACTTTGGCAAGGATTTTTATTTTATTTTACACATACCAATGACTTCTTAAAAAGGGTTGTTTACAACTCTATTTTTATAGACTTAATTTTTTGCTTCATCCTATCATTCCAGCAGGCTCCTCTATGCAGATCTTTTACTTTGTAACCATGGTAAAGCATTGATCTCCATGACCCTTTTTTCAGATTTAACCTGGAATCACCGTATGATAATGGAGGTTGAGGGAATCAAACCCTGTACCACAAGAAACAGCTTGTTAACAGCTCCTTAGTCCTATGTGCCAACTGTCAGACCTATTTGTGAACATCACTTTTCTTGTCCTGAAACAGAGGTATTTCCAATTGAAATGTTAGGTAGCATCTTGTTGTAGGATGAGGAAATATATTTATTTATTTATTTAACATTTGTTGTGCGAGAAGTCCAACTAGGACAGAGCCTATTTTCAGTGGAGACCTGGGCAGAAACGCTCCAGATGCATGTCTTTGGAATGTGGGAAGAAACCAGGGTACCTGGAGGAAACCCATGCAAACGCAGGAAGGACATGCAGACTCAGCACAGAAGGCACCCCTGCCGAGAATTGAACTAGAGAACCTCTTGCTGTAAGGTGACAACATTAACCACTGCAATAGCATGTTGTTGCAAGATGAACAAGGGAGCTGAGTAAAATTATAATGCCTCTCACTGCTTTTGTATATTTAGCATCTTTTTCTGCCCAGCATCATGGCATATGGACCATTTCCCAAACTTGAGACACTGTTAACATAAACTTTTTCTAATATTGCAACAGCAGGAAAGCCCCAACTCCTTTCTTAAAAATAATCCTGTTTTAGAATTGAGAATTCCTATTTTACTGCATTCTCTATACTTTGAATCTTTCCATTTTAGCCTTTCTGTTTTTATAAACTTTAAGCACCTCAAGATTACATTCAAGGCAACTCTTGTACTGTCGCATAACTTAACTATATGTTGTTACCTTTGAATCAAAGATGGCTATCAATGTATGTGCCATTTTATTTATAAGATGAAACTATATCAGTGTATGTACAATATTATGCATGCAAACTCAAATCTTTTATTCTGCATTCTTTGTATATCAAAACTATCAGTTATATGCATAACTACACTAAAATATATAATGTACACTTGAAGGTTTTCTTACTGGGCATCCTCTGAAAATGCTTTATCTATCTGGATTTTTGTCCGCCTGTCTATTTGAATAAAAATAAATTTTACCCATATGCCTTTCTATAAACCTATCTATTGTTGTTTTTAAAACTATTTTGGCATTTAGAAATTCTTAACACTTTAATGTGAGAAAGGGCACCAGTGTTTTGTTCTGTGACCTTGATATAGACATGAAGTCCATTACATACAGGAAAAATAAAAAAAAACATGAAAGCAATCTTGATACAGTAATTAAGAAGAAAGCAAAAACTGGGAGATGCGAACATAATATAATAATTGGATATGCGGGGAGGCCTGCAGTGCACAAATACACACATTTGATGTATTTGAAAATAAAATCAAATTCCACCTAAAACACTTTTTAAGAACTTCCTATTTGTAAGGTCATTTTTCATCAGATCCTTTCTCAGAAAGGGAGCCTTGCTGGCTGCACCCCTCCCCCACCTGGGGTTGAAACAGCTGTTCTCAGTGTTAACAGAGTAAGTAGCAAGGAGGCTCCAGTGAGTGTTTTTCTGGAACAGATGTCCAGGGAAAGCTGGGGAATGTGCCAGCAGAGAGCTGGGGAATGTGCCAAATCCTGTAGTGACTGAATGCTTTGGGTTCCAGCTCGCGTGCCTTTCTGCTGCCCTCTGCCCTGAGTGGCGCCAGCAGGACTTCCCAACTAGTTCTCTGAACATCTGGAGTCTGGGGCAGTCAAAAGGAAGAGAGAGAGCGAAAGAGAGAATGGAACAGATGTGCGTGTGTGTGTGTGTGTGTGTGTGTGTGTGTGTGTGAGAGAGATCGAGACAGTGACAGAGAAAGAAAAAAAACATCACCAGCTTATCTTCCATGCAAGCAAATTAACATTCACTAATGCAGCACAAAACAAACATTTTTATTTCTTTTCTTCTCACTTGTATCTCACACACATGCACACAACACACACACACACACACACACACACACACACACACACACACACACACACACAAAACCACTTTAAAATCTGAATATCACCATTTAGCCATTTTACTGCCTTATTCCATGCATTCATATACATTTATTTACTTGTAAAAATGTTGTTAATATTTTTAAATAGAATGTAAAATAAATCTGCATAATGTATAGGTCTGCAATTAGAAATACAGAATAAGAAACATCCTGAACTTGAAGGCAGGAATATACTTTCCAATACCAGCTAAAATGTTATGAGATACACAGCAACCTTCAAGAATAGCACATACTTTACATATAACATATAATTCCACTAGTCTAGACAAAGAAAACTAACAGGTACGAAGTAGTCTGTCAGCTTTATTCATGAATCGGAGAAAAACTAAGGCAGTCAAGGACCATGACTGAGACTCAGAAAACAGCTGTGAATAAGAACCTTGCACTTAGCACGACAGCATGGAAGCAATATACAAGTCCAGAAAACAAATCATAAATTCACATATACCAGGTGTAAGCATATGCTACCAAGTAACATGAAAATTAACAAATTTACAAGCACTGTATGAGAAATCCCCACATGCAATAAATGATAGCAAACTCTTAGCATTTCCCATAGTAGTGAAGTAAGGCCATGCCTTAAGCTATGGAAGTGATAGCAACTGATTAGATCAATTAATGCTGAGTGATTTAGCCATGCAAACAGCAAAACTGTAGCCCATCCAGCATAACTAAAACAACAAATATGTATCAGATGATAAATCCAACCTAGAGTTATGCTTCAAGGTCTGACAACCAGGAAATCCTGGATAACTCTCATAAAGACAGTGAGGCTGAAAGCTGGAATATATGCAGATCCTGAAAGGAAGCACATGATAGTGATGAATGGACCATCCTAGTACAGACCACCAAGTGTACAGCATTGCACAACCTGGCACAGGTACCTTCAAATGATATTTGCAACACTGGAAACATCACGTGTCTCAACATCCAGGGTATTTAACACTTTTCTAGACGTCATGCTGGAATGCATGGATGACAATATTAAATTCCCAGAAACAGATCTGATGTATTTTTCCACAAGATCTTTCACTGGGCTACCTATATGACCACAGTGTTTGAGGCCACAGATTGCACATACACACTGTTAGTACTAAGACCTACATGACCCAGTAAGCAGCAGTTCATCAACCACAATCTAGACTACAGCTTTATCTGGTCAGTACCAATAGTACGATCACAGATGCCAGTGTCTCCTTCCCCAGCATTAACACGCTGTGCATACATCTGGCACAGCAGTGACCTCTGCAGCACATTTTCCACTGTCCATATATGTAAGAGATGTTTGGTAACTGTAAACTGCAACTGCTGAACGACAAATATTGACACCACAAACACAACTGGGTGATAATGGGGAACACTGCACCTTAGTACTGTTTTGCATAGCTGACAGAATGTTAATTTAACAGCTGTTTGCAACATTCCAACAGTTTCTGCAATCTGTAAGAGCAGTATTTCTTAGTTTAATTTCATTTCTAAGGGGGCTGGTGTTAGCCTCCAAACTCTCCATCCTTAAAAAAAAAGGTAGTTGGGTAAAGGGTTGTTAAGGGACAGGAACCCTGCATACAAATGGAACTAATTTTCTGTCCATCATCTATCTGTCCTATATGTCTATTTTTTTGTCTGTTTAGATATGTCTGCCAGGCTATCTACCTATCTGCCCTATATATTTATTTATTTATTTCCAGTTTGATTACCGGGGAAGTCCACTGGTCTCAGAGAGCCCATTTTCAGTGGAGACCCGGGGAGAAAAGCTCCATGACAAAGAATACAGGTTAGGATTGAAAAACAGTAACAATTAAGAACAAGTTACAAATATATGAATTGAAAGCAAAGCATAAGCAATTTAGACCATTGTGGAAAATATTTCTTTGTACAGAGTCATTTAACATACAGTCATGCATATAGAGTAAGAAGCTATTTACAATATTTACACAGTTAATATCTTTGGGAAATAGCTTTGAAAGGATATAGTAAGTTATATCGTTTAGGAATGCAGGAGGAAAACCTGCTGGGGCCAAGAGTTTAACAAAGAAATTAGGTAGGGTGAAAGCACACGCATTTCCATTTGGAGGACAGGTAGGTGAATAGCTGTGATTTAAAGTTTTCTCTGTTTGGCAGGGTTCTTAATGTTGAAGGGAGAGAATTCCATTTCCTACCTAGGGAGTAAGAAAGAAGAAGTTGGCTGGCGGGTCTTTTAGGTTTATGGATCATTAAGTTTTGGTTTTCTGATCTTAGAGTTCTATTAGGGGTATAGGGTGGAAGGATGTTTTTCAGAGCGGGGCATTTTGTTGGGTAAAATAGGAGTCTGTGTGCAGTGGTAAGTTGGAGGTAGTCTAGGTGGTTTGGGAGTTCTAGCCAGTTCAGAGATTGGAGGGAAAGGCAGTGATGGGTAGAATTGTTGGCTTTGGTGGCAAATCCGGAGATTTTATTGTAGCAGTTTTCAAGTTTAGAGGTGATGGAAGATGTCAGGTTTGTTAGTATTGGGGCTCCGTACAATAGGGAAGGCAGAAGGTAAGTAGTGGTCAGGGTATGCCTAGTGGAGGAGGAGAGGAAGTGATTGTTCCTATATAGCATCCCTAACTTTTGGTATGTTTTCTTTGTGTTTTGTTGAATATGGATGTCGAACCTGAGGTGTTCATCTATTGCAACACCTAGGAGTTTGACAAAGGGGACCACTTCGATGGGGAAGTTGGTTAGGCTAAGAACTTGGAAGGAATTTTTGTCGTATGAGAAAGATTTTGAGGGAGGGAATAGGATTATTTTAGATTTGTTTGCATTGAGAGAGAGAGGTGATTTTGGTGCATCCAGGTCTCAGTAGTTGAGAAGGTGGTTTGGGTTTTAGTTAGCAGTTCGGGGAGGTTAGAGGCAGAGCAGACTAAGGTTGAGTCATCAGCATATCTAATGACTTTTCTGTTAGGAATAGCAGAGTGGAAATTATTGATAAAGATGTTAAATAGGTCTGAGGATAGAGCCCGGAGGGATGCCAGTTGGGGTTGGTAAGAAAGAAGTGGTGGCTTTATTCCACTTGACAGCCTGAGTCCTATCAGACAGGTAACTTGAGAACCAAGCTAGAGTGTTTTGGGAGAGATTAAGGTTTGAGAGATGACAGAGAAGGTGCTTGTGGGAAACAGTATCGAAAGCTTTAGAGAACTCTAGGAGTACTGTAGATACTAAGTGTCCGGAATCTCGGGCTTGATTGACAGTTTTTAGGAAGGAAAGTAATGTGGTCATAGTGCTATGTCCAGGGTGGAAGCCATGTTGGGTATGGGTAAGGAGTTGGTTTTGGGTCAGAAAAGGCATTAGCTGGAGATGAATACATTTTCAAGTATTTTGGAGACAGGTGAGAGTAGTGCAATGGGGCGGACATTTGAGATGCCTGTCTTTTTGCCTCCCTTATGGAGAGGAAGAATAAAGGTGGAACGCCAAAGTTTGGGGATGTAGGATTCCTTTATGGATCTATTGATAAGGATGCTAATTGGGAATGCTATTCCATCAGCAGCCGATTTTAGGAAGGAGGATGGAATGTTATCGGGTGCTTTGGAGCAGGGTTTAAGTCTGGATAGGAGTCTTTTTATGAGAGTAGTGGGGACAGGTTTGAGCTCCAACATAGGAGGAGAGTTATTGGGACTTAGGACTAGGAAGTTGAAGAGAAGAGTTATTGTTGGGAAAAGTCTTGGTCAGGTTAGATATAGAGTCTATAAAAAATTAGTTAAATTGTGATGCTAATTCGAGGTCGGATTTACTTGGATCAGAGCAGGGGTTATTTTTGGTGCCTGGGTTAAGAAGTGAGCTTATAGAGTTCCAGAATTGCTTAGGGTTTTTGGTATGGTTGGACTGGAGTTTTATATAATAACATTTTTTGTCATTGGTGATTTGCTTTTTTGCGAGGTTTCGGAGCTGTGTGTACTGGAGATGGGTCTCAGGCAGTTTATTCTTTTGGAAAAGCTTCCAGAATTTATCTCTTTGATGCATAGTTTGCTTTGTTTCTTTAGATAGCCAGGGAGTAGTAATAGTTTTATCCTTTGTGTCTTAGTGGGGCTAGGCAGTTTAGAGTGTCCAGGAAGGTAGTATTGAAGTAGTCTATGGCTTTGTCAAGTGGAAAGGTTTTGAGAATGTTCCATTTCATGTGTTTGAAAATATTGGAGAAAGGTTTGGGGTCAAATTTGCTGAGGTTGTGTGTAAGCATTTATTGATGCTGATGAGGGGTAGAGGTGGTTGCCCGGTGAATAAAAGCTAGGAGGTGGTCACTAATGGTGTCAGCGATAGTGCCAGAATTGGTGATTTTGTTAGGATGGGTGATTAAGATCCAGTCAAGAATAGATCCTGGGGGATTTGTTTTATTGGGTCTGGTGATGGAGGGGATTACTTGAGTAAAATTATAGAGGTTAATGGATAGGGAAGATAAGGGGCTGTTGATTTTATTCCAGTCGATGTTTACATCACCTGGTGTGTAGGTTTCATAGTGCATTTCTGTTGAGGCCCATAGGAGTATATCTTCAAGGATAGTGGTGTTGTTACTGCGTGAGATGTATAAGTCAATGACACAGATGCATTTGTGATTATTTATTTTTAGTAGACCGGCTGTTAATTCTGTGTTGGGGAATTGAGGAATAGGATTTAGAAGGGGAATTAAGGTGAGAAAATTAGGGTATATTAAAGCTTTTCTATTTAAGCGGTCACATCTAAGAGTGTGAAATCCAGGGGGTAGGATTTCAGAATCAGAGATGTGGGGTTTGAGCCAGGTTTCAGAGATGGCTATGATGTCGGGTTGGTTGTGGCTTAGCCATGCTTGGAATTGGTGTATTCTATTATTGAGACTCTGGGCATTAATTGTGAAGAATTTAAGAGTACTGTAGGGGGAAGGAGGAGAAGAGGGAGGAGGAGGGTTGTTGTTGATTACGGGTGGCTGAGGTCCAGGCTTGGGATGGATGTCTCCAGCTAAAAATAGGTTGCTGAAAGAAGTCATTTTTGCAAGTTTGGATTTGTGTTTTAAGAATTTAGGTTGGTCTAGGACAGGTTTAGGGGTAGGTAACTTAGATGTAGTGTGGAAGATTTTAAGAAAGAATAGGTGCAGAGGATTTGGTTGAAGTAGGGAAGGCGAGATAAGGTAGAAGTAAGAATCTGACAGTGAGCGGAGAAGGGTTTGTGTGGAGGTTTGAGAGGCAGTTAAAACTGGAGGTTGGTTGGAGGAATATGAGGTGGCATAACACAGTGGGATTAGGAGTAAGAGGAGGCAGATGTGGACTTGGAGAGTTGAGATGATTGAGAAGGGCATGTTCGGAGTCGGTATTGTAAAGGTAAAAAGTTGTAAGGGGGAATAGCTGTGAGGAGTGAACTAGATAAGACTTGAGTTAGAGTGTAAGAAAGAAAAAGGGGTGGGGTGGGAAGTTGTCTGACCTTCTAGCTAAGTAATAATAATGCTGGTATGCATGGAAAAAATTTTGTGTCCATATTTGTCCCTTTATCTGTCTAGGATATATCATACAGTCACAGCTGCATTTTGAACATAGGTCTGTGACTGTTCACAGTTTTTTATAGTGCACATTAACACTAGGTAACCACTTCAGTAACGAAACTTCTGCCTCTATAGTCACCTGTTCTAATAAAAAATCCCCCTGGACTACCCAGGTGAAAGAAAAAAAGTAGTTACTGAGTAACAGTACTCACTGTCACCACATATAACTGCAGCCTACAATTTCATAAGGTCCAGTGTTCTCCATTATTGCCCATACATTGGTGTAGCACATCTACGAGTTATAAATATCAGCTTACGTATTTTGTTTCATTTCATTGGAGATGCTGGATACTAGGTAGTTCTATAACACTAAAATAGAGTAACAACATATTGGAATAAACATCAGAGTAAAATCACCTATAGCAGAAAGCTACTGTTTGTTTACAGCGACTTAAAGAAGCAAAGTAAACTGTGGCTCAGAAGTAAACAAAGTAGACATTCATTATATGAAGATGACACTAGATACAAGTAATTCATTTTTGTAAAGAGACTTAAAGGTCAACAGTATTTTATATTGCCTCTATTTTGGTCAAATTAGAACCTAGCAAGGGAGTGACCCCAACAAAGGGGTGACATGTAATCTTACATTCACCCACTACAACACAAACTCCACTTATTTACACTCCAAAAGAAAGAGACTTCCTTCACAACCATGTTGTTGTTGTTGTGTCTTTCAGCTTTTCCCGGTTAGGGGTCGCCACACCGGAACTCCGGTCCACTAATGATTGGTAGTTGAGTTTTACGTGCCGAGTTACCAGCCCTGATGCACAACCTTCAACGAAGGTACGCTCATTCACGCATGTCTCCACGCAGAAGACACTCTAGCTGAGAATCGAACGTCTAAATGCTGAATTCCATTTTCCGGTTATCTGGCAATTTTTTTGGACCCTCTGAATGTCCGTGCCTTTTTAGTTAGATGCAGTCTGTCGACATGGGCATAGAAGGTTGCCTAATTTACCAATGACTGGCACAGCTAGAAGCCGGGGACTGGTATATTACTGTAATCTGTTAAGGAGCACAGTTCATGTGTATCCCAATGTCTTTTGTTTGGTTGTGTTTGAATGTTTGGATGAAGTAAAGTGTGGCAAAGATACTAAAGAATGGTACTGGAAGGACCTATTTTGTTTTCATTCTCTAAAACAACATAGCAGTTCTTCAAGGTACTTATGATCAGGATATGCTGCTTAAATAATTAAGCAATATTATTCTTTTTTAATTTTTCTGGTAAAGGTTAGATGTTACTTAGTTTTACTTCCAGCTGCAGGTGAACTTAAAACAGACAGTATTTGTGCAATTTTCTCCTTAGAAAGTTTCCTGTTTCACATAATATCTTGTCAGCTGAAAAAAAACATAGATGTATAAAGTGTGTAAACAAAGGCTTTACAGGACATACCAAAAGGCTTCTCATTTGGAAAATATATGATAAGATGATGTAAAACCTGACCATTTGTTAAAACAATATACAGCATGCAAGATCAACAACAATATATTGTCCTTAACTCTGTTGTTGAAACTCTAGCGAGAGATACAAATCTTGCACTCCTACTGTACAAGTGTTGTTTTGTTGTTTTCTTTCCCAGCCCCTAGATGGTCTGAAGTGGTTATCACACACTCAGATTACATGCACACACTGCATACATACCCTTAACAACACATTTCAGATCATCAGCATCACCCTTACCCGATGCTAATGACACTGTCTCTCACTCAGCTACTATTTGGCAGTCCACAATCTTTTTCTTTAATCTGTAGCAAGCCACTGAACGATAACAGATTTTAGAAGTTTGTAGAGGTTACAGTTTTTTGAAAAGGTATCTCTTTAATGACAAACAGTAGCAGTAACTCCCTGTTACCAGTCACACTTCCTTAAGCAAATAAAAGAGTAATTCAGTTCTAAAGGAACACCTGTGTGCTGCTGCAGATTATAGTCTTACTTAATTGCAGTCATTTAGGGCAACCTGCCAGATGTGTTTCAGATATGGGATAACACATACTTTTTATTATTACAGATATCACAGAATAAGGGCAAGCTGACTATGCTTTTCATCACAGAAGTCTGGGTGTGTGAAAATGAACACATTTCTCCTATGAAGCCTAGAGGGCACTTATTTTTGTGCTGGGATGCAGATAGGCGAGGATACGGGCTGTTGAGAGATGGCTGCACTGCAAACTCTACAACAAAAATAAACACCCAGCTACCCTCCATCAATATAAGCACCTCTGCAATCTAAACAAAAAGTTTATCACAAATGATAAAAAATCTTACTACACCAAACTACAGTCTACCCACTCCAAAAATCCCAAACAATTCTGGAACTCCATCAACTCTCTTTTGCACCCTGGTACTAAACCCAATCCCTGTCCCAACAACAATAAAATTGACACAGAAATAGCAACCCTTTTTAACTCCTTCTTTACCAGCTCTATAGCATTCCCCAACTGCAACCCCTCCCCTACCCCTAATTCCACTTCCCCCTCCTCTCCCCAATCCTGCACTCCTAATCCTCCTCCCACTTTTTATCTAAAACCTGTCTCAACCTCCTGTATCAAAAAGCTTCTTTCCAAACTTAAGACATGCTCCAATGCCCCCGACAATATTCCCTCACTCTTTCTCAAGCTCGCTGCAGATGGTATCGCCATCCCCATCAGCATTCTCATCAATAGATCCATCCAGGAATCTTACGTTCCCAAATTATGGCAAGCCGCCTACATCTTGCCCCTTCACAAAAGAGGCAAAAATAATAGCATCTCTAACTTCTGACCAATATCCATTATTTCCCCAATTTCAAAACTCCTTGAAAAATGTATCTACCTGCAATTCATGCCCCACCTCCTCAAGTAACCAACTCCTCACACCTACTCAACACGGCTTCCTTCCTGGCCACAGTACTATAACTGCTCTCCTCGCTATCTTAGACATTGTTAACCATGCCCGTGACTCTGGAGAAATTGTCTTCACTTTCCTTCTCGATCTGTCCAAGGCATTTGACACTGTATCCCATACCCACCTTCTCAATCACCTTTCTAACCTCAATCTCTCCCTAGATTCGCTTTCATGGTTCAAAAGTTATCTCTCTAACAGATCCCAAGCTGTGAAATGGCAAACTCGTACCTCAACCTTCCTACCTACCCCTACTGGAGTGCCCCAGGGATCTATACTTGGACCAATGCTCTTTAATGTATTCATCAATGATTTTCACTCTGCAATTCCAAACACTCAAATAGTGCAATATGCAGACGACTCCACTTTAGTCTGCTCTGCTCTTAGCCTCCCGTACTCCAGACCAAAACCCAATTGGCCTTCACAAATACAGAGAACTGGATGCTTCAAAACCATCTCTCCCTTAATGCCAATAAATCCAAAATCATTCTTTTCTCCCCCACAAAAGCCCTCCCTCTTGACAAGCAATCTTTCAAGATCACCAGCCATACCCGCTCCTCTATAGAAGTTGTTACTTTTGCCAAACTTCTTGGGGTTACCATTGATGAACACCTGAAATTCAATTCACATGTTCAACTAAATATTAAAAAAAAACATCAGAAGCTTGGTATGCTATATAGAAATGCTCACTTTCTCTCTACGGCTACAAGCCAAACCCTCGCCTCCACCTATTTACTACCATCTCTATTGTATGGTGCTCCACTTCTAACCAACCTCTCAGCTACCATCTCCTCAAAACTAGAAATCTGCTACAACAAAATCACCAAATTTGTTACTAAATCTACTCACTCCACCCACCACTGCACCTCTCTCCGCAGTCTTAAGTGGATAGAGCTTCCGAGTCATCTTGACTACCTTCAACTTACTACAGCCCACAAACTAATCTTTAAACCCACTACATGCTCTGCTCTAACTAATATCTTGCCTTTCTACACACCACTCAGATCCCTAAGATCAGCCCAACAAAATCTACTTTCAGTACACAAACCAAAACGACCCCCCTGGCCAGTTTCTCCTATCTTATTCGATAGCCAAAAAATGGAACTTTCTCCCTCCCCTGCTAAGATTCACTACAAACTCTGAACACTTCAAATCCCTACTCCATTCCCACCTCTCCCAAAACTGGAAATGTAATTGTATTCTTCCTACCTAAATTCCACTAATGGCACCTAGACATGATCTCCTTCAAGCACCTCTACATCCTGCTGTTTCCACAACTCCCCACCCTCAGCTTCTAGCATATAACGAATTTCTCCCCTGTATACACTCTATGTAAATACTGTATATAGGTTCCCATCCCTACTCTCTGTAAATGGCTCTACATGCAAATGGCTCTTTGACCTTGAATGTAAAAATGAATCATGCTCTAGTTCTTCTTCTTTTCCTCTACCTGTCTTTTTTTATTTTTTGCACCTCCTCATTCTACTACTTCTCATTTGATTATTATTTTATGTATTTCATATGTATGTGTTCTTTTGCATTATTCTATGCATATTGTACAAATATATAATTCCATGCTTGCTTGTTTTAATTGTTTAATTTTGCAATTGTTTTTAATATGGTGCTTTTCTCCCCGGGCCTCCACTAAAAATGGGCCCTTTGGGCCCAGTGGACCTCCCCGGTTATCAAACTGGAAATAAATAAATAACATAAATAAATACCTGAGGGCATATATGCTGACCCACTCAGTACTCCTTTCTAGTAACTGTCCCAGGATATGCAATGCATGGATAGGGAAGCAGGATGTTAGCTTTATATTATCAGGCTTGTGAGATTCAACTTAATATGTTAAACAGGGGAATGGATTTTTTTATCTGAAATGTTTCTACTAAAGTTTGCTGGAATAATGCAGACCTGGGTGTTTGTAAGAAAACATTAATAAGTTGTAAAAAAAACTAGGGCATCTTTTGTTACATTTCACCACCAGTTAATGCACATTGACTTAGTATACGGTATATACATGAAGTAATCAGACAAAAGCAATTTCCATGAATATGGTGAATCTGGCAACAGGAAAGATGTCTGACCACACATTCTGGAAATATCTCCTGTTTAGAAGCATAAACAATGACTAAATAATTAAGCCTGACAATTAAAAGTAGGTGGTTAGTCAAGGGAAATATTTCGGGTTAATGGCAGGAATATAATTGGATCACAAAATCAGATGTAGCACCTAAGGACTGCAAGTGGATGAAATTATTAGTAAAACCAATCAATCAGGTCATGCTAAAGCCGATTCATTACTGCAGAGTATTAAAATGGTGCAATGAGACATCTCACTTTTTCTTTTATGTGAAGTTCCACACCGGGTTACTCATCTTCTCCTAACTGTAGTCCTATACTAGGTCACTCATCTTCTCTGTTAACTAAAGTCCCATACTAGGTCACTCATCATCTCTGTAATGAAAACCCCACAAGTCACTCACTTCTCTGTTAACTGAAGTCCTACAACAGGTCACTTACCTTCTCTACTAACCAAAGTCCCACAGCACCAGAAGTATTCCAGACAAAAAAATGTTCTTTCCTTGTTAATGCTATTTTCAGATCTAGGACATTTGGCCAAAACCCAGTTTCTAGAATGGATAAAAAAATAGACAAATGTCTATTCAGAAAACATTTAAAATAATATTAATAATACCCATTTGTTAACCAAGTAGGTCCACTAGACAGATGTTTGCTTTTACAGGGATGACCTGGGAGCAATTGCTGGTTAAGTGACATGCTCAAAGTCACACTGTAGGCAAATGAGGGATGAGGGAATCAACCCTTGTCCACTGGACCTACAGCTCATAGCCTTAACCCTAACAACTGCCAGATACAAAGTGTTATTTCCTGTGGGGCTGAAGTGCCCTATACCTTAAGTGCAGGAAGCAATGTCCCACTCCCCCTTTCTTGATAATTATAATAAATACTAGGTCACTCCACTTTGTGGTGGAATAAACTCTCCCCTTACAGTTACTCTATCTTGTGGCTGAATGTTTGGTTTCTTTTTTTTTTTCCCCCAGATTGGCATAGCACTGTTGTCCAATTGCCTTAATCCTATTATTTTGACAAAGTATATGCTTATTCACAAAACAGCATTGTATTTGTAGTCAACATATGAGTGATGTACTACACACTCACACACACACACACACACACACACACACACACACACACACACACACACACACACACACACACACACACACACACACACTGGCAGAATGAAGTATATAGCACTATAGTACTGCATGTAATGTGTCCCGATGTTAAGAAACAATATGCTCAGAGACAAAAACAAGTAGAACACCTTAAAGTTTAATAGTAATCAAAGGCACTACTGTAATGGTACTATACAGACCCCCCCCCCCCAAAGTGCTGTCAAGAATATACAAGCATAGGAAACATGAAGAAAGCCATCAAACATAACTTATAATAATTAAGCAAAATAGGTACTACATTTTAGAACAAAACTGATTAAACAGCGATTTAGTTGTGTCATTTCATAGCAGTTCTTAAAAGAAATTATCAGATATGAAATACTGCAGAACATATTATAAAATCACCGGCAACACAGCCTATAATTGTCAAATCTGCAGCAGAATGAAATATGATGGCTGCCAAAGTCTGTTACAGATTTCTTCTTGACAAGATAATACTGCCATCCCCTGGTTATGGCTAGGAATCAAATAAACATTTTTCTATACCACTTTACATTAACAGCCAAACATAACTTATAAAAATACTACATTATTGATAATATGATCAAGTGGTCTAGCCTTGGAGATGGATGTCACAGCTTGCCAAACTATAGTACAAAATAATAACCTTTCCTCAGACAATTGATATGTAATAATTTGCAGATAAATCCCAAACAACAAGATCTTAGAAGAGAATAAATGAAAAACTTTATTTAAACAATACAAAATTCAATGCAGCAATGATATACATTAAATAGACAGGCATAAACAATGCAGAAGGAACTTAGAACAATAATTAGCTCCATGAGCAGAAATACTTGAAATGAAGTTTAACTAATAATACCTAAATAAATTTAGATAACAGCTTAAAGAGTACTGAAACTTACTGTTTAATTTCCTAACATAAGACAGACAGGGCACTTATAATGATGTGGTCTCCTCAATGTCTTCAAACAAGACTGATTTTCACTGTTTTTTAGCTCTAACTATATTTATTCATTAATTTATTTAATATTTGTTTACTGGGAAAGTTTGCTGGGACAGAGCACATTTTCAGCAGAGGCCCGGGGAGAAATGCTCCAGATGCTAAAATGACCTATATATTTTAGTTCATTATTTTTTTCTCACTGAAATAGATCATTCTACATTTAGAACCCCAACATGAAATGGAGCAGTTTCTCATGTGAATGTTAATGATTACTTTCCCATCTTTACCTCTCTGAAGAAAATGTTAATTGTATTTTTATGTCATTTGGTTAACTGATTTAGGAAAGGAAGAAGTTAACATTTTGCACTCCTATTACAAATTCCATGCATTAAAACTGCAACTTTTCTGTGTATGAAAATGTATAGACCCAAGCCAAACATATTTCATACTATGAGTGTGTTTTTTTCCATAGGATCATAGGAAGTTACTAGGCTATTGGCCCTGAGGCCCTTATAAGCCTAGCCAAGAGTTTAGCCCATGTTTAGACAAGTCAGCACCCAAAGTCCCTGTCCAGCAGGGACACAGGTGGAATCCCACGAGTGTATTTTTTGTTTACCATCCAGTTATCCAGGTTGAACTTAAAAAGGGATAATGAGGTACTCTGCTTGACATGGAGAGGGAGTCTATTCTACAAATGGGGGATTCTCTAGGACACAAATCTGTCCCATCAACAAGTGCTATTGATGTCACAGATCAGGTTGAGGTTGCGTGTGCAGATTACTCAAGTGGAGCTTGACTTGAGGATGTGCAGCAGTTCCATCTAGGTGAGGTCTGAGATTACTTTTTATGCCAGACAGAGGTCACCTCTGGGGAGTCTGTATGAAATTGAGTAGAGGGACAGGGCTTTTAGCCTATCTGTGTATTTATTTATTTTTATTTATTTATTTATTTAACATTTGTTAACCAGGAAAGTCTGACTTGGAACAAAGCCAATTTTCAGCGGAGGCCTGGGGAGATATGCTCCAGATGCATGTCTTTCTAACGTGGGAGGAAACCGGAGCACCTGGAGGAAACCCACATGAATGCAGGAAGGACATGCAGTCTTCGCACAGAAGGCACCCCAGCCAAGAATCTCACTGGAGAACCTCTTGCTGTGAGGCGACAATGCTACCACTGCACCACTGTGCCATCCAATGTGCCCGATGTCCATGTAGGGTAGATGTTTGAGGCCTTGGATTCTCTGGGTGAGGAACCTCTGTGGTGTCTCCAGCTGTTGCATGTGCTTTGCAAGGTACATGCTGAAGGATGTGTTGTACTCAATAACTGGCCTTATAAGGGAAGAATACGGGGATGTTAAGACCTCCTTGCCCCTGGATAAGATACCCTTACTTATGAGGTGGGCCATGTAAAAAGCTTTCTGTACAAAGGAAGCAACATGGTGGTCAAAAGTCAGGTTGCTATCAACCTGGGTGCCCAAATCCCTCAAGACTGATTGTGTGCTTAGGACATTGTTATTAATGTGATAATATGTGGGGACGTCACTCTTCCTAAAGGGGATGATGATGCATTTTTTGGCATTCAGCTTGAGGCCATGTTTCTGGCACCAGTCATTTGTTTGGGTGAGACCCTCTTGGAGGACGTACACATCACTTGGGGGACTGATGACCATGCCCAGCTTGCAGTCATCTGCAAACCTGGTCAGCCATAGCCCATTCCCACTGGTTTTAGCCTGCACCTCAGAGAAGTATATCCTGAATAACAGAGGCCCCAAGACCGATCCCTGGGGTACGCCACTCATTAAGGGTCTACTCCTTGAGGTGGCTTTGCCTATTTTGATTAGGTGTGTTCTATCAGTGAGACAGTTTGTTACCCATTGAGTAACATATAGACTGATGGATAGTTGAGAGAGTTTATCTATTATGCCTGAGTGGGGAATAGTGTCGAAGGCTTTGGCCAGGTCAAAATAGGCTGTATGCGCTGTCTTCCCCTCATCCATGGTTTTGGTGACTGTCTCAAAGAAGTCGACCAGATTTAACAGACATGGCCTCCCCTTGACAAAGCCAAATTGTGTCGGGGTTGAGTGTTTGGAGGTTGCCAATGTCCCTGTTAATGAGGTCTATGATAATCCATTCCATGGCCTTGCAGATCAGGCTAGTTAGGCTGATAGGTCTATAATTTTTTGGATCGGTGGACGCTCTACCTTTGTGTAAAGGGATGACAGTGGCTGTCCTCCACTCAGCTGAGACAAAGCCAGCACTCATTCTTTGGTTGAATATGGTGGCTAATGGTACTGCAATGTCATGCTTGAGTTCATGTAGGATGCAACCTGGGATATTATTGGGTCCCATGGAGGCTATATTTTTTGCCTTTGAGAGTGCAGTGATGACCTGTTCCCTAGAGATAAGGAGAGGGGACAGAAATCAAGACTTCAACTACACCTTTTGCATATTTTCTTGTCTACATAGCATAAAATAACAAATACAGAGTTCTCCTATTACTGTTATGGAATGTTATAAATGCAATTCCACAGTGGGGATTCTGTTAAGGATTTTGCAAAGCTTAAATATAGCTTACAAATGTACCAAGAATCTGAACAAACAAATAGAAAACAAACTTCTTTTGAATAAAGTTCCTTACCCTGGCACTCCAATTCTCCCCCTGTAAAATGCTCAAGCAAGTCTCCTGGAGGTACCTCTCAAGAGAATAAGTTTGAGAAATGGGTGAACCTTTCTGGACAGACTATCTGCATTGCCATTAGAAGCAGCATCCTTATGCTCAGTAGTCATGTTCATATGATCATAGGAAGTTACTAGGCTATTGGCCCTGAGGCCCTTATAAGCCTAGATAAGAGTTTAGCCCATGCATAGACAAATCAGCACCCAATGCCCCTGTCCAGCAAGGACACAGTTGGAATCCCAGGGATGTATTTTCTATTTCCAATCCCGTTATGCAGATTGTGCTTAAAAAGGGGTAAAGAGGTACTCTGCTTGATGTGGAGACAGAGTCTATTCCATAGATGGGGAAGTCTCTGGGACACAAATCTGTCCCACCAGCAAGTCCTATTGATGTCACAGACCAGGTTGAGGCCATATGTGTGGGTTACTCGAGTGGAGCTTGACTTGCGGATATGCAGCAGTCCCATCAAAGCGAAATCCGAGACTGACTTGCATGCCAGACAGAGGTCACTCTGAGGAGTCTGTATGAAACAGAGTAGAGGGATAGGGCTTTTAGCCTATCTGTGTATGGTAGATTATTGAGGCCCTGGATTCTCCTGGTGAGGAACCTCTGTGGTATCTACAGCTGCTGCATGTGCTTTGCGAGGTACATGCTGAATGGGGCATTTTACTAAATAATGGACCTTATAAGGGAAGAATATTTTGATGGTATGACCTCCTTGTCCCTGGATGACGTACCCTTACTTATTAGGTGGGCCATGTAGAAAGCTTTCCATGCAGTGAAAGCAACATGGCGGTCAAAAGTCAGGCTGCTATCAATCTGAGTGCCCAAATCCCTCACGACTGACTGCATGCTTAGAACGTTATTAATGTGATAATTTGTGGGGACATTTCTCTCCCCAAAGGGGATGATAATGCAATTTTTTGTATTCAGCTTGAGGCCATGTTTCTGGCATCAGTCATTTGTTTGGGTGAGACCCTTTTGGAGGATGTCTACGTCACTAGGGGAATTGATGACAGCTCCCAAATTGCAGTCATAGCCCACTGGTTTTGGTCTGTATCTCAGAAAAGTATATCCCAAATAACAGAGGCCCCAAGACCGAACCCTGGGGTACGCCACTCGATAATGGGTCTACTGCATGAGGTGGCTTCCCCTATTTTGACAAGGTGGGTTGTATTACTTAGTCAGTTGGCTACACATCTGGTAACATATGGATTGAAGCCTAGTTGAGAGAGTTTATCGATTATGCCTGAATGGGGAATAGTGTCGAAGGCTTTGGCCAGGTCAAGGTAGGTGGTGTGCACTGTCTTCCCCTCATCCATGGCTTTGGTGACTGTCTCAAAAAAGTCGACCAAATTTAACAGACATGACTTCCCCTTGATGAAGCCAAACTGTGCGGGATCGAGTGTTTGGAGGTTGCCAATGTCCTTGTTAATGAAGTCCATGATAATCCATTCCATGGCTTTGCAGATCAGGCTAGTTAGGCTGATGGGTCTATAATTTCCCAGATTGCTGGACACTCCACCTTTGTGTAAAGGGATGACATTGGCTGTCCTCCACTCAGGTGGGACAAAACTGGTACTCAGGCTTTGGATGAATAGGGTGCCTAATGGTGCTGCAAGTTCCTGCCTGAGTTCACTTAGGATGCTGCCTGGGATGTTATTGGGTCCCATCGAGGCTGTATTTTTGCCTTTGAGAGAGCAGTGATGACCTGATCCCTAGATATAAGGGGAAGGAGGCAGGTACTGAGAATGTCCTGACTTACTGATGGGGAGGGGGGGGGGGCAGAAGGATGACATTTTTGCTGAATCTGTCAGCCAGCAAGTTTACTATATCTACGGCATTTGTATATGTGGTGTCCTTGACCACCAGTTCTGAACAGATCTGGGTGCTACCTTTGAGATTACAGACATATGTGAAGAAGGCCTAATGATTGTCTCTAGTAGATTTGGCCAATTCGGACTTGAAGTTTGCTTTGGAGGATTTCACTAGTGCTCTTATTTGCTTGTTTAGGCTAAGGAGAGATTGTTTCCAATTGGGCACCTGCTCCTTCTTGGCCCTAGACAGCAATTTCTTCTTTTGTTATAGAGTTTATTTATTGCAGATGTCCACTAGACAGGTTTACTCGTCCTTGCAGAGGATGATTTAGTCCTGTCAGGTAAGCTTTCCATTTTGCCCACTTGCCCTGTGCAACCACTTTAAAGATTATGAACAGTAACCATGGTGAACTTTCTGCCATAAAAGAAGGGATGCAGCTTTGCAGAGTCCAGAGTATAATCTTAGTAAAAACACAAACCACAGACCCCAGCCAGCACTTGAATACAGCAAAAGTCAAAATGTATTACCCCAGCCATGAACATGTCTTTGAAGGCCTTTTAGTTCACAGGTGGTCTTTTATCGAAGCTTTGTGGATGATATTTTTCTACTTTGGAGAGGTACTATAGAGTCTTATAATGCATTCACAGAATATATCAATGGAACTACCTCTTATTTACAATTCTCTTCTATAACTTCAAGTCAGTCAGTGGATTTCTTAGATGAAAGTGTTATAATGGATGCAGAAAATAGTATAACTACGAAATTATATAGAAAACCATGTTATTGTAATCAATTTTTACATGTTCATGTGTTTAAAAGTGTTGTTAACAGTCAAGTCTTTAGGGCATCAAGACAGTGTTAAAAATGAAGAATTTGCTCAACAAACTCAACACTTAGAGAGAGCCTTTATTGCTAGAGGTTATGCTGAGAATGATGTTAGTGAAAGTGTTAGAACTGTTACAGAACTAAGGAGTTACAGAGCCACACCTTATTGTGGTAGGAAATATACTAGGAATACCAAGAAGTGTGTACATAATCAAGATGATAGACTGAAAGTATGTTTGTATTATTCTAGTGATGTTAAATGTTATAGAGATATTATAGAGCGACACTGGAAAATTTTAACTACTGATGGAGTTATGAGGAGTATTATAGATGAAAAACCTAAGTTTGTTTATAAAAAACATGAAATCTTTGAAACAGCGTCTTTGTATCCCTAAGGGAAGTAAGAGAGTGTTAAATAAACATTGTACGATGCCCTGTGGACACTGTAAATGTTGCCAGTATATTGATAGTAGTGTAGAGTATAATTACCTTGATCAAAATAAAACATATAAGTTCAGTGTTTATGCCACATGTGAAACTGCTCATGTTGTATATTTGGTATACTGCTCCACCTGTTTTAAATTTTATGTAGGGAAAACTGACAGGCCCCTCAAAGAGAGAATTAAAGAACATTACTACCATATTAATAAAGGTAGCAGTGTTAGTGCCCTGTCTAAACACATATTAAGTACTAATAGCTCCCACTTTTTTAGGTTTATGGGGATAGCACGTATTTTTGAAAATATCAGGAGGGAGATATTAATAATTTAACAGAGCAGATGGAATCCAAATGGATAATTAGGTTAAGAGGAGATTTTGGGCATGGCCTGAATGATAGGGTACCCATTAAACCTAGGCTTAAAGCCAGACGTTTGAAAAAGAAATAGCATATAAATTCATGAGATATATATTCTTTATTGAAATTTATTGAAATATATTTTTATTGGATGCATATTTTTTTATGTACAAACTTGTGAATTTATTTATTATGTATCTATCTGGTTTTTATTGCCTTTTGGATGTAGATGAAAATGTCATTGTTTTTGGAAGCAGTCTTATAGATGTAATACACCTTTTAGTAGTAATTGTAGATAGTCATGTGATTTAGTGAACTGATTGTATAAATGGTTATGTACGTGCTTTGGTATACATCTGATGAAGTAGCTTTGTTATGAAAGCGCTTATGTATTTGATGGTCTTATATTAAAGAAAATAGTTATACTGGAATTCCTTGCTGTCCTTGGATCCTTCTGTGTT
>NC_056729.1:552125386-552227886 GCF_019279795.1 Protopterus annectens | reverse complement strand
TTCGAGACTGAATAGTCAAACGCCCACATACCCAAACACACAAAACCGCGAAAAGCACAATCGCGACCACACACACACACACACACACACACACACACACACACACACACACACACACACACACACACACACACACACAAACACACCTACCTAACTACACTAAAGCAAACAAAACAACACACAAAAATACAACATAACACACACACCTACCCTACCTATAAGCAGCCACCCACAACCCCCCTAATTATATACACTAACTCCGAGGTTGCACTAAACACACAAACACACAGAAAACACCACTACACACACTAACATCCCTATCCAATACCCTTAAACAAAGATCACTTACCTAAAACCCCAGATAAATCCACAAACCACACCGGGGTTGGGATGGTGGCCTAATGGTTAAGGTGTTTGCCTTACAAACACGAGGTGCAGGGTTTGAGTCTCACAAGGGATAATTGGCTAGGCTTAAAATGGCTCGGAAGGGCAGTTTGCCTTGTACTAATCTATGAATCTATGAACGTGACACCACGATAGCAGATTCGGCATTTCTGTAGTTGACATAGTGCAGTTTCGCATAACTGCACTTTTGTGCATTCCATCTCGACGTAATACCTGTTTATCCAAATTGCTCTTGTTTGAGGACCATTACTATTACTCCTGGATCGTGAGCAGTAAATTGGCTATTGTCGTATCCCACTTCTGAACTGCGGTCAACAAACTCTGGGATCACAATAAAGTTTAGAAGTGTCTGCAATAAGGCTCATCTGCTTCATGCCTGGACTGGACTATATGGTCCTGATCACTACTCTGACAGAAACCTGGCTTAAACATGCGTTAGAGAAATAACTGTGTTATATTATTTATAGGGCAGATAGGAAACATAAAGGATCAGATGTAGGACAGCCTTAACCAAATGGTCTCTTTTAGTTCTCAGCTGTACCTAAGTTCCTATCTCTAATTATCATAAGTTAAAACTACTGTGACAAAAATCTGGCTGTATCTACATTCCCCTTTCTGCTACAAATTCATAGTAAATTGTGTGTCTGAAAATGTACTGTAGGTTACTATTCTTTGGAGAAATAAACTTTTACTTGGAACAGTTATTCAGAACAGTTCTTACACCCTGGAACAAATCTGTACAGCCTGGGCATGGCGATTATGTTAACCACAAGCGCCAGCAGGAAATAAAAAAGAAACCGGTATGGTACAAAATACTGCATTACAGAGGTGTCACTCACAAGTATGTAAGTGTACCATTCTAAACTACAGCATTTAGAACATAAGACATAGTATTTATTTATTTTTAAGAAAACATTGCACTATACACAAACAAATGGCACGTACATTTTCTAGGAGCATGCACTCAGAAAGACATAAACCAAACAATGTGTAGAAATTATATATATATATATATCAAAAGCTTGAAATGTAGTTGATCAAACGTCAGTTGAAGGAAAGTACAGTTTCAAAGTTGTACAATGCCGAACTAGAATACTACAAACCCATAATGTAAAGCGTGATTTGTTATTATGAGTTCAGCATTGTGAAAGGAGATCTCGATATAGCGAGGAACAGGGAATTTACCCTTTTTCTCACTGTAATGTGATCTCATAGCTGATTTATATAATTACAGTAAAAACCTGTGCCGTAGAAGTCAAATTATCAAGGCACATTAAAATGAATAGCCTGAGTGTCTGACATCACCTTCTGCTATGTCGAATAATGTCAAATGCAGACGTCAGCAAAAGGAAATTCGACATGTAGATGTAAAAACATTTTTGTTTTCGACATTTTAATTTGTTGTATTAAACAAACAAAGAAGTGTTATTCATGGTTTTGATAGTAAACCATATGGTGTGTGTGTGTGTGTGTGTGTGTGTGTGTGTGTGTGTATATATATATATATATATATATATATATATATATACAGATATAGATATATAGATATATAGACACACACATATATGTATCTAAATATATATATATATATATATATATATATATATATGTATACAGGAAAAGGTAAAATACAAAGGACTGAAGACTAAAATAAAAGTTTATTTGCCACCCACCTGAGGCTGTCTTTTCTATCAATGGCAGCAAACTGTATAATTTTATTTGTAGCAAATAATTTGGCCTTTTTTCCACAATTACACTTTTTTGTGAATATCAGCCAAGTCTGGCTGCCCACATTTTTTTAAATTATTAAGTATTTATTAACCTGTTAATGGTGTAAGTGAACTGGTCCTTCTAAAACCACTTTCAGCCAAGACCTGGATCACAAGGAAGAAGGCAAATACAATGCATATGAACTATTTAATGTAGCCAAGTCAAGCAGCATTTTTTAAGAGAAGGAGCCCAGGGTACTTGGAGCAAACCCATGAAGACAATGGAAGAATGCTGAAAGTCCAACAGAAAGTGAAACTACATGTCAGGAATGGCAGATAGCTTAAGCTCTGTGTTGCCCATATCCCTATCACTTAAGTGAATGTATACATTATCAAAGACCACAATATCAAGCTGAAAAGCTCAAAGCATGAAACATTAAACCTGCACCCCCACACCCCCTGTGAATTATATACATCAACGAAAAATAGCAAACCGATCTTCCACAAATGCAAATAATTTAATGTTGAACAGGTAAAAGTCCAAAAATGTTCAACATTAAATTATTTGCATTTGTGGATGTTCAACATTAAATTATTTGCGTTTGTGGAAGATTGGTTTGCTATTTTTCATTTTTGGACTTTTACTACTCTGCACTTTACCAACGTGCTTGCCATGGACTTGTTTCAAATATACATCAACTCAGAGATCGCACCACAGTGGGGAAAAGACCAATACCCTGATCCGTGCTCTGCTGCAGTTTCACACAGTAAAGATCCCGCTCACTTGCAGCATTTGATGTTTCCTGGCTTTGAGCATTTTTGCTCAATACTGTCATTTTATATAGCATGCATATTTACCTAAGTGATAGGGAAAATGTTGCCCATACCCCAGGCATAATCTTAGGTGGTTGCGGGCTGAGAATGATCTGATCTCCCACAGAAGGAAAGGCTGAAGAAAACAAATGTGCCCTTTGGATGAGATATTTTAGCAGATTCACTTCATATGTTCAAGTCCTGGATGCTTGTAGATCATGGTCTAACAGCTGGGAACTTGTCAGTCAGCTTACATGGGCTGCTACTCACAGTCATCGCAACTGTGTCCGAGTAAGGCGCAGCAGCCATTGGGAGAGACCAGAGATGCCAGTTGTCACTGGAACCCATAGCAGGGTTCAAGTAATGTCAATGTGGCAGCCATAGAGAAGGAGTGGCAGTTCAGCTGTTAGGTTTAGGTGGTGACCGGGGGATTTCGGATTGGGCTGGCAGCCACTGTTTGAGTTCAGATGTAGGGAGCGAGAGGGGTGTTTAGGGTTAGGCAGACAGAGGGGATTTTAGGGTAAGCGTTAAGGAACAAGATTTGAGGTTAGGATTAGGTGCCGGATGGGAGTTTTAGGAATAGAGTTAGGATTCCTGAAGGGATATAAGTTTACTATAATCAGGTTCTAAAAGGACTGTAATTTACTAGAATCGGATTCTAAAAGGAATTTGTAATTTACTTGTGTCAAGCTTGTAGAATGTCAGGTGCGTGCCATTTTGAGCACGTAGCAATGAACATGTCAGACACGAGCTAATAAATAGAACACAAGTGCTTGTAATAGAGCTGATGTTAGCAGTGCAGCATGAAAAATGTCTGATTTTGTGGTAAATGATGGCTTAAATTATAAAAGATGAAATGTATACACTTAGCAAGAACAGAAATGTAAGGCGACTTTAAAAAATCTGGAGTTAGCAGTGATATTAAGAGGTATAAATTAACAGGTAGAAGGGATTGGAAGGGCTTTGTCTTGGAGAATATTATGAACCAGGAGTTGATTACGACTTTAGAATGAGGCAGAGCAGATTCAAGAAGAAAGTAAGGCTGGAACATAGTAATAGAAACAGTTGCTACTACAAGTTGTTGGATTCTGCAGTGAGAAATTTGTTAAGATTGGCCTTCCTCTGCTGTAGAATGCAAAGGTACATATGTTAGGTTAACCCTGTCTCATAGTTCAAAAAATCCATAAACAAACCCACATGGAAGGCAAAACCATGGACAGAATAAAAATTAAAACTAGCAATTAATTGTACAGTGGCATAAAGCTGCAAGAATAACAAATAAAATGTAGATCTTATAAAACAATTTTTTTTATTTAAACTCAAACAAGGTGTTTGTTTGAGTTAAATGCAATTTTAGTTTTATATATTTTATTTGGCACCATTGCAGTTTTGTGCGACTGTACAGTTTAAGTGATAGTTACTGTCTCACAGTTATCAGCACAGCCGAGTCATTCATTGGTATGTTTATCATGCCAAAGACTAAAATCTCACAACATAAAATGCATAGTAGAAACAAACTCAGCAATGACAGCCCAGGATTCAATGGAACAAGTTTATGAGAATTCTGAAAATGCTAAGGATAAAGTTAATAACTCAATAGAAACAGCGGTGTTTGCTTTGGTTATGGTAACAGCCACATCACTTATAAAGCTAATTACTAAATCAACATGCAGCCTGATGAGTCTTTTGCATTATCCCTTGTCAAAGCAACAGGCTTTGAACAAATCTGCACCAAGACAATATTTTGAGTAACACACAGAGCAAATGTTTATTGTGGCACCTTAACAAGGAAGTTTAAATTAAGCATAACAAAAGAAATGAAAATTCTGGCATTTACACATAGTTATTAAAGGGATTATATGTGAAAGTCAATAATAGCACACTGTTATCTGTCTTGAAACATAAGGTACTCTGTCCTTGTTTGCCTGGCAGACTTGAAATTATTCAACTGACATTGCCAAAGTAAATGCAGCTTGATTATATAAAGCACTCTCAGTGACAAAACACAGCTCAATCCCTATGACTAAAAGACAATGGAATGCTAAAACACATTTGTAAAAAAAAAAAAACAACTTGCAGTGTCAGGTCAAAACTGTAGGAAACCCTTCTTAAGATGTTTACAAGTGAAACACTGATAAGTAAATAAAAGTCAGAATTTGACCAGTACTGAAATCTTTCGGGGATGATCCCTTTCTTATTTACTTCACTTGAGTTGTATAATATCAAATTAAATCCATGGATAACAGCGGCAGTGTGATGTGAACCTGCATTTAATCTTTAAATCTTGCAGAGCACTGTTATACAGAATGTCACAGCTATGTTTACAGGCTGGGATTCACGCATGCTAAAGTCACATTAGAATACGATAGTACTGCACAAGGAAATTGTGATTCAGTAATTTTGTACTTGAGCACAGCGCAACATACCAACCCAAACACATGCCGCATGAATGCAACTGAAGTGTACTGATAAAAGGCCATACACACAAACAGTGCAATTCAAAAATAAAGGAAAGGCAGCAATGCCACAGGGGGATCTCACAGTAGAGCTGTGCAGAGTTGGCTGGAAGAATGTGATTTTTACACACACACACACACACACACACACACACACACACACACACACACACACACACACACACACACACACACACACACACACACACACACACACACACACACACACACACACACACACACACACACACACACGCTGGAGCTACCAAACAACAATAAATAAACTGAGGCCAGTGTATGTTTGCTGACATGTTGCATGTACTCACTGCCTATGTGGCATTAAATTAACAGGTGGTGGTTGACAGGCAAACATGAAGTTGCACACCTGCCAGACACTTGTACTTAAAAGCCTATCTGGGAGCAAGCAGGATCTGTGCAATATATAACAGCGCAATAAAAACAAGAAAAAACAACAGAAACAGGATATGGTGAAAAGGCCAAAGGCAGTATGTAAATGTGATAAAGTCCCATAAAATTTAAAATCAAGTGTAGAGCAACACATATAAAAATTCTTGCAAAGTGTATGAGGTCATTATTGCTTTAACAACGAAATGTCCAAAAATATATTCAGTATTTTCAGCAAGTGCTGTGTAGAGGGAAAATCAAGCTGCATTCATTATTCACTCCTGAGGATTGCAAGGTATTAATTTTTAAAACAAATGAAATTTATTTATATAACAATTTATTGTCTCATTTTCATTTTCATATACTTGTTCCAGATCAATCTCTTTAAAATGAACAGCAAATGGATTAGTTTTCATATTATTCTAAATGTCTCATATATGCACCTGCAACCTAGTTTAACATTTTTCTACAGGTCTTGCTATATACACCAGGCTGCAGGGACACCATACTGCATAAATGTATTAGCTAAACAACTGTATTTTGCTGATTTTTTTTTTATCCTTAATCATACCATTTTTTTAATAATACAACAGGTTACACAAGAGTAAGTCTGTCTGTGTGAATCTATATTTTTTTAAATGTACTTTGTTTCTACTAACACAATAATGACTGTGTACCAGACAATATTGTATACTTTTACCTGTTTAGTGTGAAACTGATGGAGTGGCATGGAAAATCCTCACACCATCTACTTCCTGATTATTAGCTGCATGTTTCTCACACTTCTTAGGTTAGGGCAAAAACTTTTGATTGTGTGTAGTATACTCTGTTATAAAAAATATCTCAGATACCTTCTTCTAATCCCTCTGCTCTGTTATAAGATACACCGCGTTCTGATCTGTTGCAAATACAAATTATATTATCAGTGCCATGACAAAAAGCTTCAAATTGCTATAAAAAGAATGAATGGTTCATTGGTTTATAGGTGATTACTAGGCTAAAGGCACAAGAGCCTTTACAAGCCTAGCCATTAATACCCAGGATACGACAACGTTATATCTTAATTCCCCAGATATGGGATGGGGTAGTATCAGAGTAGAGGGCCTTGGGTTTTAGAGCCCTGAGTCATTTTATAGACTGTCTCTCTCCATAAGGGACATGGACAAGTACTCCAGGAATGAATTTACAGTTCCCCATCCATTTATCCAAGTTCTTTTTGAAGAGAGAGAGAGCTTTGTTTTACGAAGATGAGAAGTTTATTCCATAGACAAGGACGCCTTTGGGATATGAATCTTGTCTCTCCAACAAGTTCTGTTTGAGTCAGAAATAAGGTTTAGGTCCTTGGAGCACATAACCCTCATATAACGTTTCTTGTGAATATGTAACATTTTTATTAGGGTTGGATCAGAAAATCTCTTGTAGATCAGGCATAAGTATAATAATAAATGAAATGAGATGGTGTAAAGGGATAAGGCCTTTAGTCAGTCTGCAACAAGACATGTGTCTTATGCTTTGTATATTTTTTAGTGAGAAACTTCTAGGGGTGATCCAAATGGTACAAGTGCCTGGTTAGGTACATGCAGAAGGGAACACTGTACTCGATTATGGGCCTGATGAGGGCCAATTATAATGGCGCTATGACTTCCTTTGATCGTGATGCCATGCCTTTACTTATAAGTTGAGCCAAACAGAAGGATTTCCTCACTACCATAGCAACTTGGTGGTTAAAGTTTAGGTTACTGTCTCTTTGCATTTCTAAGTCCCTCACCACTGGGTCTACTTTTAGGGGTGGGCTATCAACATTATAATTTGCATGTATATCTGATTTACCAAAGTGTACGACTATATATTTTTTAGCATTTTAGTCTCAGACCGTGGTTTTGGTACCAGTTGTTTGTCATTTTTAGGCCTGTTTGTAGGATGTCAGCGTCATTTGGGGATTCAATGATTGCTCCCAGTTTACAGATGACAGAGAACTTGGTGAGCCAGAGGCCCCCAACACTGGCCTTCACTCAGGGAAGTAAAACAGGAGGGGTAAAACAACTAATGAAACAAGAGTCCCAAAGGTGGTAAAACAAGTGAAAATCAAAAAACAAACCTCCCAAAGGAGATAGAATGATTCTACTCATTTACTAAAGAACAGTTTAGCACTTTCAGCCTTTCTGGCCTTCATCCATGGTTGCCAGATTTGTAAAGGGACAGGTAGGGACCAAAAAAAAGGTCCTTCATGCTAAATGAAGACCAAAAAAGATATGGAACATCAGGCAGTTCTGTATTAAACAGAAGTAACTCCATTTTGCGATTTTTGATTCGCCCGTATGCCGGTATATGAGCCAATCAAAAAACTGCACAGCGGAGCCTCTTCTGTTCAGTGCAGAACATCAGGCAGTTCTGCATTAAACAGAAGTGGCTCCAATTTGCTATTTTTTTGATTGGCTCATATACTGGCATATGGGCCAATCAAAAAAAAAAAACAAAACAAGGCAGATGCTGTTTCTCTAGGATTTTAACCAGTAGTGCGGGACTAGTGGTCAGCTGCTGATCCCGGGACAATCCTGCTCAAATAGGGATGTCTGGCAACTCTGCTATTATCAAAACATCATTAATATTAAAATCAAATATTTAAATAGACTTTCTCTTGTCACATAACTCCATTAACTAACATTTCCATAAAAATCTTTTGTAAAAACTTTGTCTGAAACTCTTATTTTGTAAAAAATGAATTGGTCTGAAACAACAAAACATTCTACACTGTATAATATAATATAAACAAATTCATTTGCATTTGTTTCTATTTACATTCCTGGTTAACACCACTTTGTAATTTACATTATTGTTGAGACCAGGTTTGCGGTACGCATAAACAAAATTTGTCACTTTAAGTCTCTAAATTCCAGCTCATTGTCACTGTCTCCATCAAAAGTACTGGTGACACGGCTATAACAATGAAATAAATTTCTTGAACTCAGGGCAAGTTGTGGAGTGTTTTTCCAAAGTATTTTCTTTGTATTTTTTTACTCTTACTGCATACTGATAATCACAAATCTTTTTTTAAGTTCTCGATTTGTTTGCCTATATAAAAGGCTTTGCAGATGTCACACTTGGTGAGATAAACCACATACTTAGAACTGCATGTGAAAAAACATACATGTAATGCTGTGCCTGTTGCAACATCAACAAAAAATGGACTTTCTGCAATATACTTGCACTGATTACAGTTAAAACATCTGTGTGTACCCCTTCTCTTTTCATGGCTTTGGTCCTTGACTCCTCTTTCTAGAAGTGTTTTAATGTTGTTAGTTTTTTTTGTTAATAAAACAAGGTTTGTCACCAACTGCCCTTTTGACCTCTTCACTTGCTTCAAGTATTCTCCAGTCATTGTAAAAGACTTTCTTTGTGTCTAAAGTGAACACTAGAGGCATCAAGAAAGATTAATCTCAAGGCTGACAACAACTGTCCTTGTTCTTATTCTCACTTTCACTGACCTGCTTGAAAATTTGATCCACTGTATTTTTATTTTTTTTATTTAACATTTGTTTACTGGGAGTGTCCGACCAGGCCAGGGGCCCATTTTCACCAGAGGCCCGGAGAGAAAAGCTCCACTTATAATATATCAAGAAAACAAAGAAAAATTACAAAAAAAAAAAAAAAAAAAAATAGAATTTAAAACTTTACACAAAACAGTTAACAAGATCATTAAAACACAATGTTATACATTACTATTAAAGATAAGAAAGTTTACAATATGCAAAAGAAACAGGATACTAGGTTTTACACAGTGCCAGAATACAGAGAGGCAATGATGTAGAGACTGCTAAATTTTTACACCAAAATTTGGGGTGAATCAGATACAGTGAGTGTGCCACGAGCAAGGAATACTTGAATAAAGGAGTTACCATATGTAAGTGTACTAGGAGCAGAGAATCCTAGTGCATACCTAGGTCGCAGAGAAATATTTAGTTTACAGTTGTATTTGGAGGAAAGAAGAGGAGGGGAAGTAGGGTTTCCCTGGAGAAGTACAGGAGCACAGCCAATTTTTTTCTGAAGTGGTCATATAGGAGATGTTTGAGATTCTTTGAGTTATTGGTATTTAGAATGTGTTGAGGGATTGTGTTCCAGATTTTTGAGCTCTTATGTGACTATAGTGATTCATCTGAGGAGTTATTTGCTTTAGTGACTTTCAGTAGCAGTTTTTCAGAGGATCTGTACCTTTTGGGTGTCCCCTATTTGTGAATCTCCTGTGTAATGTGATGTTAAACACTCTATATTTTCTATGTCTGTGGTCAGCCTCTTAAGTCTTACTAAATGGCCTTTGAGAACATTATGTCTGATGTAAGACGGGTGCATGCCAGCAGTGGCAGATCCGGTACAGGTATGGATTGGGAAGCTACTGCTGACCAAACACAAGCATCAGCAGTCAGTCCATATTCAGAAGTCACACTTCTTGGTATACTTATGTTTTGTATATTTAGAAATGGACAAATGAAGCTGTGAACTTTGAACTGTGTAAAGCAAGTGCATTTCATATGTATATTAAAGACATAAGTAGAATCCATAATAGCAGATATTAAGTTGCAAAATGTGAATTACTGCTTATTTTTCTTGACACACACACACACACACACACACACACACACACACACACACACACACACACACACACACACACACACACACACCTGTCCACCCCATCCCAATAATTTCTTTCATGAGCTTCTATGCCTTGTCTTACTCTTCAGACCCCCCACCCCCTATCTTCTCAACACTGTAACTGGTCAAAACTGCACAAAAATAACTTAAATAACCTGGGGATCTGAGGGCCACTAGACACCCAGAAGCCACTGGATTTGAAATACTCTGAGGTGCCATTTAGAAATATTTTCCATCCTTCTGATACAATGATAAACTAAACAAAAAAATTTGACTTGGGAAAGAAATTAAGTTGTGCCCAATGTTTTGTGTTCAAAGCTAACAAAATATTACTTCCCTATAAATACAAAGACAAATGCTTACAAGAATACATAAAATAATTCATGGAAATAATGCCTGCCTCCATACCCCATAAAAATATAATGCACTCCTTTTGTTGTTAGATTGGGATGAAAGTGAAAGAACAAATGGTCACAATAATATTTTACATTGCTGTTCTCCCCTCTAATGTCAAACTGGGATAAAACTAAACAAGTGAGATTCTACAATAACACATTTCAGCTTGATGCTCTCAGGCATACACACACACACACACACACACACACATGCTCACACACACACACACACACACACACACACACGCACACACGCACACACACACACACACACACACACACACACACACACACACACACACACACACACGATTCCTTACCACTACTATCAAAACATAATGATATATACATATATATATATATATATATATATATATATATATATATAGGTTCATAGGTTCATAGGTTCATACTAGGCTATCTGCCCGAGGGCATTTACAAGCCTAGCCCATCGTTTTGTGGCTTAGGCCACCCCTTTAGTATGGGGAACTATACCCATTATTTTTCTGTGCCTCTGTCGAGCAGTGACACTGAGGTAATCCCTGGGGTATATCTGCGATCTCCCATCCATTGGTCAAGATTTCTCTTGAACAAGGCCAGCAGGTGCTCTGCCTCACATGTACCGGGATTTTGTTCCACAGCATAGGGAGTCTTTGGGTGATGAATCTATCCCTCCAGCACGTCCTATTAATAGCCGTGTCAAGGTTTAAGTCTCCGCCCTTGTGGCTCTGATGGATCTAGATTTTTGAGGTGAAGCATATTCATCAAATCTGGGTTTGACATGGCCTTGTATGTTAGGCAAAGGTCACCTCTGAGCAAGCGGTAAGCGACTGAATAGAGCTGGAGTTCTTTCAGTCGGGCAGCATAGGACAGATTTTTGAGACCCTTTATCCTTTTGGTGAGGAACTTTTGTGGCCTCTCCAGCTGCTGCAAGTGTCGGGTCAGATACATTCCGAATGGGGCATTGTACTCAATCATTGGTCTGATGAGTGATGAGTAAAGGGAGACTATGACCTCCCTTGATCTAGATGAGAATGACACATACTTTCCATTTGCAAGATTCAAACCCATACCTAACTGTGCAATGACAGTAGAAACAGACACATTAGCAGAGTGTGCTATTTGCAGTACTTAATAGGCTAACTGTCCTTGTGGACCATTTTAAGCCTAGCCAGTTACCCCATGTGAGAATCAAACCCTGCACCTTTTGTTTGTAAGGTAAACACCTTAATCATTATGAGTACTATTCATCGAACGGCCGTTTCACCGAATGCAAAACGGCCAAGCACACTTTTGCGAAAGTGCTTTTCACTGAAAAAGCACTTTTGTGAAAGTGTGCTAAAAAAAAACATGGGGGAATGGCCGTTGCTGAGATTGTAGTACAGTGGGGATAAAGGAATATTCCCTTTTCCCCACTGTAGTGCGATCTTGGAGTGAGAATATAAAAGTAAGGGGGGTGTGGGGGTGCTTACCCCTCTGCGTTAACGTGAGTAATATGTTTTTTTTTTTTTTTTAATTTTGTTACACATTTTTTTTTTGCACAGTTTAGTGAAAATGCTTTTTCAGTGAAAAGCACTTTCGCTAAAGTGAATTCGGTTAGGTAGGATTTCGTGGAATAGTACGAGATCGAGATATATATATATATATATATATATATATATATATATATATATATATATATATATATACATATCTATTCTTCTGCATTCTCGTTTGTTGCTTCTACACAGTGCATTGCCTCCAGATAAACTATAGTGATCTTTTGTGCAAGCCTCTAATGTCTGACTGTAAGAGAATTTAAGGAAAAAAAATTACTACACTGTCCCCAGCACCCAAATAATCTATAGCAGCCTTCTGATCACAAGTCTAATCAGTCAGTTTTAGACTAAATGAGACCCAGGGCAGAGGCTGAAGATGACAGGCCCCATACCAAGATTGTGTCAAAAATCCCCTTAGACAGCTGGGGGATTTGAGGGTCACCAAGACTCTGGGAGCTTCATGGGTCCAGATGTTCTTTGGTACATTTTTTACCTTATTTTTGAAAGACAATTACTAGTTAACTATTTTTACTATTCTAACTGGCTTCACCCAAATATACACATAGTCCTCCAAAACTGGAATTACAACAGTAAACCGCAGAACTAAAGATTTGATCCACAGACATCTCCCCCCCCCCACCATAACCACTGTCTTCTCAAAGTATCTGGTTTGACCCTGTCAGGATAAAAAAATAACAATTACATTAAAGCATTTTTGTCTGATAGAAACAGTAGTCATATCTTGCATTCCAGATTGCTTCACCCAAACTGCAAAGCTGTAATTACAGCAACAAATAACAGAGCCAGTCATTTCATCCATAGGAAAGCCCCTCTACTCATTTCCCACTCACAGTATCTGGTCTCAGCCTGCCAGGATATCAAAAATATAATGGTTACTGTGATGACCCACCAATGTTGAGTAATCAGAGAGCCTCAATCCTCACCACTGGCAACACTGGGGGGACGTACACTGGGAGGAGAATAGGTACACACACAGTATTCCCAGATGCAGCTCTCTGCAGCAAGTGCAATTTCCCTTAAGAGCGCAGAGACCACAGTCAGTCTGGGGCTGGTTTCTCCCTCTTTATCCAGATCCCCAGTAAGACTCCCCACTGGCACAGCTATAGGGTTGAGATCTCAGCTGAGCGGCCAAGCCAAGACCTCCAGCACCCTCTCTGTCCAACCAGTGCTTCATGTCCCTGGCCAAGTAGCTGACATACATGCACACTTTGAGGTTTGATTTACACACACACATACACACACACACACACACACACACACACACACACACACACACACACACACACACACACACACACACACACACCCCTGGGAAAGGCTGGCAGAGGTTTACTAGCTATGCCCCCTTTTGCCCAGACTATAAGGTAGTTCTCACTGCCACCAGTCAACTCCTTATCAGCTACTTTAAGGCCCTTAACAAAGGATGTCCAATCTTACTGTGTAATATTAATATTAATACAAATGGTAGTTTGAACAAGAGCAAGGCTATTAGGAGTGACCCACACAGTGTCACCAAATAAATATGCAAGTAATAACACACTTTTTTATCTTTTATCGGATTCCTGGGATTTATTTAGGACCATTCTGGTCCTTGAACACTGAGACAGCCTTTACTGTGCCGGAACTGCGCATTGTGTGGGTGTTTTGTGGACATTTCATTTTTTGGTTACCAGTTGAGATTTTTTGCTGCTGTTTCCGGATACGAGGAGTCTTGTTCAATGGAGAACAGTACTATGCTTAATGAACTACTTAAGGTTATTCAGACCCATTCCCAGGCCGATATGGTTTTGTCTGGATCTGCTAATTATATTCCTTGTGCACAGAGCAGCCCGAGAGGGGCGGTGGTTACACCGATGACGTCAGATGCTCAGAGTGAGCAAGCTGGGGGTGAATTACATCTGGAAAACCAGCGTGTGAGACCTAATGGTGGTCAAGGACATATCAATTGACAACAAAAAAGTTATAGTGGACATCAAGTGACAGAATCTTATAAGGACATTGATTTTCATATGTGGTTGAATCAATCGTTTAGATTCAACACTAAGGAGAAGAAGAATGAACAAGCGGTTAATTTGACATACAAGGAAAAGTGTAAGACTTTTAAATCATTGCTTCTTAAATACAAATCTTTGGCAGTAGAAAATTAGTACTTTGAGAAATGTTTAAAAGATAAGATAGTACCAAAAGGACTTAGAGTCAATAAATTTCCGAACAATGCATATGACGACAAAATGTTTTTTAAAGCAGTATGTGATATTTTTAATGACTGTGGGCTGGCATTATTAAAACTGATGATGAAACGTAATGTTGAGGTCATGGAACAAACTAAAAAACAAATTGAAGGACTGTACAACGAAATTAATACAGATTTATTTTTTTCAATAGATGAGTATAAAAATATTTATTTTAGAGTTTTGCATGACGTTGACTATACAATTAATACGAACACTAATAGGAAGCTTAGGAAACTGGAGAGAGATTTGAACGAGTATGAAAGGGGTTTTGCTTATTGTAATGGTACCAAAAATAAAAGTTATACAATGGGCAGAACTTCCAATACCTATTATAACATCAGGAACAATAGAAACAATAATAGAAAGAATATGTATAGGGAGAATTACGAGTGTAGACAAGCTGGTTTGGACAGACAGGGGAAGCAAGGTTTTTACGAATATAGCTCCTATGGACATGACCAACAGTTTTTTAATGGTAGTGATGGAGAAAACAATGAAAGAGTGGGTATCCTTTTAGAAATGGAGGAACCCTGGAGGTCAGAGAGGTTAAGGAATCGGGCCCAACAATCCTCCTATGCACAAGTTACGATGAACAAGAATACCCAACATTTGGGGAGGACACGCAGATAAGGGAAGATGCCAATCTAAGTATTACTGTAGACAGTAAAGAAATAGATCTAATGGTTGAGTTAGACCAACAACACAATGATATTATTAGTTCCTTTAATAATTTTAACATTTTTAACTACACTGATATATCCATTAATGAAACTTATTTTAACTTATTTACAAAAGGTTTTACTTTTGTTCCTATTAAAAAACCTAGACTTGATAATATTTTATTGGATATTAAAATTTTTACACGTAAATTGAATTTTATACATATGTATAAGGATAAGGAGTTGCAGGACAGGGACAATGTTCTTGTTAGATCCAGTACCTACAACCCTCCGCTTCAGTTTGAAATTTTGAATTTTGAGAGATGTGTTACTAATAGAATACATAATGAATACAAAAAAGAGATTGAGATAGGTAAAAACTTGACTGAGGCTGAAATACATTTGCTAAATGAAGTAAGTGGGAATGAAAAAAATTGTGTGATGAAACCAGACAAGGGTGGAGGGGTGGTTCTTATGGATAGATGGGACTATATTAAAAGAATGAAAGATATTTTGGACAATGAAAACTATTATGGATTAGTGACTAGAAATGAAATTAATATATCCTATAAGAAGATAGATTTAATTTTGGAAGACAATGTATTACAAGGATTGATTGACATTGAATTATATAAATTTCTTAGAGTCCCTAAGCCTGTTATACCTGTTATTTTTGGTATACCGAAGTTACATAAATCACTTCACAATCCACCCATGAGGCCTATAGTTTCATCGCAAGGGTCTAAGACACAGCCCCTGGCTATTTATGTTGACACGAAGTTAAAAAGTTTTACAGTAAATATGAACATATTTTAGTTGATTCATGGGACTTCTTATATAAAATTGGTAAGAGTATTTACATAGATGATATAACATTTATTATGATTGATGTAAGGGATTTGTTCTCAGTGATTCCTCAGAGTGAAGGTTTGGAATGGTTTGAAGAAATGTTGATTGAAATGAATTTTTTAACAGGGGATGAATTTAAAGTTGTTTTAGAGTGTATTGAATTAGTTTTAAAATACAACTATGTTTACTTTCAGGGTGATTATTATCACCAAAAAGAAGGAATTGCCATGGGATCTTCATGTGCCCCCATATACGCAAACATCATTATGTTATTTTGGGAACGTAAATATATTTTTAGGTCAGAATATAGTCAGTATATAGCAAAATATTTTCGTTTTTTGGACAATATATTTGTTTTATGGACAGGGCCTTTTGATTCCATAAAGGAATTTATTCATTATATTAACCAAATAACTACATTTCTACAATTTACACATCAAGTGGGAAGAGATGAAATTCACTTCCTTGACGTAAAATTAAATAAAGACTATCAAAAGAAATGTTATAGGTCAAGTGTCTACAGGAAGGAACATTTTTCTAATGCTTATCTACATTTTGATAGTGATCACCCCTACCAATTAAAGAAAAATATTGTGAAAGGACAAATGATTAGGATGGCTAGGATGATTTCTGATGAGAGTGATTTTGTGAATGAAGTTAACAATGTAGAGAGAATGTTCCTTGAGAGAGGATATCCAATGGAACTTATTAATTCCATAAAAGAATATGTCCTTATAGTTCGGGGTAGCCTTTATATCCCTCTTTTAAGTAGTGGGGGCAGTGTAGATTCCAGTCCTGTAGTAACTTTTCCAAAGAACACCCACAATGAACAGGAGGGTGGTAATACTGGTAATTCAAGCACAATACCATACCTGACCTTAACATACTATGAGGGTATGAGATGGTTAAAAAAATGCATTAATGATACCTGGGATTTGTTCAGAAATGTATCTACTAGAACTAATGTGTTCCAAGGCAATATAAAATATAGTTTTAGAAGAAACAAGAATATTAAAAATTTGATTGAAAGAGAAAAGACTAATACAGAAGGGACTAATAAGAAATGTGGTACTTTTAGATGTGGTAGATGTGCACAGTGTTCTTATATAGCTGGATTAAAGGAAGTGAGAATACCTAGCCTAGATTTGACACTTAGGGCTAGAAGGTACAATAGTTGCTACTCAAAAGGGGTAGTTTACCTGGTATTTTGTCAAGGATGTTGGAGCTACTATATATGGAAAACTGAGCACCATCTCAGATCTAGAATTTATGAACATATTAGGGATATAAACAAGCACAATGAGAACAATGCTCTATATAGGCATGCTTTGACTTGTAATATGGCTGACTACAAATTCTGGATTATAGAGGAGGTCGCACACCAGATAGGGGTGGTGACTGGGAGACCCTTTTAGAGTATAGGGAAATGATTTGGCAGTTAAGGCTCGATACATGTTGTGGTAAGGGCCTTAATGACCACATTTCTATTACTCCAGCATTAAAATTGTTAGCTGCAGATCCAAAGATTAAAAACAAATTAAAAACAAGATGACAGTACTATAATCTATGCCCTTCTTTAAATCAAAAATTTTTAAATTAAGTATTTTTAAATTAAGTATTTTTAGATTTTTAGTATTCTACATTCTAATTTTACATATTAAATTTATTATATATATATTTATTATATTATATTTTACAATAAAATATTCATGTATTTATTCAATTTATTATGCATGTTTTATATATTTATGTATTCCCATTCATTTATTTATAATATCTATTTCTTCAACCACTCTGAATTGGACTGAATTTTTTGTATAATAAGATATTTTTACATATATATATTTATATTTCACAATACATTTTTTATAGTGTAAACTATATATCTTGAGTAGATTTTGGGTTAGTTTCTATTTTTATTCCATTTTATTTCACTTTAGTGTACTGCTATTTGGCATAGTGTCCCTTGGTGTTGTATATGTTAGTCCTTTTTTATATGCCAGCCCTTTAATGTTTAATTTGTTTAATTAAGGAAGATACTGCTAGCCAATGATTTTGAAGCAATATGTATTTAATAAGGACCATCTGGAAATGGTGGTAGATTCTGAAGAAGTCTCCGGAGGGAGACGAAAGCGCTCAATCTATGTACTGTTTTTACAACATTTTATTTTGTGTACGTTTTTCAGTGTAATAAAACACTTTTTGATCTTTTATCAGATTCCTGGGATTTATTTAGGACCATTCCGGTCCTTGAACACTGAGACAGCCTTTATCGTGCTGGAACTGCGCATTGTGTGGGTGTTTTGTGGACATTTCATTTTTTGGTTACCAAATATGCAAGTACTCTCAAAACTTAAATATCTCTAGACAGATCAGCCACAATGAAAGGCTGAAATATATTTAATAATAAATAATAAAAGAACAAGAAGATACATAGTATATATTCACAGTGACATCAGAGTTCAAAACCACAGGAAATATTTAAAACATTGCAGGACAGTCTCAAATAAATAAAGAAAAATATCTAAACTAAGCTTTGCTATATTCCTGACTGTATCTAAGAGAGTTACTATACCCTAGAAACTTACTTATAGAGCAAGGCAGATGTGGTGAATGGTTCTTGTCAGGTCCAAGACAGAACACAGAATGCCCTGACTCTCTAAGAGAGTTCTCAAATTAATTTCTCAAATATTACTGCTGGAATAGCTTGCAAAATGACATCATTTCTTGTCATCTGACTCTATCCCAGGTAACCCCTCCCACTGCTGGAAGCTGACAGTATATAGCATCTACCTGTGAAAATACATAGACCCCAGATCTTTGGCAGATGCTGGAAGTCATAAAACAATTACATTCCTTCACATTTCAAGATTAGTAATTATTTCACCCTAGAGACAATACAGAAAGCTCCTTAGTTTTAGACATTGTGTTTCCTTGCTGCATTGAAACTGAAAGATATAATCTTTTATGGAGTAGCCATAAAGTAATTTAATTTCAGTTATTTTTCTGAAGTTAACCTCCTGTATTCCAGTTTCCACTGTTAAAATATAAACATTTAAACAGTTACAATAGTGCATGTACATTTCTGTTCTTTTCCAGTAAGACACACTGTGGTTACATTTTAAGCACATGCATTTTATAAAATACCTTATTAACACACATCTGTACAGACCAATTTGATATACACATGACATGCAGTTCTAATACAGTTGTAACACAATCATCTTATATAGATCATGTTGACATTCACAAATGACATACTTATTTACAAATTTTCAGATAGCTGTGCTAGCAGTATCCCCCTTTGTCACAGTTACATTAATATGCTTTTTAATGAAACAACTGTTAAATGTTGTATTCCAGTTTGCAACACCAAACACACATTTGTTCTCCAAAATGAGAATCACACCATAATATACACTGAAGCTAATTGTTTCATCCACTGACAGTCTCATGAAGCAGTCTGTGTAGCAAACTGATATGCTGCTTTGATTAAGTGATAAAAAATGTTAGATATAAAACTATATTAGATGGAGTATACCTGAATTTCACATTCACTGCTGTTCCATATAGAATGCATACTTTGAGCCTTAATGTGTTTAAACTGAGCAGGAATTACAAAAGCAGGAAATAGCAAAATGAGTTAATTCTGAAGAGGGAGACATGTTTAGCAGGAGAATATTTTTCAAAGCCTGAACTGGTTGCTTTAAAGAACTGAAGTCAGGTGTGTCTTTCCTAATCGAGTACATTAAGGTACATCGGAAAGGAAAACATGGACATCTGGTTAGGAAGAGATATTTGGGGCCTGCTTTGTCATATGATATCACATATAAGAAGGTGACACCATGGGTGTTAGATAAAAGATTCTGCCAGCACTGTACAGTTAACAACAACTCCATCGAACAAAACTTCAAACAAGGAATTCAGTATATCCCACCAAAATACCCACAGTTTAAAAAAAACAGCCTAAAAGCCTGGGTTATGGAAAACACAATTGAAGTAATAGGAATAACTGAGACATGGTTCATCTGCAATATATTCTGCTCCACCTTCATCCAAATTAAACATCATATACATCTAAATAACAGACCATGTAAAAGAAAAAAAAATCGGAGTTGGCATCATGTTATGATTATTCAAAAATCAAGTGTAGCCTCATGGAACAGTATGAAAAATGTTCCTAACTGCCTAACCTGTTAGATCCTAAAGAGTAACAAAACCAAGCTCATCATAACAGTAGTATACATTCCTCCTTCTTCAAGCCCTGTAGTTAGTTCTTTGGGCAGCTTTACAAGTCATCCTTAAAGTGAACAGTAGAGGAACTCTAATACTTAATGGCAGACTTTAATACAAATTATTAGCTCCAAAAACAGCAGGTTCAATTTTTTTCTAATCAAAAGAACCTCACATAAATTGTAATAGAGCCATCCAGATCAAACTTAAATAGTGCACCACTAGACAAAATAATAACTAATGCTTCTTTTAGATTCATTTATATGAAATGCTCTCTAGAGAGCTTAGGTGACTGACCTACCAATATCTACCAAACTCATAATAACTGCCCTAAAATTAACTCTTGTTATAGTCAAACCAAGTAATATGAGTGGAAAAAAGACCAGATTATAAATGAATTAAACAGCAGAGGCAATGCCTATACCAATTATCTGGCTTTCCCTGCCATTATTAAAAAAAACATACCTACTACCATCTGGAATGCAAAGAAAGAACACTGACATCAACATGTCTCACTCCCACTTCTTCAATACTTCACCTTTAACCTCCCCATGTGTTCATCTTACAGCATTAGGCTGCAAAGTAATATATAAATGCTCCCTACTGAAATGTTGCCACTCCAAATGCCGAGTGCCAAAAAAAATGAAAAAAGAAAAGAGACCAAAAACTCAGGGAAGAGTGAATCTTGAAAATCGTTTTTCCCTTTAAACCCCTCCCCCTCCAAGCTTCTATTTATCAAACTCCAAGATTACCGGAGAAAAGGGAATATTTCAAGAAATGGCATCTCAGATTTGGTATATGTTTTGGCCATTCAGCATCAGCATTTCGGGACTCATTCTAACAGGTCTTGAGAGCGAGTCCTGAAATTTTAGATGTTTACCAATATGGGAACTGCTTTGGATGGTAAGGTCATCATTCTGATTTTTAGTCTTGACTGAAATCAAGACTAAAAGTCAGAAAATTACCATTCTGCCAAAAGCAGTATATTTGAAAGATAAGCCCAAGTGCTTTTTAAAAGGGGAAGCTGTAGCTCCCCTAGCACTCCCAGTAAATCCGCCACTAGCTAGAGTAATGTAAAAGGGCACTACTAGAAACATTCTTATAACTAATAATGGTACTCAGCTTATAGTAAGAAATGTTCTTATGTACTTCCAAATCCAAAAAAAAAAAAAATTTTGGCAGTGTCAAAAATTGTGAGAGAATTGTAATTTACACCAGTCTTGTAATGGCTTACTGGGAAACACACATTCTTCCCTTGATAAAAGGGTATGATCAGATAAGGTCATGTTTACATTTTATTGACAATTTATTTTTCATACGGAAGAATAGCATTCAGGTATTGGAGATTTATTTATTTTTTTTAATATTTGTTTACTGGGAAAGTCTGACTTGGGACAAAGCCAATTTTCAGTGGAGGACCCAGGGAGAAATGCTCCAAATGCCTGTCTTTGAAACGTGGGAGGAAACCCACACAAACACAGGGAGAACATGCAGACTCTGCACAAAAGGCAACCCAGCCAAGAATCGAACCAGCAAATCTCTTGCTGTGAGGGAACAATGCTACCATTGCACCACTACACCATTTAGTGATATTTATGAAGAGCATTAAAAGCAGTGCAGATTTTTTTTTTAATTCTGGTAATTCTAAAATGTTTCTAGTAACATCCTTTTACATTACACTAGCATGCACCATCTTACAAATGTAATGTTGTCAAAGGCCAATTAGTAAGACTTAAGAGGCTCACCACAGACATAGAAAATATAGACTACTTGACATCAGCATTACACAGGAGATTCACAAATAGGGGATACCCAAAAGGTACAGTGGATCAAATTTTCAAGCAGGTCAGTGGAAGTGAGAATAAGAACAAGGACAGTTGTGGTCAGCCTCAAGATTGGTCTTTCTTGATGCCTCTAGTGCTCACTTTAGACACTGCAGCTATAAAAAACGTTTATTACAATAACTGGAGAATACCTGAAGCAAGTGAAGTGGTCAAAAGGGCAATTGGTGGCAAACCTTGTTTTATTAACAAAAAAAGCTAACAGCATTAAAACACTTCTAGAAAGAAAAGTCAAGGATTAAAGCCAGGAAAAGAGGAGGGATAAACACAGATGTTTTAATTGTAATTAGTGCAGGTATACTGCAGAAAATCCATTTTTTGTTGATGTTAGTAGGGCTTTTTTGTGACGGTATGTGCCGGAACAGCTGCAACAACTAGTAATGGCATCAACTACATATTCAGGGGATATGCAACAGATGTTTGTGACCTGTTTCCATCTTCTGCATCTCTTGTGACCTGTTTCCATCTTCTGTATCTCTGCGACCAATTGTTTACATCTTTGGCTTCTGTGTGCACAGAATTTGAATTCACGAAGCCGTATGGACTGTGGACCATGAACAGACAAGTGAGAGGTAGGTGTATGTGCGTTTATGTGTTTAAGAGGTGTGTGTGTGTGTGTGTGTGTGTGTGTGTGTGTGTGTGTGTGTGTGTAAGAAGTAATGCAATGAGAAACACAGGTCTATCAGAACCACAGCTAAGAATCACCTAAGAAGAAGGTACGTAGGGGTGTGTGTGTGGGTGTAAGAAGTAGCTAGGTAGGGGTGTGTGCGTGTGTGTGTGTGTGTGTGTGTGTGTGTGTGTGTGTGTAAGAAGTAGGTGGTAGCAGTGTGTGTGTGTGTGTGTGTGTGTGTGTGTGTGTGTGTGTGTGTGTGTAAGAAGTAGGTAGGTCTCTGTATGTGTGTAAGAGGGAGGTAGGGTTTTGTGTGTGTGTGTGTGTGTGTGTGTGTGTGTGTGTGTGTGTGTGTTTCTGTGTGTGTAAAAAGGGAGGTAGGGTTGTGTGTGCATGTGTGTGTGTGTGTGTGTGTGTGTGTGTGTGTGTGTGTGTGTGTGTGTGTGTGTGTGTGTGTGCGCCTGTAAGAGGGAGGTAGGGTTGTGTGTGTGTGTGTGTGTGTGTGTGTGTGTGTGTGTGTGTGTGTGTGTAAGATGGAGGTAAGGGTGTGTGTGTAAAAGGGAGGCTGGGAGGAGGTCTTACCTCTCAAGTGTCCAGATTTTTGCCTTATATTTTTGGTCTTTTTCTCATTAAATTGTGTTTGTATGGCAAATCCTTGAGGACTGAAGTCAGAAAATAATGGCAGACATTTGAGCTTTAGACTTCATATCCTACAGAAAATTCATACTGATGCAAAATGTGTTGTTCTATCAATGTTCTAAGTTTGTAAGAGCAATATTTAAAAGGTATCCCTATTTTGGGGTCTTTGGCACCTCGTTATTTGTGGCTTTGTCCAGATTTCTTGCTATAAGAGTTTGAGAGGTATGGGGGGGTGTAAGAGGGAGGTAGGGGGATTATGCATGTGTGTGTGTGTCATACCTCTTAACTATACAGATTTTCCCAGACTGTTCAGATTTTTGCCTTATATTTTTGGTGTATTCCTCATAAAAATTATCTTTATTTTTGACAAATCACTGAGATGATCTAAGGATTAAAGTTACAAATAATGACATGCATTTGAGTTTCAAACTTCATATACTTCAGAAAATGCATTCTAACACAAATCCTGTTATTCATGCCACTTTCTAAATTTATAAGAGCAATATTTAAAATGTGTTCCTAGTTTTCGGCCTTTGTCCCCCCAATATGACAGGCTTTGTCCAGATGTCTTACGCTAGGAGGTTGAGAGGTATAGTGTGTGTGTGTGTGTGTGTGTGTGTGTGTGTGTGTGTGTGTGTGTGTGTGTGTGCGCATGTGTGTGTAAAGAGGTAGGTAGAATATCCCTCAACTGCCAGGTTTTTGCAGAATGCCCAGATTTTTGCCCCATATTTTTGTCTGTTCCTCATAAAAAGTATTGAAGTTGCTAAATAATGAAAGACATTTGAGTTTTAGACTTCATATCCTTTAGAAAAATGAAACGAATACTAATACAAGTTCTATTATTCTAGCAATTTTCTAAATTTATGAGAGCAATGTTTATAATCTGTCCCTATTTATTTTAGGCTTAGCCCAGTTTTCTTGCACTAAGAGGTTGAGGCGAGTGTGTGAGAGTGAAATGCCCTAGGTAGGGTTAGTAGGTGGTTAGTAATTTGATTAGGCTCAAGCTCTGTACCTTAGCTACAGGAAACAAGAGCCTGAATCCTCTACCACAAGCTGCATTTATCAAGGAACTATGTTTCAGGTGCGTTTTCCAAGGAATTTAGTTTCAAGTGCATTTTCAAGGAACTGTGAGCTTCAAGGGAAGAGAAGTTCACTGCTGCCCATGCTGTCGGTTTACAATGTACAACTGTTTTGTTTAGCAAATGGTATCACTATTGTGGGATAGAGATTTAAAGCAGTGTTAGTAGAACAACAGGTAGCATACTTGCATTTTGATGCAGAGGGCTGTGGGTTCTACTCCCACAGCATGCAGAAGGATTGCCGATACTGTGTTGTATTTTAAGGGGGTGTAGTGGTGCAGTTCTGAGTATGTCCTCCTTTGAATGAGATGCCTCGTAACTATGAACCTGTTTTCAGTTTGCCATCCATTCTCTATTGTAATATTACCAGCTTACCATTTTTTAATGCAACATAGGCAATTTATTCTTCAAGGACAGCAGGCACTGAATTTGTAGACGAAACACTGAAATATAAAATTGTTTGTTAGCAGCAACCTTTTCATTGGTTACAGATCTCTTTAATGTGGAATTATTCAGATGACTTTTACTTCTGTGAAGATCATACATATTGACTGATATTGGTGTATTGTAATGACGGAAGTTTGAGTGGCCGGCTATGGTTGAAATGTTCTGAATTGGGCAGTTTTGTTATTGCTGGTTCATATGTTTTGTTGCATTGCTTAATGGAAAAATGTTCAAAACTATAAACTTAAAACATGCTCTAACAAGTGGTGTTGTATTAAACTAGGGATACAAGTTGTTATATATTATAATTTAATGCAATCTGGAAGGTGAAGCAAAGAACTTTTGCATAGTCCTAAAAATGTGTGTAAGGGGCCTATAATTTGAAAACAGCCCAAAGGTAAACTTTGCCCCTGGCCAGAAGTATTTTCTTTGAATGTGGGTTTTAATGGTGTTTCAGTAAATGTGAGTTTCAAAGGCAGAGAAATTTTAATGCCAAGTCTGTTTTCATTGTGAGACTGTATTGCTTTGTTTAGCAAATGTCTATCAGTGTTTGTGCTATAAAATTTGAAATAAAAGCTTTAACTTAAATCGAAATATTTGCAATCATTGTATAAGTAAAGCAGAAAACAGTATGCACACTGAGAGTTTTGAACAGTGTTGATGGCAACTGGGGAGAAATAGCCAAGTAATGGAACACTGCAATTGCTGTTGCTGACGGGGGGCTGAGAGGGGGGCCTCTGGGTTTGCAACTCCACTGTAAAAAATCCTGCAGGTGCTCATGTACATCTATATATATATATATATATATATATATATATATATATACCCATGGACTACTTAACATATGTTTTCCTGTAAATGAATATTGTTACAATGATTCATCATTTCATACTAATTATCCACATAGCAAGTAGCCTTTTTCAAAGTAGTGGAAGATTATTATCCACTATCATTCTTAACTCATTACATCCCAGTGACACCTCCAGGTGCATCTGCAATTAACTCCTACTGATGCCTCTAGGTGTCAAATATTGCTTGTTCATATTTACATCGATAAAAGATTTTATTTTAAAGTTTAGCCAGTGGCAAACTCAGATTCATTAATATTTGACCTGTTTTTATTTTATTCATTTGTATAGGTATAATTTTCGCATTTTTCTAAATATCTCAACAACCAAGCAATACAGACAGAACTCCTTAGCCTCATATGAAAACTCTCAGCTAGATGAATAAAATGCTCCTGAGAGAGAGTGTGTGTGTGTGTGTGTGTGTGTGTGTGTGTGTGTGTGTGTGTGTGTGTGTATGTGTATCCTGAGTGGTTGATGAGATATTGTAAGTTGTTTACAAAAATACTACAAATGTAATAGTTACTGTGTTTACCTTGACTTATAAAATTCAGTTTAAGACCTAGAAACTAAAGAATACTACCACTATAAAAATAATTTGTACTGAAGAGTTTCCCATTTATACTTCTTTGATAACCTCTGTGGTTCCAGAGATGTGAACATTTGTTTGAAATGTGAGGACATAATTTGATTCTGTCAAAAGGCTTAGGTCCCACCCATTGGAAGTTACAGTGCAAACTTCCTGAGCTCCATTGGAGTGAATGAGTTAATAATTTGCTGTGAGCGGTGACTTCAATTGTATTATTAAGAGAGAAGAGTTTATTTATTTATTTTTTCAGGAAAGAGGATTTGGAGAAAAAAGAAGTTTCTTTTGGGGGGGTGACCCAAATACCGTGTATGCGTATTGCCACTTTTTTGTTTACAAAAAAAGCACTGGATGTTAGAACATGCAAAATATTACCTGTGCCTGTTTTTTTCACATGCACTTCTAAGCATGTGGTTTATCACACCAAGTATGACACCTGCAAAGCCTTTTATATAGGCAAAAGAAACAGAGAACATAATAAAAGGAGAGTAAAAAACCAAGAAAATGCTTTGGGAAAACTCTCCATGACTTGCCCTGATTTCAAGAAATTTGTTTTCATTGTTATAGCCCATGTTGCCAGTACTTTCGATGGAAACAGGAACAATGAGCTGGAATTTAGACAGTTAAAGTGACAAATTTTGTTTTATGCATACAGCAACCCTGGCCTCAACTATAATGTAAATTACAAAGTGGTGTTAACCAGGAATGTAAATAGAAAGAAATGCAAATTAATTTGTTTATATTATACAATGTAGAATGTTTTGTTGTTTCAGATCAGTTCATTTTTTTTTACAATAAAAGAGCTTCAAAGTTTTTACAAAACATTTTCATGGAAATGTTAGTTAATGGACATAGTCATGTGACAAGGGAAAGTCTGTTTAAATGTTTGATTTTTAATATTAATGGTGTTCTTATGAAGGTCAGAGAGGCCGAAAGTGCTAAACTGTTATTCAATAAACTAGTAAAAACAGGAGGGGTCCCAACACTGAGCCCTGTGGGACACCACTAGTAACAGGTTTATCACAGGCAGATTCACCTATCCGGACAACATGTGTCCTGTCAGTCAGCCAGTTTGCCATCCATCTGACGATGTAGGGGTTCATGCCTAACTCAGTAAGTTTACCTATGATCCCCAAGTGGGGGACTATGTTGAAAGCTTTGGCTAGGTCTAGATAAGTGATGTGTACCCTTATCCATGGCCCTGGTGAATTTCAGCAGGGAAGACCTCCCTTTGACAAAGCCAAACTAGGTCTGGTTCAGTGTCTGGAGATTTGCTATGTTGTTATTGATCAGGTCCATGATAATTCTCTCCATGGCCTTGCAGATAAGACGGGTCAAACTTATGGATCTGTAGTTCCCTAGGTCAGTTGTATATAGACTCTTACTCAAACAATTCCTGTAAGGAAACTAGATTATGCAAAAACAAAACTTGCCACTATGGCTGAACAGATTTCTTTTCTAAAAATGAAATAATTATAGGCAGAAATATGCCAATTCTTTAACACAGTAACTAGCTTTGGGCTTTTAACCAATAAATATATTTAGAGCTTCAGTTCCAAAATTGTGTATTAAAGCTGGTGTTTAAGCAACTAACATCTATCAGAATCCAAAAATAATATACATAAAACATATTTTTTTTGTTCAATAAAGCACTTGTACTCCTTGATGTATGCAAATAGTTTTGGTCACTTACTTCATTAGGAGAACCTTATGTACATCTTCCATATAAATGGAACAATCAAATATAATGGGCCTGTCTTGAGAATTGATAGAAGTTTATGCATTTTAGAATTACAATAAAAGCTAGGAATCCCTGCTGAATGTAGCTGACATAACTTATATTATCTATTATGAGAAGAAGAAACCTAATTGATCATATTTGTGTATCAGATGTATCAGTTTTTTGCTTATTTATCTTTATTAGCTCTGATATAAGTTTCAGTATCTCTAAGGTAAACTTAACACATCTTTTCATATTGCATACCATTCATTGCTAGCATGCTCTGACCCTTTTCTGTAGATTTAGTGAATAAAGAAAGCTGAATTTGTAGGCATGTTAGACCATTAAAGTTAACATTTAATTACCTATAAACCACATTATCCACACTGTGAAGACATTCTTTTTAAATTTCAAAAGCAAAAAAGTAACACATCAGCAACATTTTTAATCTTATAAAGAAGAAAAGCCAGGCATGAAAGCATTTTGAAATCTTTACATACACCAAACAGTGTGTATCCAGCATCAAAAGGACCACACTCTAAAACAGAAAAACAGAAACTGTTCCTTAATGCACTTTCACTTGCATGTTTGTCTGATTTACTATCATATTTCTGAAAATTACTTGGTCGAGTGATGACTTAAAAAAAAAAAATACTGAAAATAAAAACATTGCTGAAACAAAATGACGGAAACGGTAATGTCGATATATTCCTATTCGACATTGTCGACATTATCCAATATACCTTTGCAGTCCAGTGATTTCCAACCAATGTTTTGCAGGGGGAAAGCCCCCCTGCAACCCCACACCCCCTGCTACTTATATATACAAACGCCACCATTGCACTACAATGAGGAAAAGGGTACATTTCCCGATCCCACTGTAGTGTGATCTCCAAGCAGAATATCGACCTCACAACAGCGAATGCGCATTAGCATTCATTGTTATGGACTCAACGATTTTTGGTTCTGCATTATTAGAACTGAAAAACAGCTTTTTGTCCATCCTAGTTCGAGTGACCGCCGTTCGAAAATGTGACTGTAAGCCTGTTTATCTATGTTTGTATTAGCATGCTGTAGACTAGAAAAAAGAATAAAACATTATCTGGGCAAATTAATATCTAAAAAAAGAAATTAAACCATGCCTTAGTACTCTGAGTAAATCATCATATAAAGCAATGTCAAAATATATTTAAAAAAGTTGAACCATAGTCATTATTTTCTCATAAAATCAGTGAAGTCATAATTAACGGCAAAAATGTCACTTCCTAATAATGGTGATATTTTAAAGAGAAACATTATTACATATGACAGAAGAATGCCAAATAAGCTGAAAAATAAGGTGTACAAAACAGGAATTGAGACCAGTAGTACTGCATGGTACAGAAACCTGGGCAGTGAAGGCAGAGCAATTGATGCAGCTCGAGGTGATGGAGATGAAGAGCCTGAGACAGGTGATAGGATGCAGTCTGTGGGACAGATGAAGAAATAAAGATACCAGAGCAGAAGCTAAAGTAGCTCTGGTCACAAAGAGAATACAATTTAGTGGTGTGGGCACATGTGCAGAAAAGTAGACAATCTGGTGAAAAAGTTTTGTGAGAGACAGGAAAGGGGAAGAGGAAGCAGGGGTGTCCAGCAAAAGATTGACTGATTGTGTAAGAGGACTTGTGACAGGCATTACCATCAAAGAAATTAACCCCATGTAGGAAATGGCAAAAGGGAAGTTGATGACAATGATGCTGCTGATGATGCTGATGATGAAGATGACAAGTAACTGTTCTTCAACAGTTATATTAAAATGAAAGGAAGGCCTAAAATATTACATATTCTTGATATATAAAGAAGCTATTTATAAAGCTGAAAAAAAAAATGTGTCCAGTTGGACTTTCCCAGCAAACAAATGTAAAATAAAATAAGTAAATAATAATAGTAATAACAATAGATTTTGAAATGTAATACAGTTTGACCTCAGGACTGACTAACGAATGCAGCTGGAGAAGTTTTATAATAGCAGTAAATGTTTATCTTAATTTCATTGGTTTGTTTTCAATAGTTTTATTGGTCCTTGAATTTCATTTTTATCTGCTGCTTTTTACATACAAAACAGACCATAATGGTTTAACAACTTTTTCTCCTTTAAAAATGTTAGCCAAGGCATCACAGCATTATTTTGTCTGGTGGAATGAAGTACTGAACCTATTTTAGTCATTTTGTTGCTTTTCTTTGCTGACGTTGTATTGTGCCATTACTTTCATCATTGCTGCATGACTGCTGACCATCCAGCCCCTGCCAATACCATGCCTACTCATTTTCTAGTAACAACATGAGAGTCAGTGGCAGTGGAACTGTAACTCAGGCAGCAGCGAAGAAGTATTTTGTTTTCTGGTTCTAAACACTCCGCTGACTGTTGACATGCATGATTCTTAACATGAGGGTCTTCTCCACCTTCTCTGCGAGTATGAGTGTTTCAACACAGCCTGCATTAAGGCTACCTCATGGATGTGGCTTGGCAGAGTCAAACGCATATCCCTGGGCTGTATAATGCATGTCACGCACTGCTCGTATCAGTAGATTGTAGCACTGCAGCAGAACATGTATCCCTGGGCCATATAATGCATGTTACGCACTGCTCATATCAGTAGATCTTAACACTGCAGCAGAACATGTCTCCATGGGCCATATAATGCATATAATGCATGTTACTCACATCTCATATCAGTAGATCTTAGCACTGTAGCAGGACACGTATCCCTGGGCCATATAATGCATGTCATGCACTGGTCATATCAGTAGATTTTAGAACTGCAGCAGAACACATATCCCTGGGCCATATAATGCATGTCACACATTGCTCGTATCAGTAGATCTTAGCACTGCAGCAAAACACGTAACCCTGGGCCATATAATGCATGTCATGCATGTCTCATATCAGTAGATCTTAGCGCTGCAGAAGAACATGTATCCCTGGACCATATAATGCATGTCACGCACTGCTCATATCAGTAGATTGCAGCATTGCACTAAAACTACCATCATCTACTCTAAGTAATAAAAACAGCAAGGGAGTTTAAGAAAAAAATGATTTCTGCTTTATTAGCTGCTGTAATTCTTTTGACCATGTAGACCATAACAAACTGTGAGAAGGTATTGGAGAAACTCTGTCACCTTAATTGCCCCCTGAGGAATCTGTACGGAAAACAAGAAGCATCTGTTAGAGCCAGAGAAGAAAAACAACTGACTGGTTCAAAACTAGGAAAGGAGTGCAAAACGACTGTATAGTGTGACTCTACGTTTTAATTTACATGCTGAATACACCATGCAAAATGTTGGGTTAGACAAATCAGACACTGCAATCAAGACTATTGGGAGAACTATTACAACCTCCCTAGAGCCACTAGAGTCAAGGATGAGGGCAAAATGGTACATACTGCCTAACTTGACCTGGCAAAGGCATTTGACACAATACCTCATTCAGGTCTTATAAACAAACTCACAAATTTAGGCATAAATCCCTGTGCTACTTGATGGACAGTCAAATGACTTGGGTGGAGGAATCAGTTTCTCACACTCTCTGTGCTGGAACCTCTCCTGTCCAGAATATACTTCTCTGATGTCAAGGCAAATGTAGGGGGCCTCTGGCTGACTAAATTTACTGAGGACTGAAAGATTGGTGCAATCATTGAATCCTCCAGAGACACAGATATCCTCCAGAAGAGTTTGACACAGATAGCTAACCAGTGCCAGAACCATGGCCTAAAACTCAGTGCACAAAATACATAATTATACCCTTTGGGAAGACAACCACTTCTGCAAATTACAACATTGATAACACTCCACTAAAAACAGACTCGGTGGTAAGGTACTTGGGAACTTAGGTTGACAGTAACCTGATCTTTGTTCAGCATGTCTCCATGTTTATGAGAAAATCCTCCTACATGGTGCAACTTGTAAGTAAGAGCATGGCATCCAGATCTAAGGAGATAATAGTCCCACTATGCTCAGTCCCCATAAGACCAATAATCAAGTACAATGCACTCTTCAACATGTACCTGACCAGGCATATGCAACATTTGGAGTGGCCAAAGATGTTCCTCAGTAAAAGAATGTTATTGTTGTGTCTTTCGGCTTTTCCCGGTTAGGGGTCGCCACAGCAGAACTCCGGTCCGCTAATGATTGGCAGTTGATTTTTATGTGCTGAGTTGCCGGCCCTAACACACAACCTTCAACGAAGGTACGCCCATTCACGCATGTCTCCACGCCGAAGATGCTCTAGCCGAGAGTCGAACTGGTCAGCGTCTTACTGTGAGGTGACAACGCTACCGCAGCACCACCACCGCGGATCCTCACTAAAAGAATACAGGGTGTAAATAACATGTCCAGTGAGGACCACCTCAAATCCCTGTCCCTTATTTGGTCTCATACAAACTAACGAGGGGTAATCTATGCCTAGCTTACAAGGCATTCTCTGATCTAGCCCTGATGGGTCTGCTACACATTTGCAAAACAAAAAGCAGTATATGTCTCAAAGATTATCCCTTCTGTGGAATAGATTCCCCATTTATGTGAAACAGAGTTCTTCACTAAGCCTGTTTATAAGCAGTTTGGATCAATGGATGAGAAATTGCAAATTCATCCTTGGCTTGTTGCCTATGGCCCTTATGAACAGGGGTAGTTTGTAGATGCCCTAAGGCACAGGCATATACCAAAGCTGTTTTAGCCCATGGGCATTGATAACTGGGAAAATTTTGTGTGACTTGCTAGGCTTAAAAAGGCTCTATGGCCATTCATCTAGTAAACTTCTATGATCCTATGACCATTAGATATGCCACTGATGCCACTCTGACAGATGAAAATGAGGTGGAGCTCAAGAGCATGTTGGTGAAAATGAAAGAAGAAAGTGCAAAGGCTGGTTTGCTGCTCATCATAAAAAAAATAATTTGTGTCTTTGCAAACAGATAGGGAACAGATGCAGTAGTAACAGGCTTTATTGTCCTGGGTTCAAAGGTCTCTGTAGATGGTGGCTGCATCCATGAAAAAACAAAAATATTGCTTCTTTGAAGGAAAGCTACGACAAATGTTGATAAAATTTTAAAGAGCACATGTATCATACTTTCAACAAAGGTCCAAACACTTAGAACTATGTTTATCCTAGAAACAACATATGGCAGGGAGAATTGGACTGCAAATAAGGCTGTGCACTGCAAAATTGGTGATTTTAACCTGAGATATTGGATTAAACTCAGTCAATGCCCAAGGAAATAAATTTGCAATGTTCATTCGAAGCACTAAAAGTAAAACTAAAATACTATGGAATATACTGTGAAAACATGAAAATGTGATTCATTACAGAATTCAGTGATACTTGGTAATGACTGAAGGCAAAAGAAGAAGGGATGGCAAATCTCTAATGGACTGACATTACTTGTAATAAGGAATACGAACTTGTAAGAACTTAAAGCAGTAGTTGACAGAAAGAGGTAATGTATGAAAGTCTATGAAGTTACAAAGAGTTAGACTCAACTAAATGACTCAAAAACAAAAACAAAAACAGCAACCCTTTGTAAATATATTGAAGATATGCATACAGAGATCCCAATGCACTGCAATACAGCAATGCAATAAAGCCCATCATTACATGAAATGCCACACAGTAGATATTTGTGAACTAGAAGCATGGTCTCTGTGTTTTAATACTTTAGGCAGTATCTTACAGTATAGCGCCATTAAAGCCAGCAAAACATTTATTGTGCATGTGGTGTTACACAGTACAATTACCACATGGTATCACTTTTCTGTAACATTTAAAGAATGTAAAAATCACTTTCATACAGAGGTATACAGCCTCATAGACAACATTTCTTTGATTATGTTTACATTTGTTCTGAAAATAAAGTGTAGCTATACTTGAAAGTGAGTATTTGGTGGAAATCTTGCGTTTGGCTATTTCTGTCACTTTAACCTTAATTTAGCTGTACCTACAAATGTCCACTTTTCTTATTTAAAAAATCACTACACAACTCCTAGATACTTAACCATACATACATTTGAAATTTTCTAGTAAATTTCTCCATAAAATATCATGTAAATCAACTGATAACTAATAGTGACATCACTATAAGTAAATGTATGCACATCAATCTTCATGTAACATGTTGAATTGTATAACTGTCTGGAGCTGGGGCAATAGTAGTTACCAGCATTTTAGTAGTGACTTAAATGGAAAATGGAATTGATTTGTACTTTTGATATAATTTTAGCTCAATGCATACACGTTAGAATCATATAATGCATTTCTCACTCTAAAGTGAAGCCATATGCTTACCACTAGATAAACGGAATATAAATGCAATGAATGTCACAACAAGTCTGCATTTGGTACCTCTACATAAGATCCAGTATCTCAGTCATGAAAATGGCTGAACCGTTTTGTCCTCATCAGTAACATTTTTGGTGTTGTTATCTTTCTGTGTCAGTAACAGTTTAACGGAGACATGTATATGGTTTTGCTTCAGATATAATGCTAGTTCAATATAGATGTGACCAGGACATGACTTATATTGTCAACCTAAAAAGTAGAGGTATACCTATCAGAAATGGAAACTGAATAAAGTGCAGCTTGTCAGATTGTAACAGTGAAATGATTACGTAAGACAACATTTGATGCCTACAAACAGGTAACAGAATCTAAATCAAATATTAACAGCAGGGACCCTTTCTTCAACTCACACATAAATGCTAATCATTCTGTGGAAAACTTTTAGGTTCATAGGTTCATAGAAAAGCTCACCAGCTTAAATGTAAACCCATATGTCACAAGATGGGTTGCATACTGGCACAAGGACAGAACCCGCAGGGTTAGAGTTGCTGGTGCCATGTCAGACTCCAAGCCAGTCACAAGCGGTGTCCCACAGGGCTCAGTCCTGGGCCCCCTCTTGTTCGGCATCTACTTTTCAGAAGTGCAGGCAAACATAGGAGGATTGTGGCTGACAAAGTTTGCAGATGACTGCAAACTGGGCGCCATAGTTGAAAATCCGTCAGGCACAGATATCCTTCAGAGAGGTCTCATAGAAATGGATAACTGGTGCCAGAGCCATGGCCTTAAGCTAAACGCAAAAAATTTATAGTCATACCCTTTGGTAAAAACAAGGTAACCCCAAGTTACCACATAGGTGGCAATCCATTAAGCACAGAAGAGGTTATCAGGGACCTGGGGACCCAAGTTGACAGTGACCTTTCTTTTGACACTCACATTGCCAAAGTGGTTAGGAGGACCTTCTACATTGCCCACCTGATTATGAAGGGATTCACATCCAGATCAAGGGAGGTCACTGTTCCCCTGTACTCTTCACTTATCAGACCAATGATTGAGTACAATGCCCCATTCGGAATGTATCTTACCCGACACCTGCAGAAATTGGAAAGACCCCAAAAGTTCCTCACCAAAAGGATAAAGGGGCTCAAAAATATGCCATATGCTGTCCATATGCTGTCCGACTGAAGAAACTCCAGCTCTATTCAGTTGCATACCGTCTGCTCAGAGGTGACCTGTGCCTGACATACAAGGCCATGTCCAACCCGGAATTAATGGACATGCTCCACCTCAAAAAATCCAAATCCACCAGAGCCACAAGAGCAAGAGACGTAAACCTCAACACGGATATAAATAGGACGTGCTGGAGGGACAGATTCATCACCCAGAGACTCCCTATGCTGTGGAACAGAATCCCGGTCCATGTGAGACAGAGCACCTCGCTGGCTCTGTTCAAGAGGAATCTTGACCAGTGGATGGGAGATCGTAGGTTTACCCCGGGGATCATCTCTGTATCACTGCTGGACAGAGGCACGGCAAACTAATGGGTATAGTATTCTTCAACCTAAGGGGTGGTGAAAGTCACACAACTCTGGCTAGGCTTATAAATGCCCTAGGGCAGATAGCCTAGTATGAACCTATGAACCTATGAACCTATAAAATCTAAGCCCTTGGATAAATACTGCCATTCTGCTATTGGGACTTACATGCAGTTCACCAACAAAATTGGCAGGGCAAAGGATTTTTGATGTTTCAGCTTTCCAATGACAGAAAAAGTGACTATTCTGATTAAATATTTATGACTCATTTTGTGTTTATGATATGATACAGATTCAATTCAGACATGTCTTGGGTATATGGTACATTCCTGACCATCAGTGCAGGGGATATTCTTATCCCTTACAGAAACTCTGTGGCCCAACATAGTTAGAGCAGACAGTTTACAACACTGTATGTTCCAGTATAGTCTTGGACACTGCAATAGTCAGAGCATATGTAGTGGTTTTCTTCTGAAATCAGCCTCTGATAGGTTGCTGTATGCTGTTTAATGACCAACCAGGCTATTCACAGTGCCGTATGGTTGTTTACAGTATAATTGGCAACCTCTGATTAGTGAGATAGGTTTTAGTCAAGCCAAGTGAGAAGGATGGGGACGGCTCAACTGTCCTAAGTGAAAAGGGTAGTACTATCTGCTGTACAACTCACTCATCAGAAGCTCACTGACACATCAAGCAGCATTTAGGACTGTGAATGTGCATATCCCATCAAGTACAGTACATCATGAGACACTGAACATACCATTGTATTTTGCATTCAGTTTTTATTATCTGTTATGCTAGGGTACTGTGTTTAATAACCCAAATCTGTGAAAGCCTTTCCTGCTTGTTCTTTTGTTTTTCACTGGTTAGAGTACTAGTACAGTATGAAACAAGCTGTTGCAAAGTAATGCAGATATATCCAGCTATCAACGTTGCATATTAGCAAGGTATTTTGCAGCTAATTTCATATCATGACCACAAACAAAGTATCTTCTAATGGGTAGTCTATGGTTTGTAGATCACTGTATCTCTCATTTTGTCCTACAAGGCTTTCTATCCCTTCTTGTTGTAGATATGTCATCAATGCCCATGTTGTGGCTGCCTGATTTTGGCATAACACCTTCAGCTATGCACATCAAACACACACACACACACACACACACACACACACACACACACACACACACACACACACACACACACGCACACACACACACACACACACACACACACACACACACACACACACACACACACACACACACACACAAACACACCAGTTATTTACACCTTGTATAGCACTCCAGATTTTGACAGTGTTCCACTTTAGGACTATCTACAACGAGGCACATTTTGTATCTCTCTTTCTTTCAGGGTAGTTGAATAAAATGTGTGACGTTTAATGGCTCTGTGCCTCACAACAGTGTTTGTACCCATGTCCTGTATGATGATCAGATGTGCAATGGATGTTGTTTCCTTTACAGATCTGCTACAAGTGACAATGACCTCCTTAAGTAAGAGCATGAAGCACAGAATCAGACTTTCATTCAATACAATACAAAGGCATGGGAAACATAAAGTCTGTTCAGTGTTTTCTTTCTCTATAACAGACAGTGCCACAGTACTAAAAAATGTCATATTAAGATTCCCTCATGCATATTCTTTCACATTTTGAAGCTAGTGTTTTATTCATTTAATTATTTACTTCATTTTTCTTTACTTTTCATTTGATGACTAGATAAGTAAACTGATCCTAAAGGACTCTCTTCAGCCATGACCTAGGCTAGAAGCCAGAACAATGCATAGCATATGTACAAGTACATCCGTAGTACAACCAAAAAAATGTATTTGTGAGCCTCACACAAAGAGGATGCACATGTATCGTGAGAAACAAGAGCACAAAAAGAGAAAACAGTGAATCTTTCCAGTTATGAAAACAAAGCCATTAAGGTGGGTCAAAACAAAGTTTGCATTGAAAAAGAGGTAAGGTTCAAGGACTAATGTTTGCTGTAATATAACTGGTGCAGAAGCTAAGTGGGACTGGCGTATGCATTTAGGAGGCATGGACAAGGATGGACAGTGAGATAGAAGGTAGCCTTACCAAGGGGAGGCAGATAGGACAGAGAGTATCTGTAAAGCATTTACATGTAATAGTTAGAATGAAATAACTGATCACCAACATTTTTCAGGAGGACAGGTAAGGAAAGCTTTACTGTCAGAAGATGAAGTATTCCTAGCAGCAGGATTAACTTTGTTGGGAGGGTGGCCTAATGGTTAAGGTGTTTGCCTTACAAACACAAGGTGTAGCATTTGAGTCTCACAAGGGATAATTGGCTAGGCTTAAAATGGCAGGCAAGGGCAGTTAGCTTAGTACTAACCTATGAACTTCAAAAAGGCAAAGTGTGTAGTATTTGATCTGAAAAAAGAGGTCTTACTTATATGGAAACAAATCTGATGAATTCATGGGTAATACTGCATGGCACTTGATAGTGTGTTGGCCAGAGGTGGGCAGACATTTTAATATAGGTTTGTAAATTATTATAGAAAATAACAGAGCTGTTCTTTCCATGGCTGAAAGACTGACAGAGTTTAGTAAAGTGCAAGGTTGATTGAACTCTAGAACTGGGTTCCACTCTGAAGTGCTTAGTGACAAGATGTCAAGGAACCACATTCTGAAATACAAGGATGAAAAAGCTAATTTTAAGTATTTTTGGATGGGTGCAAGCCCCATCCCACATCTCTCATATGGAGAGCAAGCCTCAGCTCCCCCAAACTTGTATATACTAACTCCATAGACACACAAACATAAAGAAGCCAGGAATCTCTCAAGAGGAGTAACAGAAAGTGCACTTGCACTGATTTCCTATGGAACCTGTCACCAGCACTTTTTCATTTTTGTGTCTTCTGACTTGAGGATTTGATGCTTGGGGAATTTAAACTTGATGATTTGTAGAACAGCTCTAAAAATGGCAATGGTGATGATTCAGGTTTTATGTGGGTTTTTGCCTCAAGGAAAAAGCCTGAATGAACCAATCATGGGTAAGCCTGCGTTACTCACACCAAGCTATGAGTTACTGACAATTATACAATGACCCCCCCATTAATATTCCAAAACGTGCACGCTGATTGGTCAGTGTGCCCGTTGTAAATCAGACTTATACCAATGGAAAAAGGTGCGGTCGCCCGGACTTTTTACATTAGTATAAGTCTTTTTTTTTTTTTTTTTTTTTTTTATTACAGCAACAGAGAACGCTAGATCTCCGTTGCTTTTTAGAAAGTATCTCGCTATGTTAAAGGAGTTTAACATAGCAAGATAGCTTAAAAAAAGCAACAGAGATCTTCCTTTCTCTGTTACTTTTTTTAAAGCTGTCTCGCTATATTAAACGGGTTTAACATAGCGAGACAGCTTTAAAAAAGGCAACGGAAAAAGGAAGATCTCTGTTGCTTTTTTTAAAGCTGTTTTGCTATGTTAAACTCCTTTAACATAGCGAGACACTTTCTAAAAGGCAACATAGATCTTGCTTTCTCCATTGCTTCCACACACAGCTCTGATGTACTGCGTAAGCATACGCATGTGCAGTACATCAGAACTACCGCAGAATACCAGACAGCTGCGGAAGGGCAGCATGGAGGCATTATACAATGCCATTATTTAAGAAAAGTAAGGTTTTTTTTTTTCTTAAATAATGTCATTGTATAATAGCAATTACCCACTTTTGGGTGTGGGTAATGCTGGATTTACCCACAGTTGTCTTTGTTTGGCCACTCGGGCTTTGCCCTCGTGTCCAAACCACACCAACCGTGGGTAAATCCAGCATTACCCACACCCAGGCATGGGTTATTGCTTAATTAAACAATGGCATTACTTAAAAATGCATTTGTTATGTTTCTAAAATAAAGTTACTGTATAAAGGAACTTCTTTTCTGTTCCATATCTTCTCTTGTCTGGGACACAACTTAATGGTAAAGTGCAAAAACATTACTCATACATGTGTGAACACTTACTCAGAAAATTGATTGAATGCAGTGTCTGTTACTTTTTTAAGGAATTCATGAGTGTACATGCCACTAGTTCTTTATGTCACGATGCACGTATATCCTTGGCATCTTTTTTCATCTGTTTTTACTGTCTGTATTGTTGTCCTCAGAAGAGTAGTGCTGTGGTATATACAAGGTAGGATTTTCTTTTTGTGCAAGTTACTGCTTGAGTTTACGTGTTTATGTTCTTCAGCTTTCTTCCTTTTTTTGTAGCTATAGTCTTAACAGTTTCTGTGCCTTCACTTTTGTTTTGCCACTAAACATTTTCCAGTGGGTAATCCTCAATTTATCAAGGCAACTGACGGCTCTGTCCGATTAATGTGCATGTTTCTGAAAACTAACCTTGTTTCATTGTGTAACTACTTTTGCTACACATAATTAACAATCTATTTACAGCATTTGTTGGGAAATGTTTCTCTTACAGTTTCTTCTTTGTTAACATTGCTTACCTTCTAATATTTTTACTGCCTGCAGATTCTTGATTTTCAAAAATATGTTTTTGTCAAAAATGAACAAATAAATAATCAGTGTGTATTTACTGACTATGAATAAATGAATGAATGAATGAATGAATGAATGAATGAATGAATATTCTTATGCTCTAATCTAGGAATTTTTCATTCCACTGCCTAAGTTTCATATGTAACATATGCTGCTGTAGGTAGTAGTTAAGAAGTACAGGACATTTGACAAGGAAAAAGACGACTGGGGAAACTACCAAAAAACGAAAATAAATTTCTCTTTGAAATATTACTGGGCCAAATCATGACTACTTCTCAGATATACTGACATATTTTTAAGAAAATGGCATAAATACAAATCACACTTTTCCCCTAATGTAGGCATCTTGTTAAAAGAGGTTACAGCTTCAGAAGCAAATAGCAAATTGCTGATTTAAGAATCATATTGTAAATTATACCTCTCAACCTCTTAGAGCAAGAAATCTGGACAAAGCCATAAATAATGGGGGGACAAAAGACGAAAAAGAGGGATAATTTTTAAATATTGCTCTTACAACTTAGAAAATTGATAGAATAACAATTTTTGATTTAGCATGAATTTTCTGAAGAGTATGAAGACTGAATTTTAAATGTCTGCCATTATTTTCTGACTTCATTCTTCAATGATTTTTGCTAGTGATTTGCCAGAAAACCACAATTTTATGAGAAGTGGGCCAAAAATATGAGGCAAAAATCTGGACATTCTGTGAAAATCTGTTCAGTTGAGACCTATGTTGCAAATATCAGCTGATGCCATATCTTATCCTGTGTCTATCCTCATTAACAGATCCATATCTGAATCTAAAGTACCTAACCTCTGGAAAATATCTCATATTATTCCACTCCACAAAGGTGGAAACTCCCTTGAGCTCACCAACCACCGGCCAATTGCAATTTTATCACCCCTATCAAAAATACTTGAAAGAGAAGTACATACACAACTAATACAATACCTTCTAGAAAATAACCTAATATCAGCATCACAACATGGATTTCGTCCCTCCCATAGTACCACAACAGCCCTACTATCCTATACCAACATAATCAACACCCACAGAAACAACAGACTTTTTGTATCCTCTGTTTTCTTAGACGTATCTAAGGCCTTTGACATGGTCAACCACAGTATGCTTCTCAAAACCCTATCTACTCTCAACCTAAACTCCCTCACTATATCATGGTTCAGCAGCTATTTATCAAGTCAACAGCAAGCAGTTCTATGGCATGACCAACTGTCCTCCCTTCTACCTGTATCTATTGGAGTCCTTCAAGGCTCCATTTTTGGTCCCTTACTATTCTCCATATCTACAAATCAGATAGCTGCTTCCTCTCCTTCTGCCTCTATAGTGCAATATGCTGATGACACTACTGTCATTTCTGCTACCCCTACCTTAAGCAAGCTACAAACAATAACACAACACAGCTTCACTGTGGCTGAAGCATGGTTTTCTACCATAAAACTTTTACTCAATCCCAAAAAAAAACAAAACTAATTCTCTTCAGCCCAGGTATATCCCCTGCACTCAATGACTTCATCATTAACTCCAAGGACAATACCTCAATCACCCCAACAGCACACACTAAACTCCTAGGAGCAGTAATCGATAACAAACTCAAATTTGATATATACATAGCCCAAACAATCAAAAAAGTTCACAAAAAGCTAGGTCTCTTGTATAGGAATAAGCAATTCATGACCAAGTATACCAAAGCCACCATTGCCAGAACCCACCTATTATCCACCCTACTGTATGCCTCACCAATCCTGACTAATCTTTGCCACAGTGAACAAAGCAAAATGTCATCTTGCTACAACAAGATTGCCAAATTTGCCACAGGTGCCTCTAATGGAGCCCACCACTGTCTTTCCCTCAAACAGCTCAACTGGCTTGAGCTGCCTCAATTACTTCTTACCACTCAACTCTCCAAAACCCACAAGCTATATTACCTCCCAAATAAAATCCCCATTTTACAAGACCTACAAGATCTACTTATTCATCTCTGAAGACAGTTAAACATTTTGCCTACATACAAGTAGTATGCTTCTGGAATACAATAATTGTATCTATACATATATCTGTGAAGAAATGTAAAATATGTTCTTGTATAATATTGTATGCATTTAGGAGAAAGTGTTGTAATTCATAAAATTATTTGTTAGATTGTTTTTTAAGTGGAGCTTTTCTCCCCGGGCCTACGCTGAAAATGGACCTGTGTCCAGTCGGACTTTCCCAGTCAACAAATGTAAAATAAAATAAAATAAATAAAATAAAATAAATCAGTACAAGAAAGTACAGACATTCAGTGCTTGCTGTGATCGAAGTACAGTAATATGTTTCTTTAATGTTTCACACTTGTCTGGACCGTACCTCTCTCTCTACTCTCCCTAATTCTGCAGAACATCCTTATTTTTATACTGTCTCTTCTAAAAATGTTGATTTTCTGGTAAATCACTGAGGACTACAGTCATTCAGTAATTCCAGACTTTATAGTTTCATAGTTTTATTCTTCAGAAAATGCATGCTGATGCAAACTTGCTTTATTAACTGTCTCCATGATTTAAAGTAGACTTTGTGCCATTGTAACCACCATTACTTTTGACTTTATCGAAAATTCGTGGACAAAGAAGCTGAGAAGAATGATCCTTTGCTTAGATAAGGAAGAACAGAAGGATTATCAGAAATCCAGTTTGTATTTTCAATTCAGGGTCATTAATAGTACTGAAGTACCAGAACATATTCAAACACTGATTGCTCCTATCAATCATTCTTCTGTAACATTCACCCCAGTAGTTTTAGGTTAGTTAGTAAACTACTTGCAAGTCTCATTCCTTTCGTTTAATTTAACCTTCATGATCAAAATCCTACAATTGCACAATTTTAAACATGCAGTAATTTTACCCCTAGCAAAAGTCTCCACCCTGTCCTCAGCTAATAACTTCCAACCTATTTTTCAACCTTTGGCCTGTCATCAAAATCCTTGATATTATTTATGACCAGATTCTTGAGTAAATTTCAAAATACAACATTCTCAAAGAAAGGCAGCATGGCTCCGACCCAGTTATAGTACTAACACAGCCACCTACTCGGTCACAGACAACATTTTCTTCAATATGGAGCAAGGCAAAATAACTGCATTCTTCCTTTATTTCACGAAGGCCTTCACTACTGTTGATCACTCCCTACAAGTTCACAAATTCAGAGAAACAAATTTCTCCTATGAGATCTTGCAATAGTTTGAAAGTGATCTCTGTGAAAGTACCTTTACCCTCCTATGATCAGTTTAAAAGTGATCTCTGCGAATGTACTTCACCCTCCTAGGACCGGTTTAAAAGTGATCTCTGTGAATGTACCTTCACCCTCCTAGGACTGGTTTAAAAGTGATCTCTGCGAATGTACCTTCGCTCTCCTAGAACTAGTTTAAAAGTGATCTCTGCGAATGTACCTTCACCCTCCTAGGACCGGTTTAAAAGTGATCTCTGCGAATGTACCTTCACCCTCCTAGGACTGGTTTAAAAGTGATCTCTATGAATGTACCTTCACCCTCCTAGGACCGGTTTAAAAGTGATCTCTGCGAATGTACCTTCGCCCTCCTAGAACTAGTTTAAAAGTGATCTCTGCGAATGTACCTTCACCCTCCTAGGACTAGTTTAAAAGTGATCTCTGCGAATGTACCTTCACCCTCCTAGGACTGGTTTAAAAGTGATCTCTGCGAATGTACCTTCACCCTCCTAGGACCGGTTTAAAAGTGATCTCTGCGAATGTACCTTCACCCTCCTAGAACTAGTTTAAAAGTGATCTTTGCGAATGTACCTTCACCCTCCTAGGACCGGTTTGAAAGTGATCTCTGCGAATGTACCTTCACCCTCCTAGGACCGGTTTAAAAGTGATCTCTGTGAATGTACCTTCACCCTCCTAGAACTAGTTTAAAAGTGATCTCTGCGAATGTACCTTCATCTCCTAGGATCTGATAATACCTGCACCTCTGGGACTGTTTTAATTGTATTCTCAAGGGTCTGTGACTGATACTTACATCTTCTCTCATTTCATAACTTATCTTCATTGGAACTTTTCACATACCAACTGTATTCTGCATGCAGATGATATTGCCCTCACAAAAGACAGTAAAAATGACATTAGTCTGTGAAAGGAACTTCATAGCACCTTCACTGCTATTTGGAACTCCGTTCATAACAACAATTCACCTTCAGCATTTAGAAAAGATAAGTAATGCTATCTGGCACTCACCAAAAACTACCACATGTAATGGGGAATGGAGGCCTTTCAGAGCCAGGGACAACTGGAAGGGATACCAAGGGAGGGTGCCCCTCTCACCAGATCTCGTTCTAGTAGTCATGGAAGAACTAGCACACTAGCTTAGAACAGTTTTGAATATGTTTTTCTCCCAGGAAGGAGTGACCAATTTTTTTTTCTGTTTGCTGACAACTGAGTATTAATGAGCTCTAGCCTTCCTAAAGTGTTTGATAGTGTTCTATAAATATTCCATTTTTTTTCAGTAGGGTCACAGAAATGGAATGTACCATTTTTAAATTGGCTATGATTTATTGTGGCACGCAGGTTCCATAATTATGTTATGGAGGCATCTCGTTTATAGACGTATCTAAGTATTTAGACCTCAAAATAGGGGTAACCCTTGGTGTCACAACAGATAAGAATAGTAATAGATAAAGTAAATATTCTGTTACCAAAGGTGAACACTTTTTTCTGCTACTTCTGGCAAAATCAAAGTAGTCCAGTTTATGATATTACCACACGTGCCCTATTTGATATGGAATTTACCAGCTTCAATTACAAACCAGGGAATAGCTCATGTGCAAGTATTAATTAAAGATGCTATTCTGGGAGGGGATCGGAGAAAAATGCCAGCCTCAGTAGCCAATATACTCAGACTATATGGGGGTGGGACTCTCCCCCATACACCAAGATATAACATAGCCTTTCACATTTCCCATCTTATTACATTGACCAGATTGTATAGTGAAGTCTTTGGAAATGAAGAGAGGATAAGGGTTGAAGACTCCCCATGTAACTACCTAAAGAGTGATTTGGCAGGTTTATAGAAGCAGCTTACAGGTTAGTGGTCAAGCCTGTGGTAGAGGACCTACAGACTGCATCTACCATCATCCCATGGTAATGGATTCAGTAAGTAAAGTAGTAAGCATTCAATACATCCAGAAAGGGTTGAAAAAATAGCCACAAAGTTTTCTAAATGAGGATGGGCCAGATGTAAGAGTTTTATGGAACTCAAGAATGAGTTTAATTTACAAGAACAGGATTGGTTTACTTATAAACAAGTACAACACATGCAATATAATCATGTCATAAATAGTTTTTTTATTCAACTCCATACTATTTTTCTAGTTTGAAGAAAGTAACACTCTATTTTTGTATAATGCTGAACAAAACAATATGTTTATCTGTAACAATGATTTTCGCTGTGTATATATGTTTCAAAAAGTTTATTGTCTTAATAAGTTTGTAACTATTCTTAAAGTTGTAAGTGGAGCTTTTCTCCCCAGGCCTCTGCTGAAAATGGACATGTATCCAGTTGGACTATCCCGGTCAACAAATGTAAAATAAATAAAAATAAATTTATAACAACTTTAAGTTCCTTTTATACAGTGGCTGCACCAAATAAAGCTACTCTGTTTACCTATATAATGTGACTGTTGCTTTACATTTTCATTTTCACATATTCATCCTTATCCTACACACATAAGTAAATCAGTTCATTTGCAAGCAGATATATAATCCATCAGTATTCCAGTGGAGAACCCCAGATCCATTGTCACCAAAATGTCTCCTGTCATTTCTCTGAGTGCATGTTTTCATAAGACCCTAAAGTTATAATTTACAACAAAATAACTAAATGTTACTTAAGTGATTGTCATACTCCACTTATACATCTATGTGCATTTCAAAAGGTAAATGGTGGTTTTACTTTTGACTAACATTTCTTCTTTGGCAGTGGACAGCCATACCTGTAAAGTTCTCATATGGGGCAGTGACTTGCATTTCCCTTGATAGTAATGTAACCAAGTTAAGTGATGCTGTGAAAGGTCTCAATGTCTGTGTGTGTGCAAGCATGCACTTGTGTGTGTTTGTTTCTGAGTGTGTGTGTGTGTGTGTGTGTGTGTGTGTGTGTGTGTGTGTGTGTGTGTGTGTGTGTGGTGGTGGTAGTGGTGGGGTTGTTCTCAGCACAGAGAAAACAATTCCTAGAGGCAGAACTTTTAAGAATCTTGAAACTAGGGCTCCACAGCAATAACAAGGGATAATGGATTTTCATTTATAAGTACAGCATTGACCGTCAAGAAGATTCTGTGTTACACACATTGCCATTACAATGCAGCTCAACAACTTACATTAGTTAATGTAGGGTCCATAAGAAGCTGACTGTGGTTACAAACAAAACTTTATATGTGGAGTTTTTTAATAGCATACAATGTTAGAGTGATTACTGTTGAATTTCTTCATTTTGCACTTAAAGAAAGTTATGTTTTTTTAAAAACTGCATTCAGATTTGTGGTTCATATGTAAATACTAGGCATGATGTCTAACATACCATCAAGGAGCTTAGACCAAGTCACTAAATGCCCTAAAGCACAAGTGACTTGCTTAAGGTCATACAGTCAGCAAAAGAAGGTGGGATGATTCAAACCATGGATCCTTAGCACACTGCACTTCATTAACAAACCATGGCTTTAGTAATCTGCACTAATTGTCAAACCTTACATTAACTCCTTTTGAAATCTATTTGAAGATAGTGTTGGCTACAACTGAAGACTTCCTGCATGAATTTCTAACAATTGCTGTTTGTGTTATCCTTTGAAGATAAATTCATTAACTTTGTGTTTGATCTGTATGTGGTGTTTTGCATTCTTTACTTGTTGTACTGGTGGGGTTCCAAATCTGAACAGAGTATGTGCTGCTTTGGATGCAAAACTCTGTTTTGGTACACTTTGTTTACATATATTTTGCATCTGTCATCTAGAGCGACAAGCATTTAAAAAAATAAACACTTTTATTGAATTATCACTTGTGACATAGGCAAACTTACATTTATATAAAAGTAATGAAATCCTATTAACAAGTTCATATTTACAAACATTATGCATCATGTATATTGTTCTGTGCAATATAATAAAATCTACATTACATAAACAGCTCAATCCCTGCCTTCTCTTAAACTTCATTCCTCTTCCAAAACATTTTTCTGCATGTATTGTCCCGACAATTTCCATTTTTCTATATAATTTACTCCAACCCAATTCTAAAGATCCCACTTCCTGTTCTTTTATTTCTGTTACAATGTTTACTACTTTAATCATGGTTGGTTTAGACTTTAATTCAAGCATTAATATAAATGAAAACAAACCATACTGACATATTTTCAGTGGAAAACATTATACATCACGTAATATTCTACACAGTCATTGTCAGTCAAACACAGGGACCAAAAAAAAAAAAAAAAGGTCTTCCTGCTAAGTGAAGACCAAAAAAAAGAAGGCCTTTCATGCGGAACTACCTGATGTGGAATTAAACAAAAGTAGCTCCACTTTGCGATTTTTGATTGGCTCATATACTGCTATATGAGTTAAGCAAAAATCACATAGCAGAGCCTCTTCTTTTCAATGTGGAACAGCCTGCTGTTTCGCATTGAACAGAAGTGGCCTTGTTTTGAGATTTATGATTGGCCCATATGCCAGTATACGAGCCAATCAAAAATCACAAAGCAGAGGCTGTTTCAACAGAATTTTAACAGGCAGTGCGGGACTCTGGATTAGGCTGCTGATCTCGGGACAGTCCTGCTCAAATAGGGATGTCTGGCAACCCTGGAAACATTACATAGCTCATTCAATTTCTGCCTTCCCTTAAACCTCATTCCTCCTCCAAAACAATATTCTGCATGCATTGTTCACACAATTCCCATTTTCTTTATGTAATTTGTTCTTACCTTTTTCTAATGATCCCACTTCCAGTTCTTTTATCTGTCAGGGCAGATGCACATGCTAATCAGTAGTTCATGGTGCAACCAGATAAATCATTTTAATTTAGTACAGCAGACAAAAATGTTAGCATTTGAATTTTACTGCGCTTTTTCTGCACCATATTTGTGTAATACAAATGGGTTACCCCACACACACATATGCACAGACACACACACACACACACACACACACACACATATATATATATATATATATATATATATATATATATATATATATACACACACACACACACACACACACACACACACAGATATATGTACGCACACACAGACACACACAGACACACACACACATATATATATATATATATATATATATATATATATATATATAGGAATCCATGTCAGATCCATGAAAACCCACACTACTGATGACCGGATCACCGAGAAGAGATCGCCGACACCACACATCCCCGACAAACGTAAGTATATGTATTACGGAACGGAAACTATTCCCGTTTCCATAATACAGTTAAAAAATAAGCAGAAACATGTATAGTAGGGGGCAAGCCCCCCTGCACCCCCCACCCCCCCTACTTAAATATACCAACTCCAACATCGCACTACATTGCGGAAAAGGGAATACATTCCATTCCGCATTACTCACCATTGTCGGGGATATGTGGTGTCGGTGATCTCACCTCAGTGATCTGGTCATTGGTAATGTGAGTTTTCGTGGATCTGACATGGACCCATATATATATATATATATATATATATATATATATATATATATATGGGTCTACTGCTTTTCATTGAATACCACGTATTCAAAAAAGAGCAGTAGACCGCATTGCAGTGCACTTATTCGAAAGTGCACTTTCGCGAACTCAGCTTCAACAAACGGATCGCACCACAGTGAAGGACAGCAGGAAAACATTCTATGTCCTCCACTGTGGTGCAGTAGTCATGGACCTTAGGGTTAGTGCACGGGACATGGTAAGGGGATAGCCCTACTAGCTATCCCCTTGCCATGACCCGCACCCTAACCCTAAGGTCCGTAACTACTGCACTAAAGTCAGTAGTAGCCCGTTCGCTGAAGCGGGTTTCGCGAAAGTGCATTTTCGATTAAGTGCACTTTCGTGTAACCCAGGGTCTACTGTGTGAGTTTGAGGAAGTGTATTTTCGAACTTAGACAGTAGACCCATATATATATATATATATATATATATATATATATATATATATATACTAGATATTGATATAAATATATATAGATATATAAAAGTATATACATATGGGTCTATTGTGGATGACTGAACTGCCCTAATGTTGAATGTAAAACAAAGATAAAATAAGTGCAAGCATGTACAATAGCAGGAAAAAGACAACAATTTTGAGAGAGGAAAACTATTTTCTCTCCCAATATTCAAATTAATCCCCCCATCCAGTAACACTAGCCTCAAATTTGTCTAAATAGTGACAGTATAATGGGAAGGTTTTACTGACATTAAGGTGTAGGGTAGGGTTGGAGGAAGGGGCAGTATTAGGGTTAGCACCGAATACTAAAAAGGGCAAGGGGGCTCCGCCTCTCTGCACCACCTTAGTAATGGGTGCTAACCCTAACCCTAGTGCTCCCCCTTCCCTCAATCCTAACCTTATACCTTAAGATCATTAAAACTTCCTGTAGCACTGTCACTACACAAGAGAGACTCAGACACACACAAATAACACAATATCTATCCCCCAACCTAACACTTACCCTAAAATACACAAACTCGCACACAAACACACAGCACCCATCCTTCCATCCTTCAGTCATCCTCGACCCTAACCCTAATTCACACACACACACACACACACACACACACACACACACACACACACACACACACACAGACAACATCTTATCACCCCAACCCCAGTTACCTGCATTATTCCATACCATCGACATATCTACCATTTGGCCATCCGTACCGTCGACATTAAAGTACACGGATGCATTTGTCAAACAAACATATGTTCAGTCAAATGCAGCGGAACCATATGCACACACACACACACACACACACACACACACACACACACACACACACACACATTTCTGAAGAAGTTCTTATACAATAAAGAACGAAAGCGCACTCAAATATCTGTTCTGGAGTTTATTTCTCTTCATTCAATTGAAACACTTGCTTCAATATATTTTTATTATTTTTGCTGTTGTATTAGTTTCGTGTACTGCATTAGACAGAGCAGAAGTGCTGTGTTTTATATATATATATATATATATATATATATATATATATGTGTGTGTGTGTATACATGTGTTTGTGTGTGTGTACATCAATGTGCATTGCTGAACTTTATCTAGAGGTCAGTGTTTTGCAGACCTTGTTTTTTTTTTCATTCACAGAACCTGCCTCCTAGAATTTCCAGCTCAATCAGCTTGCACTGAGTTGCAAGCTTTGGATCAACAATTCTCGAGTCCTGGCTGCTCACAGACTACAGTCCACAGACCTGAGTGTCTCAGCTGAGAACTCATTTTGCTGTCAGGTCACAAGGGCTGTAGCTCATACTGCAACTCATCTTGGAGTAAATGCAATATCTGTGAGGAGGGAGTCGGACTTCAGGGATTTAGGCATAGGGTTAGAGGGCAGTTTTTAGGATTAGGTTTAGCCAGTGATCAGAAGGAGAATTTAGGTTTAGGGAGCAGGAGGGGAATTTAGGATTAGGAAGTGACAGCAATCAGGAAAATTAAGCTTAGAGAACTGGGAAAGATTAGGGTTAGTGAGCAAGTGAGGAATTTAAAGTTAGGAAGTGACTCGGAAATTTAGATTTAGGGAGTAATAAGGAAATTTGGGTTTAGAAAATGAATGAGGAATTTAGATTTAGGGAGATGGAAGGGAATTTAAGGTTAGGATATACCAGTGGATTTAGGTTTAGGGAGTAGGAGGAGGAATTTATGTTTAGTAAGCAGTCGGGACATTTAGGGTTAGGGAGTGATCTGTGAGTTTAAGATTACAGTGCAACTGTGGAATTTAGTGTTAGGGAGAGAACAGGGAATTTAGATTTAGGAAGAAGAAAATTTAGGGTAGAGAGTGAAAGGGAGTTTTATGGTTAGGGATAATGTGCACTGTTTTGGGATAATGTGCAATGTTTAAGGTTAGTGGTAGGGACAGGGTGGGAGAGTTGGGGCGCTCATAGGACTATACAGCTTACTGGAATCAATTCACTTGTTCAGAACTGAAAACACCTGCTGTAGTTAAACTCAAGTTTTTTTTTCCTGAATTCTCACTCACACACACACACACACACACACACACACTGGATTTACCCCCCCCCCCCCCGGACAAAAAAATAAATTGATAAAGTTAATGTTTTTAAACCATTACAAAAAGAAAGTAACTATTTTGATTTAAGGTACAATTGTTTATGCCTCACAGATAAGCAAAATTGCCATATGGCTCACCTAGTTCACTTAAAAACAAGATGGTACAATAAAAATATTTTATTTATTTATTTTTATTTTACATTTGGTTACCAGGAAAGTCTGGAACCACAAGGAAGGCAAGGAGCAAGCAACACAAGGAGCAGAGAACCAGAATTTATTGAAAACCTTAGCGCTTTTGTCAGATTATATCCTCAGACTTCTTCAGAGGTATTAAAAAAACGGGAAAGTCTGACTGGACACAAGTCCTTTTTCAGCGGAAGCTGGGGAGAAAAGTTCCACATTTATGAAATGGTACATATTACAATAAAATGACGGTAAACCTTATGATGAGGGATACAAATAAATTATACATATATGCTAATACATACAATTTACAATTAAGGAAAAATGCATCATGATACAAAATGTGTGATAAATATAGGACAATTCATACTTATTCGCAACATTTTAATTTGCAAATGTTTTCATATAATAAGATAATTATACTACAGATTACTTTGTTTTTATATTATGCTTATAATCATATGTTACTTTAAACAATCATAAAGACTTAATTCTATGTACATCTTGCTTGTATATGTGAGGCTATTTTGCTAGAAAGCTTAAAATACATTAAATATTTAATAAAACATACTATAAAGTCACATAACATGTGACTTGCAAACACTTACTTTTTACTGTAATGTAGATGTGAAAATTAGAAGAATACAGTCTTATATTTTGTCTTACGCAGTCAACATCACTACCATCAACTGTACTGGGCATTGTTTGTCTTTTCGGCTTTTCCCAGTTAGGGGTTGCCACAGTGGAACTCCGGTCCGCTAATGATTGGCAGTCAATTTTTATGGTGCCGAGTTGCCAGCCCGACGCCCAACCTTCAGCGAAGGCACACCCATTCACACATGTCTTTCGGAGGCCACTTGACCATGGGGAGGACATGCAGACTCCACACACAAGGCACTCCAGCAGAGAATTGAACAGGAGAACCTCTTACTGTAAGGCAACAACGCTACCGCTGTACCACCGCGGACCATCCTATCAACTGTACTGGGCATTACCATGCTTTTATAACAAATGTGAGTATGTTTTTGCAGGATACATCTCAGATATCTTTAAGAGACACTTGCTCTCATAATTATGAAGAACTGCAATTTTAATCTGGTGAGCAATATCAGATTGTAAGATTTTTCATTTACAGAAAAAGAAACTGATGATGCATCTGAATCAACCTAATAGCATTAACTGCAATCCGATAATGATTCCAAAATAATCTTGTCTACAAAGTACAGACTGAGTCCAGGGCTACATTTACATGTAGGAATCCTAACAGTGGCATAACCCTTTTAGAAAATGAAAAATGCTAGATGAAGCCATGGACACAGAGACAAGGACAAACCACACTTTTTAGACTGTGCTCAAGACAGAAACATTCTGATGTATAGAGTAGCCAAACTATTTGGTTTACAGACAGACTGACCTTTCTTTTCTTTGATCTGCCTTCTGCTTGCAGTGTCCTAGTGCACTGTTCCACACACTCGGAGAAGCTCATGTTGCTGTGCTCTGCGCTGTAATCCAGATCTGCTAGCCTGGCAAGGGATAGGATGTAGTTACAGGCTATCCGCAGAATGGCTAGTTTAGATAACTTTTGGCCATAAGAGTAGCAAGGGACCTACAACAAAACATGTACAGATGTTTAGGAACAGACATTCAAATTCTAGGTGTGGCTTATTAATGCTCCAAACTAACTCATTAAAATATGGAAGGATATGGGTGCAAAAATAAGAAACATTCACTCTTAGTGTTTGCCTAGTCAAAACAAAATACAGAAAAGAAACTTTCAAATGGGAGGTCGTGTGTATGGCGTAATAATCCAATATTCAACAGCCAACAATGATTTAACAAATCACAAGTGTGTAACTTGAATACAAAGGAATAAAATATTACAGAAGCTGATTAAAACAGGACTATATAAACCTCTAGAGAAGACATTCAGAAGAGAAACAGTAACATGCATTTGGAGAAAAGTGCCAAAATGTATTAGCTTAACACAGAGTTCTGTTGCTGCAGTATTTCCATGCAACACTGCCCTCTACTGGAAAAGCTATGAACCATCAACATAAAAAGGATTACTTCAGCACAGTGCATTAGTATCTTCTGATCCACACAAATTTACAAGTTAAGCTTGTGTTGAGGTAAAATGCTATTACTGAAAAAAGTTTGCTTGTATTTAAGCCCAACAAATAAATTAAATTACATAATGAGGTATGAGTACCTTTGATTCCCAGTCTAGCCAACAGAAGCATGGGACTTGAATCTGGTTTGTGGCTATATTCCAGGCACCTCTTTATTACTGTAGAAAATCTGAAATAGACATGATGATTGGATCTTTTTCAGTTAAGAATCACACTGCTGCAGTCCTTTCAACTAACATCAGTTGAAAATGAAGCAGTAAAGCCGTTACAGCTTGCTCTCCCTGTCCTGCCAAACATGCTACTGTTTTATATCTCAATAAACACATCTCACATTCTCCTACCGACCACAGAGTACCACCAAGTGAAGCCATCCCTTCTTAATGTTTAAAATGACTTGAATGTTCAAATCCCTGAATGAATGGATGCTGCTCAGTCCCGAGCTCAAATTTTTAATTGCAAACAAACAGAATAAACAAATAAATAAAATAAAAAGCTGATAACAGGAGTGCCCAGTCCATTTACCTGAAATACTCAGTGTCGAAAATCTAAAACAAAGCAAACCGTTATTTTTTCACATGCAACAGGAAATGGACCACGATCATCTTTTCAGCCTCCACTGGCCATTCCTGTATGGATCTAATTGGACATATTCCTTACCCATACTCATTAGCTAGGATTGTAGAACTAGCATTTCCAACTTTCTTCATTCTTTGACCATGAAAGAAAGCAAATGGAAAGCCTAGGTTTTGACTGTGAGTAAAATTGAAATTTTCATCACACAAAACTAGCCATTACAACATGAAGATCCATCAGGTAACTGCACTGAAGGTTTCAATGCTTTGGTGCAGTCTGCTCCTAACTTAACAACTTTAGTGAGTGCCTAATCAACCGGTATACTTTATCTGAAGTCAAATAATATCAGTTTTCATTAAAAATGCGATGTCATCTCACCAAACCTCACCTCATATGTTCAGGCTCAGGGCCCATTTCTCCAGTTTCATCTCTTGCCAACAGCAGTACAACCTATTAGTGTTCTCTCCTTGAAACAGAAATAATCATCTTCACTTTTTTTAATTTGTTGCTTCTAATATAGAAACTTGTCCTTTATTATCTAGCCTGTGCCCCCAGCACATCCATTTCACTCCAGAATTATCACCATATGAAACACTGTCTAACCAACACTTCACAGTGAGAGCCTCTTCTAGCTAAAAAGTGGCATGACTTTTTTCTTGAAGGCACACTTTTACAGTATGTATCTGAGGAGCATGATTTAGTATTACTCTAATGGATTTAAATTGTAAGAATCGTGATGTCTTGACAAATATTTTAATATGGTACTTACAGGACCTTGTATATTGTTCTCTCTGGAAGTTTTATTTACCATTCCTTGTACAGAATTAACATTATGAAACATAATTCCAATTAAATATTATCACAGTTAAGCAGGTTAGGTAATAACAGGAACATGAAAGTGTTGGGGAAAAAGTAATTAAAAGTGCCAAAATTGTGACCTGTAGTGGACTACTGGTCTATTTTCAGCTATCAAAAGAAATGGTAATTGAACAGCTTTTCCGCGAACAGTAAACATTGAACGGCAATGTTCTCGTATAGGCATATCATCATAAAAAAATCACCGGAGTGTCACAGTTGGCCAGCAGCAGAGAAATAGCTCAGTATACTTTTGCCATGATTCCAAATTGCGTATTAAAATAGTATTCGGCCCACACCCAACCCAAAGAATATATGCAGAATTATTTACAGAGATCCTGTACAAACATGTAAATGGCTGCATAGAGGCTGCCACACTTACCAGATGTAAGCCCAGATCTAACACTAAAAACAAATTAGGTGAAAACCTTACTTTAACAGTGTATTTAACAAACAAAAACGTCATGGCTAAAATCAGAAAGAGCAAATACCGTAGAGACAACAACTCTGTGATTCAACTAAACAAGTGACTAGGAGGTCTAATAAAGTCCAACAAGGTCAATTACAAGGTCGGAATAGCTTACCAGGCTACAGGCAATCACAAGGCCTTCTTCAGCTATGTCAGGAATATTAAAGGCAACACTCACTCAGCAGTGTGCAGAACTAGTGGTGAATGGCACAACTGTCATTGACCACAGTGACATAGCAAATCTACTGGCTGATAAATGTAGCTCTAACTTCACAACCACTCCCCCCAAACTCCCTACCTCAAGAAATCCCTTCTAGCATATCTCCCCAAATATCAACAGGGAGCATGTCATAGTGGTGCTTGCTAAAGCCAAAAACACTACTTCAAAGGGCCCCAACAATAGCCCTGATTGCACCTAATTACCCTAAAACAAGACCTAGCAGGACCACCTGAGGCACTCTTTAACTACAGCCTCAAAACAAGTTCTGTACCAAGTGAATGGAGGGCCAAAATGGTCATCCGTCTTCATAAGGGTGGACCATCAACTGATCCTGGGAACTACAGACCCATCACACCCATCAGCCTGACAGGTCTGATTTGAAAAGTCATGGAATGAACAATTCTGGAAATGATCAACAAAGACAATGTCAACCTAAAGACATTGGACTCATACCAGTTTGGTTTTAAGGGAAGATGTTGCTTACTCAACCTGGTGGACTTCTTTAAGAGGGTCACCAAGGCTGTGGAAGGTGAAAATGGTGCATGCTACCTTCCTTAAACCTGGCCAGAGCATTCAATGCAATACCCCACTCAGGTATCATTGACCAGTTCTAAGAACTAGGTATAAATTCCTACATAACCCGCTGGAGTGTTGGCTGGATCACAGTACCCCAGGGCTCTTGGTTGGGCACATGCCTCCCTATGAAATGTCAGCACTTGAAATGCTGAGTACTGACAAGTTGAAGAAAAAAAAAACTGAAAACACAGGAGAAGAGCAAATCTTGAAAATCACTTTTCCCTTTAAACCCCCCAACCCCAAAAACGTATACATACCAACTCCAAGATTAGCATACCATGGAGAAAAGCAAATATTGTACGAAATCTCAGACTTAACGTACTTAAGTCTGTTCTTTCAACCATACAATCTCCGCATTCTGTGACTTGCTCTAGTAGGTCCCGACATTTCAAATGGTTACATGGGCCTGCTCCTGTTTGGCTTACCAAGTTTGCAGATGACTGTAAATTGGGAGTTATCATAGATTCTCCTTATGACTGCAACATCCTACAAGGAGGTCTAACACAAATGACTGGTGCCAAAGCCACATATTAAAACTCAGCAGAAAGAAATGCAAGATGGTGCCTTTAGTGAAATCATCCACACAAGCTAATAACTCCATCAATAAAACACCTCTACGACTTGACCCAACACATGGGGATCAGGGAACATACATAGACAGTAATCTGGCTGTTGACCACCATGCAGCCAAGATAGTAAGAAAATCACTCTATATCACCCAACTCATAAGCAAGAGTGTAGTATCCAGTTCCGAGGAAGTTGTAGTACCACTCTACTCAACCCTTATCAAACTCATCATTGGCTACAATGCCCCCTTTGGCATATACTTAACCAGACACTTACAACAGTTGGAACATCCTCAAACGTTCCTCACAAGGAGAATCTAGGGTATGAATACCCTGTCTTATGCAGATCGGCTTAAGACCCTATCTATGTAGTCAGTTCCCTACAGGTAACTGAGACATGATTTATACCAAACATATAAGGCATCCTCAGATCCAGCTCTGATGGAGCCTTGCACATCTGCAAAACAAATAGCACCAGAAACACAAGATCTAAAGACCTGACCTTGGCTTGCGACATAAATAGAACACGCTGGAGAGACCAGTATGTATCTCAAAGGATCCCTGCCCTTTGGAAAAAGCTCCCTGGCTACATGAAACAGAGTTTATTCCTGACCCTAATCAAAAGAAATCTTGATCATTGGATAAGAAATCAGAAATTCACCCTGGTCTGGACCCATGTCTCTGAAGGACAGAAGTCAATAGTAAGTAAATTAATCTCCAATCAACATACCCCCCCCCCCCCTCATAATCCTTGGCTACCTCTTTACTAACATACCCAACCATACAGGTGTCCAAGGACCTCAGGAACAAAGCAGGGTTGGGCTGCATGGCTAAGCTTGTAAAGACCCTGGTAATTGTTAGCCTAGTATAAACCTACGAACCTATGAACTTGTGGCTACATACAAAATGTTCTCCCTTTGGCTGCACTATTGTCATGTCTTGAGAACTTCCATGAACTTGACAGTTAACATTTTTCAGAACCATGTTAAAATGCATTTCTCAACCTCTAAATGAGGTTTCACCTTGTTTTTGAAGTCATCTTTTTCAGCAAGTGGCAACTACTGTTGCATGTATTTATAACACAGCATCATAAAATAACTGTGCAAATCTTTTCAGGGCAAAATAAGAGAAATGACACACTTTGCATCTCACATACCTGGCAAATGCAGCCGCATTACCTTTTCATTCTATGGCACCCTCTCTCTCACTTACTGTGAATTCATTGTGTTACATACACCCTTTCATGAATGACATCTATGGAATCTGACTAAGAACCCCGGTTTTGAATTCTGAGTGACAATGAAAAACAACAACTTATGAGGCAAAACATTCCCTGAAGGGGCGGGATTCAACGCCTTTGCACCTCCCCTACTAATATACTCAATTATATGGTCAGTGCACTTCAGGAAACGTGAGTTTTTCCCATTGGATAATAGAACATAGTACAGTTTGCTTTCCTCAACATTAACGGCCACATGGCTATTAACAAAATCCTACTACTTCACAAATTTGAGAGCTACTATTTGTTTACATGCAGCACAAAAGTTTGTATTTCAACCCAAGAGAAAGATTTCATTCTTGATTTTGGAAATCAGTTTCTGTTTGACACATGAAAATATTTGCTGCTTACATTCAGATACCAACATTGTGGAGTTTTAGGTTATATTCAGATTACTCACATTTTATGTGAATGTGAATGTCAGTCAAGCTGCTTTCTTAGGACCAAAGAGAGAGACAAAGAGAATGACTCGTGTGTGTGTGTGTGTGTGTGTGTGTGTGTGTGTGTGTGTGTGTGTGTGTGTGTGTGTGTGTGTGTGTGTTTGTGTGTGTGCCTGTGTATGAGTTTGTGCTTCTCAGTGCTGCCCTTACTATTTACTATACAAGCTCTGACTTGGCTCTTAATGGCCTCTAAGAGCCAAGCTAGACTCTCAAAAATCCCTGGCTTGCTCACATCTAGCTGTTACTGCTTTCCAGTCAGGACTGAACAGCTTCAGTGCTTCTTGTGTGGTATACTTGTAAATGGTTTGCTACATGTTAAAAGTAGAAAGAGTTTTTTTGTTTTGTCCTCAAATACCAGAAAAACTATTTTTGCTCCTCAAAGGGGGATGCCAAATTAGCTATCTATACTTCAGCCAACCAGGAACTGAACCAGGTAACCCCAGTGCGTGAAAGAGCAACTCATACCTCTAGACTATAGTGCTACCCATTTCCTTTCTAACAACCAAAACATGCATAACTGTAAAATGTATTTCACTGCTTTTGTGACAATTTAAGTCGGAAGCACTTCCTACATGTTAAAAAAAAAATTAAAACTTAGTTCTTCACTGCTTCCCCTTTGATTTTTTGAGGCCCGAGCTGAATTTTTATGTTCTCTGTGTACAGGCCTTTTGAGTGAATGAACTGGAATTAATGTGCTAGTTGAATCAGCTCAGATGGTCATACATCTTTAAACAGTGACAAATTTACAACCTACTAGTACTAAATATGAAATGTTATCCATGGATTACTCAGCATTCCTTGAAATATACCTGACAATTGTAGCCATTACAGTGCATGTGTGTAGATATCTTCAGCAGGGTTTTAGGAAACAGGAAAGAAAGAAAGCTGACAAACATACAATCAACAGAACTGAATAAAAGTGTGTTAAAGTCAGCATTAATAAGGATGTGCTCCAAAACCTCCATTAGTATGTTCTGTCATAGAAAAAAGTTACAGTTTTATTCAAATGTTTTTAGTACAGATGATAGAAAGTTGACATGTAGGATTTTTTTCTTGGATGCATGCTTGGTGTTAAAAGGGCAATGATGTTTTTAAGGACACAGCAGTAATACAGTGGTGTTGCTATGTACGGCATGAAATACAATGTAGTACTAAATCACTTAGCAAGAACAAATGTCAATATGAAACTGTTATGGGTGGGAATGGCAGACTTTATTTACAGTAAGATGCATGTAAATCTGAGAGTCAACACAACTTGGTACTACATAAAGCACATACTAGTGATGTACTTAATAAGGCCCTAGCATTACAAAGCACAAATTTTATAACAAGAAAATAATAACATATAAAGGCTTTGGGAGCATGGGCATTTATTAAAATGAAATGAAAGAGCAAACAAATTTTTCAAGATTATAGAACGATGTAATAAACATGGCTGTAGTACAGTGCAGTAAACACTGTTACGTATACAGCAGCACATTAACTGGAAGTATAGCAATGTTTATCTGGAAACTATACTTTGAGCTTTGTGTACAGAAATTACAACCAGAAAGGGGAAGCTTGAGAGGTTATTATTACTTGTATACTTTTTAAAAAGTATAATTTCCTAGTAATTGTTGTGGCAGGTATTAGTCTTTATAGTACTGAATTTGTGTATTTTAATATTATTTTTTTTTTATCTTTGGGGAGAAATGAAAGGAAACAGATTTGTTTTGTTATGAAAGCAGCTTCTGTTTAACTTCACCACTTCCTTTTAAGTGTGCTCTGTGGAAAGAAATTGTTTATTTAACATTTTTAAAAAGAAGTGGGGTGGGGTAATTGCTTCTTGGAATGGTGTTTGTTTCACTCAGCACCTCGTCTTCACCTTCACATGCTATATAGTATGAGGCAGGCTGGATTTATTTACAATAATGTTGTATGGTGCCACCTATAGAGGCAAATTGGCATAACAAGCTATATGCTGCAATTAGTTACAAGTCTATACACAGGTCCTGTTAATCATATTGCTAAATATATTCACTTTTTACATAAGGCATAATGGCTGGGTGTCAATCTTTGTGTAATTAATATACTCAAGATATTCTTAAGTAACCACTTATGACCTCAGAAAAGAAGCTAAAGAACACATTTCTGGTTGGATTGGAACAGTGAGATGATATCAATTCCATGCAATTAATGACAATTGTAAGATGTTACAACCTACAGACTTCATAAAATAACTGAATCCAACTTCTAAAAAATTCAGACTTCATTAACACTGATCGATTCCTGTTAGTTGGCCTCATGGTAAATGACAGACATAAAACTCAGTAGTTACAAATGCCAACAGGGAACACTTTGCAAGTGCAAACAACCATAAAACATGCAAATGAAAGTTGTTGAATGCACAAAGAGCATCACATTTATGAATGTTGGAGTGTATAAATGCTCCCCAACCAATGCCTGATATTACAAACTTCTGTTATCAGGCAACAAGGGACAGGACCTGCAAACAGTAGATAAGCAGAGGCCTGTTAATAAAGGAAGGTTGTCTGCAGGATAGCTCTGACAAGCATAATGAAACCGCTATAAGATAACAAAAGATTCCTTCCAAGCAACTACACATAATTATATATGATAAAGCTCAAGCATATACATATGAGCAAACCATATCCCCTCCTTTCTGATTCATGCTTTTCAGATGTCCTAGTGACCCATACATTGTTGGATCTTCCATTTCAGTTTCAATGCACAGACTTTCTCCACTACAGACTTGTGGCCAGCATGGAATCTAACAGCATCTTGGGGTGTTCTGCTGGTGACTGTTTCTGCCAGGGAGTTATTAATTATCTACCCTCATTTCCCTGCCTCTCCTCTGCATTTGTCTACTAAGTCTGAGGGCTACTCCCCTCTACACACCACGCCTCCCCTCAGGAACAACCTTAGACAAAAGGCCTCCTTGTCAGCACCTCAGATGCCCTGTCCACTAATTGAACCCACAGGTCAGACTTCATACCATTACGCCAGGGCATGCAAATTGGACCAAAAAAATGAAATAATTCCTTAAAACTGTGTTCTAGCTGTATGTCAGGATTCATGAAACTGTTATTACAACATCTACATAGCCATGATGGCAAACCTGAACATTTCAAAGCAGCAAACAGTGCTTTTTTTGTTTTGCATAGTTTCAGGTCATTATTGACAAGCAAGTCCTTCAAAATGTTCTTTCTTTCTTTTTTTTATTTTTGGTACCACTACAGCTGTCTGCTGTTCAGTATATCCTACAGCCCTCCCATAATCTTTCAGTCAGACATCTCTAGTATATGTCTGGCTATCCCTTCATATACCAGGGTTCATTGACAGGGCTGGCCTTTAGTCAACTGGTGCCCTAGGCAAAAGGTCTCCACAGCACCCCCCACAACACCACCAGTGCCCCCATACTGGTCTACCTGCACCATCTAAATTACTAGAAAAGCACCCCTGCTAGAGCAGCACCCTAGGTGGCCGCTTAGTTGTCCTATGCCTAAGGATGGCTATGCTCATTGAGCAACTACTTAGTGAAAGTGACCAAGAAGTGAGCAGAGATCTGGATGGCCAGGAGCAGTACCACCCTGACAGCTGAAGATGGCATTTTATACCATAAGCACTCACTCACCACCAGTCAGTGTCCTTTACATCTGTATTATCTGCCTAGACTACAGACTTTTGTTTCTACCAAGGACATGCATCCCTGAGTTAAAAAAACTCTTCACTCCTCCCAGTTAGCTACTTCACAATCTTCATACCTTCTATCACATAATTTCTGTGCCACAAACTTACAAGCTGATTATAAGATCACATAAAATACATACTGAAATGTGTAACAATTGTCATTCAAAATATGTTAACGCTGCTCACCTTGCAAAGAAAGTTATCTTCCAAGGATTTACATTCAATCAGTGCAAAGGACATGTAGTGTACTGAGTACTGGGAATGCACTCTGAATTTGGAAGGGTAACAACTCCATCAAGCACCTTTCTGATGTAAGACAAATGCTTAGCAAAGTTTTGTTAAGAACCTTTCAGCACAGTTAAACTCTAATCTTGTGCTAGAACACAACAGTTGCCACTGAAGAACAGTGCCTGAAGCATTTTGCAGGTTTAACAGTTGATATACACTTTACTGTCATGAAAAAAGGGTGGCAGCGATGTGCCTAACAGCTTTTCATCATCATCTTCTTTTGGCTGTTCCCGTTAGGGGTCGCTACAGTGGGTCATCTGTTTCCATTTCTTCCTGTCCTCTGCATCTTGCTCTGCCACATCAACCACCTGCATGTCCTCTCACACCACATCCATAAACCTTACCTTAGGCCTTCCTCTTTTCCTGTTACATGGTAGCGTCATCCTTAGCATCTTTTTCCCAATATACTCAGCATCCCTCCTCAGCACATGTCTAAACCAATGTAATCTTGTCTCTCTGGCTTTGTCTTCAAACCTTCCAACCTGGGCTGACCCTCTAATATAATTATTCCTAATCCTGTCCACCCTTGTCACACCCAGTGCAAATCTTAACATCTTTAACTCTGCCACATCCAGCTCAAACTCCTGCCTTTTTGTCAATGCCACTGTCTCCAACCCATATAACACAGCTGGTCTCACTACCCTCTTGTAGACCTTCCCTTTCACTCTTACTGGTACTCATCTGTCACAAATCACTCCTGACACTCTTCTCCACCCACCCCATCCTGCCTGTAGTCTCTTCTTCACCTCTCTTCCACACTCACCATTAGTCTGAACTATTGATCCCAAGTATTGTTCATTCATCAGACAGTTACTTAGCATTTGCCCAATGTATAAAAGCTACACTGAGTGTTTTAAAGCTTTCAGTATTTTGTGCTCTTACACTTTTTTGTAGCTAGTAGCACATGGAACAGATAAAGCATTATGATTCTCTCCAGTCATAGCTACTTATTATGTGTGGACTTGTATGCCAAGAAAGTCACGTCTCTTGCTTTGTTTCATTATGTACTCAAGGTGTATTTCTTGATCTCCATGTCCTGAACAAACAGCAAGTTGGTTATAATTAGAAACTTCATCATAATCCTCAATATTTTACTTCATAATCAAAACACAGACACAGTGTTCCAAACTTTTACCTTCCTCCTTTTTCATGTTACATTAAGATGCGTTAGCTATCTAATCATTTTCTGTAACATTAGCAATATTACAAGAAAACAAAATATTAGGCCATTTGTTATATTTGCCCATTTCAAGACTGTCCTGTTCTGTGAAAACAGGAACAGATGGTAGCACAAGGTGTGACTGTTTTATTGGACCAACCCAGGAGAGCATCTCTCCTTTTTATCTTACCAGCCTGGATGATCTCATAAGGGATGTGAACCACTATAGGGCAGTAGTGTTTCCAGTAAGAGACCAGGATGTGATGAACAGGTAAATGCTTATGGCAGGTTATATAATAACTTAGTCAATTTGTAGTGCATATCATATGATGTGTATGCTCTGATATTCAGAAAAAAAACAAAACAGTTAAGTTACAGAGTGGTGAGCAACCCGATCTTAACAACTGTTAAGCACACCCTGCGTATGTTGTTAAGTTTGGGGCTAGTGATTGGCAATAAAGTCTGCCTGTACTGATCAGCCAGTGACAGTGCAAAAGAAAACATTTGTTTCTGCCCGCTGTCCATACCCTAACATGTACCTAACTTCCTGTAAAAAATACTTCGAAAATTGCAAGAATAACAGCATGTGTTCACCTGCATAATCTGAAGGATATGTAGTCTGAAACTCAAATGTATGTCATTATTTAGTGATGTCAAGCCTCAGTGGTTTGTTCAAAAATCACACATTTTACAAGGAAAGGACCAAAAATATGAAACAATAATCTAGTCATTCTGTGAAAATCTAGATAGTAGAGAGGCATGAAAGGTGAGTTTAAATGTAACGGAGTGTGTTGCATTGCCTTTCTGACAACATCGTCTAAGTATTTTACGGCTTTCAAAGCTGGCAAAACATGTATTTTTTTTGTCTATAACTAATAGTACATGAAGCAGATAAATCTCCATGCACTACAAAGAATTACCATTGTCCCACCGATCAACTCTGTATTATGTGTTCTCAACATGGATGCCAAGATTCATCTTTCGAGCTTCGCTTTTGAGGTGAATTTCTTGCCATCCATATCTTGTAATAAGTGGATTATGATTGGCAACCCAACCAGAATCCTCTCTGTAGTGCATGGAGCACCATGATTTTGCCCCAAATCAGAAAAAAGAGAAGCCTCTTACACACATCTGTAGCGTGTGACCAACCATAACAGCACTTTCCCCTTAAGCTCCGTTACAGTCAGGTATAACGGAGCGGATAATCCTTCACTCTCAATGGTCCCTAAATATCTTTTCACATAAATTTACAGACACTAGTCTGTAAGTAACTTATTTAAATTAAGCAAGTATTCAAAAGCTGTCTCTGATTTTTTTTCCTTACTTGCTGCCTATGCGATAGCACTCTCTAAGTGCTTTGCTGGCTTTCAAAGCCAGTTAAATACTTTGACTTTATTTTTTTGGGGGGGGGGGGGTAATACATGGAGTTAATAAAACTCCATGGACTACAATGAGTTATGAACGAGTTTCACAACGTGGATGCCAAGATTCTCCTCTCAAGCTTCTCTCAAGGTGAATTTCTCTGCATCCATGTCTGGAACACGTAACAATGTGGTTACAACCAGAGGCCCAAATATAACCCTCTGTGTTCATATCTGTGTGACAAATAAGAAATACCTCTGAATTGTCCCTAATTTTCAGGAAGGTCCCCCTGATTTTGGATCAAATTTTAGCTCTGTCTCTCTTAATCCCTTATAAAACTAGTGACTTTTGAAGAAAATATGGTGAATTGCACTTAATAAATGACAGTAATTAAAATCATAAACTTCTTTTCTTTAGAAAATGTACATTAATTTTGATTCTTATTCAGTCAATGTCTTGAATTAGTATTAGTTGTATCCTACAACTGTTGTTTATTATTTCTGGATTTGTCCCTGATAGACAGCAGCACAATTAACTGTTGATCACGACCGGCCTTTGGACAATTGGTGCCTTAGGCAAAAGGGCTCCAGACCCCCCCCCCCCCCCACACACACACACACAAAATCCAATGCTCCCATCCTGGTCTGCCTTCACAGTCCAGATTACTTTTTCTTAATTTTTCTCACAGTTTGCCTTACTCTTCAGTTTTTCCTGTATTCATTCAACACATTTTAAAGAAATAATTTCTTTACTACAAACTAAACAAATACATATTGGAAAAGTGCCCCTGCTTGAGTGGTGCCTTAGGCAGCTGCCTAGTTGGCTTATGCCTAAGGCCAGCTAAGATGTTGAGGGTAGGCTAGTCAATCATGTTTGACCATTTTGATGACTAAAACTTTATGCACCCTCACACAATAGGGCAGATTGCCAAAGAAAACATATGATGCAAAAGAAGATATTTGTTGTGCAAAAGGAGCAGAAATGTAAAAAGGTGATACTGGGCTTGACCAAAAAAGGTGGTTTCTAAAACTGTATTGGGAGTACTCATAGTTTCAGATGTGAAGGCTTGCAACATTATACAAGTGAATGGGTGACAAATTCCTTAATAAATCAGGCCCAGAATTTAAAACTGTTTCAGCAAAGCAGGGGGGTTTAATATACATTTTCTAAAGTAAAAGAACTCTATAACTCTAATTATTGTCATTATTTATTAAATGTAGTTATTTCTCCAACCAGTTTTAAGAATAATTATGAGGGTCGCATGGACATCCCTGAAAATCAGGGGGCAGTTGAGAGGTATATATCTTTGCTAAAGTTATACCATGATATATCATCTATATATATATATATATATATATATATATATATATATATATATATATATATATATATATTATTTTAAAATGAATAGGAGGAGTGATCTGTTTTCATTTGCTTTTTCATTCCAGTGTTTGAAATAATCTTTAAATAAAAACATCACAGATTGATTTTAAGTAGCCGAATACACAATGATTACGTTGTGTAATCTTTTGGTATTGCGCTCTTGTTTTGACGATGGGGGGTGCAAGGTGGCGCAGTGGTTTGCGCTGCTGCTCCGCTGCGCTTGATTCCACACCGGCCACAGCTGTCAACCTTCCATCTCCAAAACGTGGAACAGTACCTCTCACAAAAACGGAACACAATGACAACATATGGAAGCTAACTGCATGACTAACAGCTGTTTCTTCGAGGCTACAAAATGTTATTTTGATGAATTAGTATAAGTTAACATTATTTATCATGGATGCTTGTTTAAAAAATCTTAACAATGAATGTGTGACGAACTCAACGTGGAACATTGGAGACTCGATATGAGGAACGTTCCTCATAATGCGGTATAGCTGAGGGGGAGGGAGGGATGCTTGGTTCTCCAGATTATTTCTCGGCTAGGATGCCCTCTGCGCAGAGCTTCTATATGGTCTGTGCATCCGTGTGGAGTCCTACTAGATGTCCTGCTGTCTTCTCACGTCCCAAAAGGAGGTATATTTGTGGTCCTCAAAGTTGCCTACACCAGGTCATGAGTACGTTCGCAACCGACTGGCATCATTTGCAGGATTAGCTTCGCGTCCTCGTGCCCTCTGAGTGCCAGGGTAGGCTCCGGTGCCCCTCGACCCTTTAAATATGCCAAATGGCCGGTTAGGGAATGAATGACACGATATATGTCCTCATTTCGGTGCTCTTAAGCATCAGCCCTTTAACAGCCCTGTTTACAAATTACAGATAATGCGGCATGTTAGCTCTTTTGATCTTACTTTTTTAGTGACAATACTTTAATGAAAAGACTAATTTGCCATAGTTGTCAGACAAACCTGTACTCTTGACATTCCACCATGCACTAAAGTAATTTAGTTTTGAAAATAATAAAAGAAAGCACTATGTGATCTAGACTATAAAGGCATTCGGACTACCTATCATAGTTCAGAGCTAACTCTAAATTATTATTTTGATGCAGTTTTGCAGGAAAGGTGACCTACCAATATGTTAATGGGTTTTATAAGAATTATATAACAAAATGCAAACTTTTATAGACAAACGCCGTTTCCACTTAGCATTTGTTTAAGCTGCATTTCCAAGCCTTTCGTTGTTTTTCTGTTACAGCAGTACCATTAAGAAATGTGTAAGGCAGATAGAAGTGAGTTGCTAAATGTGCATGTTACAGTGCAGCGCACCAAGGGTGATTAAATCAGAGGGATTCAGTTCACATGAAATGAGGTCAACTCAGGGCAAGTGTCAGCTTCTGTTACCTGCAGTACTCGTGTTGTAAACCCACGCTTGCCTCTAATAAAGGCACACATCTACATCTGAGAAAGGCTGAGAACACATTCCTAGTAAGCAATTGTACTCCAGCACGTGAAAGATTAAATATAAACTTTACGGTCAGAAAACAATTTGTCCAAATTAACATGATACAAAAAGGTGATGCTAATAATGGATCTCAGGCTGTGATATATATATAACAAGTACGGAACAAACGCTCACTGCAGGTAAGGTGCAAGAGCATGTCATTACCTGTTTCCTTAAAGCTTCAAACGCTGCACTGATGGTATGCACACGGGTGCGTTCTCTTGCATTTGCAAGCAGCCTCCTTGTCTGCTGGATAGCTTTGATCTCGGAGGAGACGCCAGATCCTTCACCTGGCCGTTTCCTAGGTGATGAAGTGGCATCACTACTGTTACTGCTGTAACATGCATGTGAAACTGAAGAATATGAGCTGTCTGACGGACGCTGACATAACACTATCCTAGACTGTAAACTCTGTTCTGCAGTTGTATGGGTGTCCAACATGGATGTGTGGGATTCTCTTAAATATTTATCTTTACATTGTGCAACATTGTGAACTGGCAGTCCAGCTGTCATTGGGGTTAATACTCCAAATCTGGTGTCAGTAACTTCGGCAGTTCCTCTTCTTGCTTCAGTGCGATCGCAAGTTAAGCCACTAGAGACTGTGGTTCTTCCTTGCAATCTGTCATGCAGAGTTTCATTTCTTTCAGTAAATCTTGCGAATACCAGTTCACTGACCTTGGGACCACTTCTGAAACTTTTGAGTCCATACCCTTGCTTTGGGATCTCCTTATTTCGTCTTTTAAGTTTCTTTATTCCATTAAGTCCCCTTTCTTTGTAGAGGATGTTCCACTGTTCATGTGCTAAAACTTGAGGGTTCTTCATTGTGGGATGTTGCTGGTCAGAATGTGGAAGTCTGTAAGACACATGTATTCTGTACAGCGCGCGGTACGGTAACACAATTGGAAGAAGCCGCGTGCGGTTCTCAGACATTCAAAGTGCCATCTGAACTCCCAGCTGCATTGCCAACATTTTTTGTGAAGGCTCCCAGAGAACCATCTGTGTTTGTTTAGCCTCAGCTTACACAGAAGCCCCTGTTGGTGAGTTCAGTCAACACGCCGCCTGTTAGAGGGAGACTGACTGCCTCCCACAGCCAAAGACTTCCCAGTTTGAAAGCACTACAAACTTAAATTCCTTTAAAGGGGTATGATTCATTAGAAGGAAAGACAAATAAAATACTGTCTGTTTTGCTAACATTTTGAATAATGTATGCTTTCTACAAAAGTTCATTTGAATTAGCTTATAAATATTATTTGTATACTATATTAAATGTACATATCTGGATGCCTTTTTAGTACACTGTTTGTTCTGATATTGTTGTATTCTTATCTAGTTGTTATTTTAACTTCAATTGTTGTATCCCATCTATTTGCCAGGCTGACCCTGAAAATGGTCCACATGAATCAGTGCCCTATCCCAGCTAACAAATATAATACATAATGCATGCATGCATACATAAATACATGCATACACCTAAGCAGATATTTTAGAGAGTTTCACTGTTCCTTTCTAATCATTAGGAAAGTAACAGCAGCAGTTTTCACACCTATTGTAATTTTCAGGGAGTTATCCTACCTGCACTCTGCAGATATCTAGGGGAAAGGGGTTATTAGCTAGTTGTACAATTCTGGGGATTCCTTTAGGGCTGTGTGTGTGTGTGTGTGTGTGTGTGTGTGTGTGTGTGTGTGTGTGTGTGTGTTAGGGGGAGAAGCAGTGTATTCATGGAGGATATGATTAACCTGGCCCCTGCTAACTGGCTTACCATTGTAAATTAAAATAAGACAGCTTGCATCTGTCACCCTTAGGTTTTCGAATACTGGCCAAGGCACTTGCCATCCCCATAGTGCCTTCTTTAGGTAAGGCTCAAAAGACAAACCCACCGCCGTAAATAGCACAAGTAACAAAAAACTGAGGGTAATGCTACTCAATGCCAGAAATCTAAACCTCAAAATGCACGCACTCGAGGCACTCCTCAGTATGGAGGAAATCGAGATATGTGCAGTAACAAAAACCTGGTTTAAGGCTCCAGAGAGCACCCCAGCACTACCAGGCTACAACTCATACCATACATTTCGGACACAAAACCCAGACCGAAATACAAAAGGTGGGGGGGTATCCATATTCATCAAGGATACCCACACCTCCAGGTTAGTGGCACAGCACGATGCTTCAGAGATCATCCACGTGCAACTAACAACAGCAAAACTGCTATTCAAATTATAGCTTGCTACAGAACACCCACCATGTCCCAGGACCCCCACTCCGCATTCCTGGAAACACTGGGAAACATAAAGGTCCTACCAAACACCCTGATATTGGGTGATTTCAATTACCCAAACATTAACTGGGAGAATTACTCAAGTACAAACTCCCTTGCCTAACATTTCCTAGAATTTATCAATTCAAATGCCCTGGATCAACTGGTCAACACTCCCACCAGAGGTGACAACATATTGGACCTGATCATCACCAACATGGGCGACCGGTGTTCCACACTGGAGGTCAAACCCTCGCTGGTTAGATCTGACCATAAACTAATCACTCTGGGTATCCACATTCCGCCACCACCCCCGGTCAAAGAAACCACCATGAAAACTTTTCAAAAGCAAACTTCACGTTACTTAAGACCGAGGTGGGAAGTTTCAAAACCCCCATGCTAAAGGATAATGTTGTCCAAGCTGCAAAATCCTTTACTAATGCACTCTTTGGGCACCTACAAGAATGCATAGATCATGCTATCCCAAACAAAACCAAGACTCACTCCTCCAAGAAAAGGAAACCAGTCTGGTGGACCCCTGCCATAAACAAGCTATACAATAGAAGGAGGAAGCTACTACAGAAACGAGTAAAATCCCAAGAAGGGAAGACATCCCCGATCAGTATCAGCAAGAAACTATGTTCTCTCATAAAATCATCCAAGGCTAGCTTCGAAAGAAAAATTGCCATGGACTCCAAAGATAACCACAAGGCATTCTTTAGCTATGTCAAGAACCTAAGTGTCAATTCTCAGATCTGCTCAGAGTTAGTGCAGAATGGCACAAAATACACTGAACCGACCAATATAGCCAACATCCTGGCGACAGGTTCAGTGCAAACTTCACCCCCCTCACCCCCAAAAGGGCCCATAACTATACCAGAAGAATATAGTGCCCCTGAAATCACAGACACTCAGGTTAAAACAGCCCTCTCCAAAGCCAAAAACACAGTATCAATGGGAACAGTCGATGAACTAACCCCTCACCAAAACACACTGTTTAAACTCAGCCTCTCCACAAGCTACGTGCCCACAGAGTGGTGCACAGCAACAGTTATTCTGCTCCACAAAGGTGGAGCCACAATGGACCCCAGGAACTATCGCCCTATAAGCCTGACTAGCTTGGTCTGTAAAGCTATGGAACGCATCATCGTGGATCTCATTAACAGAGACATTGGGAACCTCCAAACACTGGACCCTACCCAGTTCAGCTTTGGTAAGGGCAAATCATGCCTCCTAAACCTGGAGGACTTCTTTGAGACCATTACCAAGGCTATAGAAGAGGGAAAGGTGGTCCACACAGCCTACCTAGACCTTGCAAAGGCCTTCAACGCCATTCCCCACTCAGGTATTATAGACAAGCTTACCAGTCTGAACATAAACCCCTACGTCACAAGATGGGTTGCCAACTGGCTCACGGACAGAACCCACATGGGAAGAGTTGCAGGAGCTACATCTGACTCTAAACCGGTTACATGTGGCATTCCCCAGGGCTCAGTCCTAGGACCCCTCCTGTTTGGCATATACTTCTCAGAGGTACAGGCAAGCACAGGATGACTATGGCTGACCAAGTCCGCAGACGACTGCAAACTAGGGGCTATAATTGACTCTCCAGCTGACACAGACATCCTCCAAAAGGGTCTCACTGAGAAAGATACCTGGTGTCAAAACCATGGCCTCAAGCTAAATGCCAAAAAGTGCATAGTCATCCCCTTTGGAAAAAACAAAGTACCCACAAACTACCACATAGGTGGTAGCCCCCTAAATACGGAAGGCATAATAAGGGATCTGGGGACCCAAGTAGATAGTAACCTCTCCTTTGATAATCACATTGCCAAAGTGGTTAGAAAATTCTTCTATGTAGCCCACCTAATCACAAAAGGGTTTGCATCCAGATCGAAAGAGGTCATTGGGCCCCTCTACGCATAACTCATCAGACCCATCATAGAGTACAATGCCCCATTTTGGATGTACCTTACAAGACACCTGCAACAACTGGAAAGACCACAGAAGTACCTCACCAAGAGGATCACTGGCCTGAAGCAGATGCCCTATGCAGCTCGACTGAAGAAACTCCAGCTGTACTCGGTTGCATACCGCCTACTCAGAGGTAATCTCTGCCTGACATACAAGGCCATGTCCAACCCAGAATTAATGGACATGCTCCACCTAAAGAAAACCATATCCCACACACTCCAGGGATCTAAACCTCACAACAACAATAAATAGGACATGCTGGAGAGATAGATTCCTGTCCCAGAGACTTCCCATGCTCTGGAACAAGATTCCAATCTACATTAGGCAGAGCTCCTCACTAACCCTCTTCAAGAGAAACCTTGACGAGTGGATGGGAAACAGAAAGTTTACCCCCAGGGTTCACTTCAATGACTCTGCTGGACAGAGGCACAGGGAACTAATCTAAGGGGCGGCGAAAGCCAACACATTCCGGCTAGGCTTATAAATGCCTTCAGGCAGGTATCCTAGTACCTGCCTATGAACCTATTTGCTGCGATTGGCTTGCCAGATGTTGTTGTCTGAGATTGGTACAGCTCTACCTGCTTTTAATAAAGTTTAGTGAACCAATATCTTATCTTGCCACTGATGCCAACAGAATGATCTTTTAGAAAACATTTAACATAGTGTTCAGTTCATTTAATGCTCCATATCAAATAGTGTTCATAGTTCATTTAATGATCCATACCAACCTTTGAGCCATATCCAAAAACTGGTTCAGAACATTATCATTCCCTGGCACCGCTGACAATAAATGTATTGAAGTTGCATGCTTTACAAATCAGGTTGCTACAAGCTGCATATTCAATAAAAAAACACAGAGACCTCAGATGGATTAAATGACCGCAGCCATGTGTTTATTGCCATTTACTCAAATAGAAGCCAATTATTATGAGATGTGCGCAAGGCAGGAATGTCAGGGAGGCCATTTTATTTCTTTCATAGCATTCCCCTAAACCTACAGGACAACAGACAGCACATCGATATCTGGCCCTTCTGATTCAACATACCCACATCATAACAGCTTTTTCATTTCACAATTCATCAAAATTCATTTGGGCCACCTTACAATCTGCCAAGGAGCCATTGCCAGGCTGGTAAGTCCCCTGGCAACAACCCCTTGGGGCTGTCTGGCCTGTGGAAGGTCCAGCTGAAGAGTCCTGTGGCCTCCCCCCCACTTACCTTGGCTTCTCTTACCTTTCCTGTCTTCCGCTTACATGACTGTGACAATCTGGCCTAACCTGTCTATCTTAAAGGCAAAAACCTGAAAAACTCAGTGGGCAAAAACAGGAAATTCCTTCACGACCCCTAGTGTGATCACCTTTGTAGGTCACCAGGTTCCCTAAGTACCTTATCTGGTCCTAAACTAACTGACAAGTACACCCCTGCTTTTATGAAGGGGTGGGTAGGGTGGGACAAGCTGCCAAGGTAGAGGTTGAAAAGACTGATTTGCTTTGTTCTCAGCTTTTTCAACCCTTCCCCTGGACAGCCCAGCCCATCTTAGCCCTTCTACCTATCCTGACCCTACCTGTTCTCCACCTCCCCCTCCCCCCGCTGAAACGTGAGTCTGAGCTGACCTGCCTCAGACAAATGACGGCTTGCTGCGATTGGCTTGCCAGCCGTTGTTGTCTGAGATTGGTACAGCTCTACCTGCTTTTAATAAAGTTTAGTGAACCAATATCTTACCTTGCCATTGATGCCAACAGAATGATCTTTTAGAAAACATTTAATATAGTGTTCAATTCATTTAATGCTCCATATCAAATAGTGTTCATAGTGGATTTAATGATCCATATCAACCTTTGAGCCATATCCAAAAACCGGCTCAGAACATTATCATTCCCTCATTGTTGTTGTGTCTTTCGGCTTTTCTCTGTTAGGGGTTGCCACAGCATAACTCCTGTCCGCTAACGATTGGTAGTTGATTTTTACATGCCGAGTTACCAGCCCTGACACACAACCTTCAATGAAGGTATGCCCATTCACGCATGTTTCCATGCAGAAGACGCTCTAGCTGAGAATCGAACCTGACAGCGTTTTACTGTGAGGCGACAATGCTACCACAGCACCGTTGATAATAAATGTATCGAAGTTGCATCCTTTACAAATCAGGGTTGCCACAAGCTGCATATTCAATAAAAAACACAGAGACCTCAGATGGATTAAATAGGCGCAGCCATGTGCTTATTGCCATTTACTCAAATAGAAGCCAATTATTATGAGATGTATGCAAGGCAGGAATGTCAGGGAGGCTATTTTATTTCTTTCATAGCATTCCCCTAAACCTACAGGACAACAGACAGCACATCAATATCTGGCCCTGCTGATTCAACATACCCACATCATAACAGCTTTTTCATTTCACAATTCATCACAATTCCTCTGGGCCACCTTACAATCTGCCAAGAAGCCATTGCTGGGCTGGTATGACCCTGGCAACAATCCCTTGGGGCTGTCTGGCCTGTGGAAGGTCCAGCTGAAGAGTCCTGTGACCCCCCCCTTACCTTGGCCTCCCTTACCGTTCCTGTCTTCCACCACAGAAGGGAGGAATATTCCTCCCTTCTGCCAGCACATCTCAACCTATCCTAAGTGAATGCCCTTCAAAGCTAAACCAGCTTGCAATTCCTTATAAAAAAATCCCCAAACCTTCTTCAGATAAATGAACCTCATCCTCATCATACCTGTCTGGCCACCAGACCTGAATGCCAGGGTGAGGAATGTACAACCCGTTAATGTCCCTTAACACCATATCCATAGAATTATTAATTCTCCTTCTCATTCTCTCCACAGCTTTAATGGACCTAGCCCCCTCCATTTCTTTCTCTGTACCACTTCTAACCAGCAGATAATAGCTTGTGGCCAGCATTCATGCATGCAATATACCTCTTGTACCACCAAACCAATTAGCTCTTTTACTGGATGTTGACAGATATCATTACCCCCTAGGTGCAATAAAATGGCAGTAGGAGATTTATCGCTTCTTGGAGCTTGCTGTAGTACTGCCCTGAGATGGTGCCACCACATTTCTGATACCCCAAACCAAACTGCTTTGCAAGAAGCTCATTGTCCTCCTTGGAAGGAGAAGTCCTGCCTGCCCTGGACAAAGCGATGGAGTCTCTGAATGAAAGAATGACCCACTATCCAGATGTATTTCTGATCCAAAGATGTGAGAGCTGAAATATAAAGGACAAGAGTTAAAGCCATTTACACCTTACATAGCCTTTATAAGCATTGGACTTCCACCTGCCCATCTTCATAATGTTGGTCTGTGAAGCTCCCATTGCATGTGCAAATGAGGCTGTACCTATTTGAAAGGAATGTAATGTATATTTATTTGATTCTAGGCCACTCAATTTGATTGCTTCCTTTAAAACTGCTCTCACCTGATACTGTGTCAGAGGTTCACCTTGCTGATGACAAAAGAATGGACCATCTGACCTACCCATATAGTTGCGGTACTCTAGTAGCACTTTAGTCAAGTCCCATACCAAACCCTTTGGGGTAACCATTCTTACCCACTGACCTTTGCCTTCTTGATCCATTTTGTATTTAGCCACATAAATCCAAGTGTCCTCCCCCAGCAAATGTACATGTGCCATTGGTAAAACTGTCCGTTGACCTTTCTTCTTGTTTGGTTGAATAATTTCAGACCATCTAAATGCCCCCCACAAAAAAAAAAAAACAGCAGAAAGGCAGCCCTAAATAATGTGACCACATAAGAAGAAAAACAAATATTTGAAACTGCAAGCCACAGCTTACGTAACACCACTGGACCTATGGGGTACCTCTTATCAGGCCTCTTGGGTGTTTGTTTCCCCCAGACCTTAAACATTATCCGTACCTGAAATGTGTTAGCTACATCCTTCAGGCCCAAGGCCTGATGAAACCAATTCAGAGCTGACAATGTGCTTCTTGCCCTTCCAAAAGTCCAACCTCTTTCCTTCATTACCAAAATATAAGCCCTGACTTGGTAAGGTGGAATTGGCCATACTTATTCCCAGCCTCTGGATAATCTGGTCTGCAAGAATTGCTGTGTGCATTTAATGTACCTTACCCTTGTCTTTCCACTGAGAGCATTACACATTAGCCACCATTCTCATCTGCCCATAAAGCCAATAAATGATCCGGCACTCGAACCGGAGTAGGATTTGCATTTGGAGCCAACAACCAGAAACAAGACCACTGCAAACGAGAAAGGGAATCTGCCAATGAGTTATCAATGCCTGGAATGTGTTGTGCCTTCACTGTGACATTTAATGTTAAACACTTTAAAGTAAAATATCTCATCATCCTGCCTACCACTCCCTCCCCTCCAGCTGATTTTTGACTATGTGTACTACGCTATTGTTGTCAGAGCGAAGCCAAACTACTCTATCTTTCATTTGCACACCCCATATTTACAATGCAACCACTACTGGAAAAAATTCCATTTCAGCAATTGAAATACATAACTTATTTTTCACATGAGTCAGCCATGCCACGCTGAACCAAAGTACAATACAGTACAGTATCAGCAATGCATCTATATACTGTGGGAGTAGAACCTACAGTCTCCGAGCAAAGCCAACCCACTCTGTCTTTCATTTGCACACCCCATATTTCCAGTGCAACCACTACTGGGAAAAATTCCATCTCTGCAATTGAAATGTTTAAACCTACTTTTCACTTGAGTCAGCCATGCCGCACTGAACCACTGATCTTGAAAATAACCCCAAAAGCCAATTCCACTTGCTGCATCTGTAAACACTGAAGCAGTAGTTGGTTGTCTCTCTCCTGCCAAATTGCTGTCCCATTGTAATCTAATAAGAAACACAGCCACCCTAAATCCCCTTTCATGCCCTGTGAGACCCTAATCCGGTGGTGTGGCCTTGTGCACCCAGAGCCTTTAGCAGCCAAACACCTCATAAATGAATGCCCCACAGGGGTCACTTTGCATGCAAAGTTCATCAGCCCCACTAATTCTTGGTCCTGTGTACCCCTAAAGGGGATGTGGTATGCAAAGGTTTATTCTGGGGGGCTGTGAGATGAAACATGTATTGGCCGCGCAGTTTGTCTTCTGGATGCCATGCACTGATGCCTAAATTTACATTGCAATTGATTCCAGTAATGGCTAGGTGAGTTAACTTAAGTATACATACATATACACATATTTATGTACATACACACATACATACTTATAAACACAAAGCTATACAATATATGCATACATAAATACATATACAGAAATATCCATACATATATGTACACATATTAGGCACACATATATACTATACACACCCACACATATTCATACGATATGCATACATATACCCATATATATATATATATATATATATATATATATATATATATATATACACACACACACACACACACCTCCGTACCACGGGATTCATGAAGCTTGTGCCAGGTGCAGGCGTAGCGTTGGCATTCTAACACCAAATATGGCCGCCGAGTGATTCAGGTACAAGCTGTTTCCACATGCACTACCTGTGTACACTACGCCCGCACAACTCCTGAGCCATGTATGCTAATTACTCCATGTGCAACAGTGTAGCATGCAAATGAAGGCATGTAGCGATCCAGGAAGTGGTGCAGGCATAAAATTGGAGCCATGACAGCTGATCAACCACATGTATTATAATGTTAATATATGCCAATGGCTAAATATATAGCCATTGGCATAAAAAAATGTACAAAATATAAAATTAACATTTAATGTATATAGTCGCACTATCGCGACATGGAAGCACAGGGCAGCAGTGCGCAAAAGGGATCGCAAGGAATATATAAAAATATAGAATAAAACCGCAATGAAACATATATCACGATTTCCCCATAATAGTCAATGGCAGGCATGCTACACCAACTCATGGCGCAAGGGTTGCTAAGTTGCAGTGACAGTGTTATGCACAGTAGTTAGGAATTAGTAGGCAATGCCATGCAAATGAGAGGAGAAATAGTGAATCGCAGATTCCCCTCTGGTGTAAGGATGCACCTCACAGTGTAGCATTACAACACCGAGGTGAGCCCTTGAGATAAAGATGACATCAAGAAAGGGGTGTGTCGCAATTGCTGTAAGCACATTGGAGCATTGCTAAACTGGTCTGCTCCTAGCTAGGCAAAGCTGCAGGATAGGGGTGTGTCGAATTGCCCATAGCTATGCTTAGCTGAGAGTATACAAGGTAACTGAGTATGCATGTGAATGGAGATGAAAACGCGTGTAAACCCGGTAAACGGGTATGCGTATTGCGGACTGCAGCCGAAACAGGAAGGATATAGGAAAGAAATAAGGAAATGCTGCAGCAGTGAAATTGGAGTACAAATGACTAATTAACACCTAGGAGCCTACAGTGGGCCATTGACAACAACTAACAAGGCTGCAAGTAGCCACCTGCAGAACAGGGAAGGGGAGGGGCTGTACTGCAAAGAAAACAGCAAAGTGTCAAAGCAGAACAAAGGCGATATGCAGTATATCAACTACAAGGCACATTTTGCCATGACTGGGTAGGGAAAGTACAAAACAAGAAAGACGACAGGTGGATGCATGCCTGATAATGGTAGGGGATCCAGGTCTAAAAGTGAATTAAAGGGCACCAGATGAATCAAGGCAGGCAAGTAGATCTCCACAGTAAAGGCCCCACACTTGCACTACTCATTGCAAAACCCATAATTAAGACACACAGCAGCTGGAATAGTTCATACACACCCATTTACATCAGCAGCATTCATAGCACAATACTATAAAGTGTGAAAGCACCTCACACACATTTGTTTATTCCCATACACTCTGCACCAGTGGTGTATACAGATGGGGAACTTTTATTATGTACATGTTAGGGGCTGCCACAGCTTTGATCCACCAGCATGTGTTGGAGACTGAAGGTGGTGTGGAGGATGATGCACACGACCACCTCAGGCACCAGAGGAGGAGGAGAGTGTTCAGACCCAGGGTAACCTACCAGGGGCTACATGATCTGGAGATAGTAGAGAATTACAGGGTGGACAGGGACACCCTACAGCAACTTGTGGAGCTGTGCTGGCCACGCCTCAGAGCCAGAACAAACAGAGGGGAACCCATCCGGTGGATACGAAGGTATGTGTAAGCCTGAGAATACTAGCTACATGTACCTTTCAAAGACCAACTGGGGATATCATGGGTATCTCACAGGCATCAGCATCCAGGGTACTACACCAGTTCCTGGATGCCATGTTACCACATGCCAATGACCACATATACTTCCCCCAAATGCAGGAGGATTTGGCCAGCAATATGCATCTCTTCCATCGTGTAGCAGAATACCCGGAGGTACTGGGTGCAATAGACTGCACGCACATACACATCATCACCACCCAGTGAACAAGGGAGGCACTACATAAACTGCAAGGGATACCCCTCCATCAACTGCCAGGTCGTGTGCAATGCCCAGGGCATTATCATGGATGTGTGTGCTGGCAGCCCTGGAAGCTATCACGACTTCCACATCTGGCATGCCTCACAGCTTATTTGCCAGGGGGGACATCCCAAATGGCCACCTGGTGGGGGATGCTGTCTATGCACTGGAATCATGGATGATGACTCCCATCAGAAATGCACACACACCCATGCAAGAATGCTATAATGAGGCACACGCACAAATCAGAATCATCATAGAGCATGTGTTTGGGATGCTAAAATCATGGTTCCATTCCTTGGACATATCTGGTAGAGCCTTGCAGTACTCTCCAGGCACGTGTGCCCACATCTTCATAGTGTGTGCCATGCTACACAATATGGTCCTGCGGAAACAGCTGCAGCAGGGACAGAATGGTGAAGGCTCTCACAGCCCACCACCATTGCCAAGGGCCCCACAGGCACAGACATACTCAGACCATGGACACCCTGAGCCTGCCCTGGTAGGCAGATGGAGGCGTGCCCAGTATGCCCATGCCTTGGCAAAGAGGGACTGTATAGCACACACACTGACAGTGTAGGCACCTAGGGACTGACACCTTTCTCCACCTGCACACACAATAAAAATGTGTGGCATGCACACAAGACTACCTGTAAATTGTCATGTATAGGCAGTCTACTGTGGGCATCCAACATAAGCAGCCCTCAACTATTGCACACACAACAGCCATTGGCACAAGGTAAGTCAACACCTGAACAGTAAATTAAGCTATCAGCATATGCAGATACTGTATGTATAGATTCATAGGTAGGTACTTGGCCAACTACCAGAGGCCATTCATAAGGCCAGCCAAAATGTGTCAGCTTTTACCACCCCATTGATTCATTAACTGTACCTCTGTGGAGCAGAGCCGATGGCGGGATCCCTGGGGTGCATCTACTGTTCCCCATCCACCCTTCAAGGTTTCTCTTGCAGAGTGTTAGTGAGGGGCTCTGTATAATGTAGTTAAGGATGTTGTTCCAAAGTATGGGGAGTGTCTGTGACAGGAAGCTGTCCCTCCAGCATCCTCCGGTTATTGTTGTGGCAAGGTCAGGTCACTACAGCTCACTGTGACATGGATTCCCATAGGTGGAGCATATCCATCAAGCCTGAGTTTGACATGGTTGTGTTGGTCAGTGGAGATCATCTCTGGGTAAACGAGATGCCACTGAGTAAAGCAGGAGTTTATTCAGTCCAGCTGCATAGACCATATGTTGGATGCCAGTATTCCCCTCGGTGAGGTACATTTGTGGAACCCCCCCAGCTGTTGGACATGTCCGCTGAGGTACATCCCACATGGGTTATTATACCCTATGATGGGACTGATGAGTGATGAGTAAAGGGGCAATATAACCCCAGTATGTCTAGATGGGAATCCTTTAGTAGTTAGATGGGCTATGTAGAAGGATGTTCTAACTACTGTGGAGATATGATTTTCACAGGGGAGATCACTATTTACCTTAGTTCCCTGATACCCCATTACCTCGTTGTGTATTAATGTGGCTGCCGCTCATGTGTTAATATGTGGGTGCCAATTCCACAATGGAATGACCATGCAGTTAGTGGCACTTGGCAGGAGGCCATGTTGTTGGCACCCTGTGACAGTCTCTGTGAGGCCCCTTGAGGGATGTCCATGTCAGCTGGACTATCAGTCATGGCTCCCAGTTTGCAGTCATTGCCAGATATGGTCTGCTGTAGTCCACCTGTGTTTGCCCGTACATCTGAGACATATATGCCAAACAGTAGGGCTCCCAGGACTGAGTCCTGTGGGACACCAGTCGTGACTGTTCAAGAGTTGGACCTAGAGACCACTAGTCATACCATGTGGGTTCTGTGTGTAAGCCCATTGGCAACCCAACCTGTGATGTATGGCTGAATGTATAGGCTGGTGTGTTTATCAATAATACCTGAGTGGGTTCAGTAGGCATGAACTGCACTCAACCAAGCTGACCTGGGTTGGGTCACGTGTTTGAAGGTTAATGAGTGCCATGAGTGCCATGAGGATGTGAACCATACCATTGCAGACCAGGCTAGTCAGGCTTATGGGGTGGTAGTTACCATGGGCAGCTGTGATTTCACCATGATGGAGTGGAATAACCATTGCCATGCACCATTGTATGGGCATGTAGCCTGTGGCGAGACTGAGGTAGGAATGCTTAATTAGGTGGGGGGGTAGGTTGTCTTGTACAGTTTGCAAGATGCAGTCTGGGTCAACATCTGCCTCCATTGATGCTGTGTTCTGCTGTTAGTGAGGGCCATTTCCACCTGTGTCTGATGGTTGGGATACTGTACCTTTTGGGTAGTGTTGTGGGCTCTTTAGGGGGTGAAGTATGCACCAAATGTATCTGCAAGGATGTTGGTGATATCAGTAGGGTCAGCATATTTCGTGCTATATTTCACTGGCACAGTGCAAATTTGTGTGTCACCACGCAGATCCTTGACATAGCCAAAGAAAGCTTTGTGGTTATCTTTAGAATCCTTGTGTATTCTCCTGCTGATGTTAGCCTTGGATGATGTCATGAGGGACCTACGTACCATAATAATAGTGGTCATGGATGTCTGCCCTTCGTGGGATTTGCTGTGTGTCTGGAACACTGTCCTACATCTGTAGTATAGCCTGTTTATTGCAGAGGTCCACCAGACCGGTGTCCTTGTCTAGGAGGAGTGAGTCTTGGTTTACCAGTGATGGCATGATCCATACATCCATGTAGGTGCTTATAGACTGCATTTGTAAATCTGTCTGTATCTTGAGCAGTGTTTCCCCTTAGCATGGGGGCTGTGAAACCCCCCCCACCCCTGTCACTAGTAGTGTAAATTCAGCTGTAGGAAAGGTATACACTGTGGTATCCATGGGTGGGGGAGATGCTAGGGTGTGGAAACAGTGAATAGTTCATGGTCAGATCTAACCAGTGACCAGTTAACCTCCACTGTGGTGCACTGTTGCCCATGTTGGTGATAACCACATCTAGTAGTTTCCACCCCACATTAGGGAGGTTACCACCTGATACAGGGCATATGAGGTGATACATTCCAGGAAGCGCTGGACCTGGAAGTGAGTACCGGAGTACATTTCCCAGTTAATGGTATGGCAGTTGACATCGACCAATGCCAGGGTGTGCATTAGGACTGTCGTGTTCTCTACTGTCTCCAGGTAGGTGAAGTGGAGGTCCTGGGTCATGGAGGGTGATCCATAGCAGGCCACATTCCACATTGCAGTTGTGGCTGATATTAGCTGCACATGAATGATCACAGAGGTATCATGCTGCCCCACTAACGTGGAGGTGTAGGTATCCCTGATAAATATGGATACAGTCCTCCATGTCTGTCAGTCCATGTTCTGTGGATGAAATGTGTGATATGGGTTGTAGTTTGGTAGTGCTGGTGTGCTCTCAGGAGCCTTAAGACAGATGGCAGTTAATGCACAGATGCTGATGTTGTCCATCCTGAGGAGTGCTGTGAATGCATGCATGTTGTGATCACAACCCCTGGTGTTGAGTAGCATAAACCTCATTGAATCTGCTATTGTGCTGTTTACGGAGCTGGCATTCACCTTCAAGACTCTCCTAAATAAGGCACCAGGGGGATGCTAATAGCCTTGGCCAGTATTCCAAAGCGTAAGGCTGACACATTGGCCGGTATGGCATTGTTGCATGTATGTTCTCCATCTGTGCTTGTTTTTCATATCTCCTGTAGGTAACCTACTGGTAAGCAATAGAAAGCCTTAAACTTATACAAGTCTTCTAGCTTCCAAGATAGGCTTTTGGAGTGACTAAGTATCAGTGTTCTGTATGTTCTTGCTGTACTCAACTGTTTCCTGACTACATGGTGAGTTCACACTGTATATTGTGATCTGAAGGTGTGTTTATTCACATATTATGGCTGTGATGGCCTGCACGTTAGAGGTTCACAGATAGCCTACTATCTATCTGCCCAAGGGCAATTAGAAGCATAGCAGCAGTGTGTTGGCCTTCCCCGCACCACTGATGAAGTAACTGAGCCTCTGTTAAGCATAGCCAATGAAGCAATTTCAGGCAGAGTTACTGGAAGCTGTTGAAGACTGGGGTTGTGGAGGGTGATAGGGGAACTTAGTGATCTAAAGAGGGCATGTTAATGTGGTAATTCAATGCCATTCAATTCCCCCAACAGGTCTTGCAGCTATCAAACTGGCAAGGCTCCCCCACCCTCTGTCTGTATGGTTCTGGGACACATGATCCCAGGGGTGTATAATCTGTTACCCATTCACACAACAAGGTTTCCCTTGAAGTGTGTCAGTGAGGGGCGATGCCTAATGTAGTTAGGAATGTAATGCATTGTCTCACAGCACATTTGTTATATGTTCTTATTTCATGAGTACATGAAGCTCAGTGAGTATGGGGGCTCCCGCCCTTTGCTTAGCCTAGCTTACACATAGAAATCATCTAAATAGGAAATAGGTGAAAGCAATGTTAATGTCAACAGTGTAATGGGTACAGAATCTGCATAGTATCTGTGCATTCGAGGTTACAATCCTGATAAAGGCAGGGATGTTTATCATGTGCAAAAGTATACCTTAACCACAGCTTGCATATATAAGTAGTAATCGTCTGTATAATAAACATTCAAATCACCCATATAAACCCATGTGTGCAGGAGAGTACAGTCAACAGAGAATGTAATGTCATGTCAGCACATAGTGAGATGTTGCGTCACTGACAGGTATGTATCCGGAGTAGTTAACGGATGTGGCTGTGTTTGCATGCACAGGTTATATGTTACAACATTTGTTTAACTGTGTTTAACTGCTGCTATAATGGCACACAAACACTTTGAAACATGCTTACAACTGCTTAAATGAGCCTTATTCTGCAGTAAAAAAACATTCATAAAGCATCGCAGGTGTTGAACCCTGGACCATGCACACTATAGTCATGGGACATACCACTAAGCCATCCAAGGTGTACACATGTTTCATGGTCCTGAGACTACACCTTATACCATATGCATTTCACTGTAATGATCACAAATGGGACAGTGACTTTGTGTACATATGGACAGTACATTGTAATGTACTGTAGTTTGTGAACCAACACATTCCAGTCTACAGATGTATTACTGTTACAAACGAATATGAAATATATATATATATATATATATATATATATATATATATATATATATATATATATATATGTCAGTGATGTCTGTATATATATATATATATATATATATATATATATATATATATATATATATATTATACAGTTACATCAATAGCCATATATATAAGCATCTATGAACACACTTCGTGACACAGAAGCACTCCAAAGGAATTGGAGTGTACACAAAACACATGCAGCTCTGGTATTATAACAATTAATATTAATCTAATTCACCATAGAAGGGGTGGTTGTTGTGTATGTGAAGATTGGAGTGGGGGAGAAATGATGGTTAATGCAATCATGCATCAAGGAGGGCCTGGGTCGGATGTCAAATAAGTGAACTGGAGTGGCATACATGGAGTATGGGGACAATATAAAAAGGACACAAAGCAAGAACCTTACCCATTCATAATACACCCAGTCATGTCACATTGCAACACCTACTTTCACAAACATAAGAACATTAACATGTATCAGCCATATGTACACCAACTGACTGTCACATTTGTTTTCAGCAGTGAGGAATGTCTGTAGTACAATGTATATTCTAAACACCTTCACATTCGTGCATATCTTAGATGCCTTAGTGGTAAGGTCTGTGACTGTGGTGTTTATGGCCACGGGTTCAAGGGCTGTTAGGTTATTTTGAGGGCCAGAATAAGGGCTTTTGGATGCAGGTAGATTAAAGCATTCTTAAGCAGTTGTAAGCGTGTTTCCACATTTTGTGCGATGGTACGCGGCGCTGAAACACGGTAAATGGAGAAGCACTTCATACTTTTGACCTTTGCTTAACGTCGCACAGACTACGGGCAAACCTGCTCACAACCACGTAAATGTGGTTTTTCACACTTTTCCTACCAGTACCTACTCTGACAGGTATAATAATAACACCTTCCAGGAGTAGAATCCGCAACCATGTACTCCATCCTCCGAGTAACCTCACACTAAGCTACCTGGGATGTACCTGTCCCAGCTGTATATGCACAACTAGTGAAGTACAAAACTGCAGAAAGGAAAAAAGTTGCCAGGTAAATCCGTCACTAGTCCAGATGAAAATACAAAAAGCTGGTAGCGATAGCGATGTTCTAAACGCAAATTTATTGTTTTTTGGAACAACATACGTTTTCACTACTGTTCAACAGTAGCTTCTTCAGAGAAACAGACACAAAGAAAGCGCCAAACGTTTAAACCTGCAAGTGACGTGAGTACGTAGAAACACGTCACTGCGGGTCACATATAAGCGTATGCATTCACTAACTACAATATATTAGTACAACTATAAAATGCATGTAAAAACCAGCTTATACATCAGTATTATGTTAAAAAAATATATATAATAAGAACAATTCATTCAACAAGTTAATACTTGTATAAATAATCAATTGCTGCTATAATATAATGTAATGTATTGTAATATGCCAGCTATGCTACTGCACATTTTCCAAGGGAGAATCCAAGGTTTGTGTACAAATTAATCAAGGCTGTCAATGATTTAAGCTAAACATTCATTCCCATTGTTTAATTAATATATATACAAAAAATATTTAAAAAGTATTTTTTGTAAGAAAAAAATGTTAGTTAATAATGCCATGATATTGTTACACAACAAACTCAGGTATAAAATGTTTTTAAAATTCTTATGCTAGTTGTAATTATTTACGTTATAAGTATTTAGACATTGTATCACCAAAACAGTTTTAAAAACATATGTTAACTAATAGGGAAATTTTACCTCAGAGTACTCCTTAGTTTTAATATACAATTAATGTTGCAATTTTCATTCAACCCAGGTATACTAAACGCGTCTAATGTTAGTTGCCATTCTAGTTCACAAGCTTCTAAGAGGAGTGAAAAAGGACCTCCTCTAATAGTATAAGGTACATGATCTATTGCTAGAAAGTGGAAGCTGTGACCAGGGTTGTTAAAGATATGTTTCGCTAAGGCATTATCACTTTTATTTTTCTTAATAGCATAAATGTGTTCATACAGCCTTTCACGTAATTTACGGTCTGTTTTCCCTACGTAAAAGGCTGGACAACAGTCACATGTAGGTAAATAGATGATGGATTTAGTCTCACAATTAAGTTTATAGTTGATATAATATTTTTTGTTTCTAATAGAGAAGGAATTTGATGTTCTCAAATATTTACAGTAGTTACAAGAACCACAACTAAATGTCCCCTTTTGTCTTGAAGAAAAATCAATTTCTTTGTTTCTTTCAAGAAGCATTTTGAGATTGTTACCTTTCTTATATACTACAACAGGGTTTTGTCCTAGTTTTTCTGAAAGTTGTAAATTACTCCTGATGAAATACCAGTTTTTAAAAACTATATGTCTAATCTGGTTTGAATTGGTATTGAAAGTGGTAATAAAACTAGTAATAAATTGTTTGACCAATGGAATATTAAAGCAATTCTGGTTGTCTATGTTGTTTAAAATGGGAGTATCAGGGGTAAGGCTAGTCAGGTCACCTATAGTGTTGTACATATCTTTAGCAAGTAATGGCGTATAAATTCCATTAGATCATTTTAGTCCAACTTCTTGGATCATCTCATCAATAAGTGCTGAAGGATAACTGCGGTTGAGAAACATGTTTTTCAAAAATTGACATTCTCTATGAAAAGTTGTATCAAAGGAACACATCCTTGCTGCTCTAATGAGTTGCCCTTTAATTATTGACCATTTTTGTTTGAATGGATGAGAACTTGTAAAATGAAGGAAGGAAGGAATTACAATAGGTAGATTTTCTAAAAGTAGATGAAAAATAAAGACCTTTTATAGTGTCCTTGTTGAGCTTGACATCTAAGTAGTCAATTTCTATAGTAGAGAAATGATAAGTAAATTTAAGAAAATTAGTTGTAGAATTGAAAAGTCAATCAAGGCTGATGCCTCACTTGCATTCCCATGAAAAAGGATGAAGACGTCATCCAGAAATCTGGTGTAATATTTGATGCGTGGCATAAAAACTGGGTTGTTAAAGATGTAATGTTTCTCCCAGTATGCTACAAATAAATTTGCTACACTAGCACCACATGGTGAACCCATTGCTATCCCTTGTTTCTGTAAGTAATATTCTTTATTAAAGATAAAAAAGTTAGATGTTAAAATAATATCTAACAATTCAGAAACTACATCAATTTCTCTTTGAGTTGCGTTAAGCTCCTTCAAACTAAGTGTAATCCATTCTACCACCTCATTGTGTGGTATGGATGTATATAAGTCGACAACATCAACTGTAAGGAAATTATATGAAATATCAAAGGCCAAATTATTAATGTTACTAAGAAATGACCAAGAATCCTTACAGATTTCCGGAATGTTTTTTATATATTTTGAAAGGATGTTGTCGACCAATTGTGCACAAGGGTATGTCATGGATCCACGGCCATCAATGAGGGCTCGCATAGGTGGATTATTGAGATCCTTGTGTATCTTAGGGATCCCAAAAATAGTAGGAACCTTAGGAAAAGGAATGTCAATGTAGTTGTAAGTGTCGAAATCTATCTTAGCTCCAATGAAAAGGTCTCTAAAATAACCTCTAATTCTAGAGTAAGATACATTTATTTCGTTTAAAGAGGATAAAGTATATGCTGGGCTTTGTAGTACCAGCAGCATTTTCATAATGTACTCAGAAATGTCAAAGATAACTAGGCCACCGCCCTTATCTGGCTTAATCACCCTCACGGGGGATAGACAAAGATTGTTGAAAGCAATCAACTGCTCTCTAGATATATTTGGTTTCCCATGCTTGTTACTAAGGTGTGGCATTTGACTGAGATGTCTAATGTCTAATTCACACATATTTTCAAATATTAGTAACGCAGGGTGTAAAGGAGGGTTAAATGTACTAGTAGGTCTTAAAGTATCTGAAGCTGTGAACACTGAATTGTTAAACAGTAAGTGCAGATTAAGTTTTCTCACATAACATTTTAAATCAATAATAGTTTTTGCTAAGTTAAAATGTTTACTAGGTACAAATGTATTGCCATAAGCTAACAGTTCAATCAATGGAGGGTCTAATTCAATACTAGAGAAATTGTAAATTTTAAAGTCACCTTGTAAGTTAGTCAACATTCTCAGTTTACTCCCTCCATAAGTGTCAGCATTATTACCATCAAGTTCAAAGGTTACCGGTAATTGTTCCGGTTCTTGTTCTTGTTCTTCTGGAACCAATTGTTGCATGCTCCTAAAAAATTCCCCTTATTTGGGATATTATTTGAGTTAATGTTATCTGCAATTCTTTGTTGGTAGTTCCTAGAGTTATTGTTGTTATTGGCCCGGATGCTATTACTCCGTCTTGGTACCTCAATAAATTGATCTTCTGCAATTTCTTCTACAACGTCAGTGTCAGTTGTGTTGGAATTAGCAAGATGTGTTGGTGTGTTAGAAGTACTTGCTAGAATTTTGTCACTACTAGAAAGTTGCAATTTGGGATAAACATTATTATGCATATAAGCTGTTCTATTTCTTGAAAGTTTCTTGACCTTATTTGATTTCAGTTTATCCACCAATGCATCGATACTTGAAAAGATATGCCCATAGTCATATTTGTACCTATTAAAGTCAAGATCGTTTTTGATGGAATTATCCAGGTCGTTCACTTCAGTTATTAAAAGGGTGATGTGTAAAGAATAATGTTTGACCATTAATTCTAAAAGTTGAGCCCCTTGTTGGTCAAAAAGGGCAATAAGGTCATTGTGGAATGCAGTATCTACTAGTAAACCAGTAGGAAAAAAGGTAGTCCGGAGACCCTTAGGCACTACTTTATCATTCAAACATTGTTTGAAGTACGCCACTTCTAACTGCAGTTTTTTCAGTTTTACAAGTTTACTATCAAAACTTTTAAGTTTGTCTGCAATGATGTTTTTATTTACTGGTGGGGGCTCCATACCCGCAGCCGGACGTTCCTGTAAAGATTGTGTAAAAAAATTAAACTTATCTGTATTCTGGATCCAATCCTGAATCGATAGAACGCCAATAAGTGCTTGGTCTGGTCCCCTTGTCTCCCCTTCGTGTATCTGGTTAGCAGTTACTGCAAGAGTCCGTTCACTCCGTTGTGCCAATGGTAAACTTGTTGCAGGCATATCTCTAATAAGAGAATCAGACGGAGTTGGTACATTGACTTGGTTGCATGTAAAGTTCGATGCATTCTTATCTAGTAGTAAACTTTGTACACTAGAATGCTTAGGTTGCGCTGGTGGTATCGTAGAAGATACTGTAGTGGCATTAAAATTGTTACCAGCAAGCATATTGGATTCAGAATGAACTGCGAGTGGCGTATCCGTTTCTCTCTTATCCAATACATCTAAACGCAATGAGATCGAATCCATACGTTGAGAAAGAGAACGTAACAGTGACGGAATATCCGTCTGATCAGCTAGTTCACTTTGAATATTCGTCCCGAATAAGTTAGGACTGCCTGGACTAGAATGGGTACCTGTAGCCATAACCCAAACACACAACTAGTGAAGTACAAAACTGCAGAAAGGAAAAAAGTTGCCAGGTAAATCCGTCACTAGTCCAGATGAAAATACAAAAAGCTGGTAGCGATAGCAATGTTCTAAACGCAAATTTATTGTTTTTTGGAACAACATACGTTTTCGCTACTGTTCAACAGTAGCTTCTTCAGAGAAACAGACACAAAGAAAGCGCCAAACATTTAAACCTGCAAGTGACGTGAGTACGTAGAAACACGTCACTGCGGGTCACATATAAGCGTATGCATTCACTAACTACAATATATTAGTACAACTATAAAATGCATATAAAAACCAGCTTATACATCAGTATTATGTTAAAAAATATATATAATAAGAACAATTCATTCAACAAGTTAATACTTGTATAAATAATCAATTGCTGCTATAATATAATGTAATGTATTGTAATATGCCAGCTATGCTACTGCACATTTTCCAAGGGAGAATCCAAGGTTCGTGTACAAATTAATCAAGGCTGTCAATGATTTAAGCTAAACATTCACTCCCATTGTTTAATTAATATATATTCAAAAATATTTAAAAAGTATTTTTTGTAAGAAAAAAAATGTTAGTTAATAATGCCATGATATTGTTACACAACAAACTCAGGTATAAATTTTTTTTAAAATTCTTATGCTAGTTATAATTATTTACGTTATAAGTATTTAGACATTGTATCACCAAAACAGTTTTTCATGGGAATGCAAGTGAGGCATTAGCCTTGATTGATTTTTTCAGTTCTACAACTAATTTTCTTAAATTTACTTATCATTTTTCTACTACAGAAATTGATTACTTAGATGTCAAGCTCAACAAGGACACTATAAAAGGTCTTTATTTTTCATCTACTTTTAGAAAATCTACCTATTGTAATTCCTTCCTTCATTTTACAAGTTCTCATCCATTCAAACAAAAACAGTCAATAATTAAAGGGCAACTCATTAGAGCAGCAAGGATGTGTTCCTTTGATACAACTTTTCATAGAGAATGTCAATTTTTGAAAAACATGTTTCTCAACCGCAGTTATCCTTCAGCACTTATTGATGAGATGATCCAAGAAGTTGGACTAAAATGATCTAATGGAATTTATACGCCATTACTTGCTAAAGATATGTACAACACTATAGGCGACCTCACTAGCCTCACCCCTGATACTCCCATTTTAAACAACATAGACAACCAGAATTGCTTTAATATTCCATTGGTCAAACAATTTATTACTAGTTTTATTACCACTTTCAATACCAATTCAAACCAGATTAGACATATAGTTTTTAAAAACTGGTATTTCATCAGGAGTAATTTACAACTTTCAGAAAAACTAGGACAAAACCCTGTTGTAGTATATAAGAAAGGTAACAATCTCAAAATGCTTCTTGAAAGAAACAAAGAAATTGATTTTTCTTCAAGACAAAAGGGGACATTTAGTTGTGGTTCTTGTAACTACTGTAAATATTTGAGAACATCAAATTCCTTCTCTATTAGAAACAAAAAATATTATATCAACTATAAACTTAATTGTGAGACTAAATCCATCATCTATTTAGCTACATGTGACTGTTGTCCAGCCTTTTACGTAGGGAAAACAGACCATAAATTACGAGAAAGGCTGTATGAACACATTTATGCTATTAAGAAAAATAAAAGTGATAATGCCTTAGCGAAACATATCTTTAACAACCCTGGTCACAGCTTCCACTTTCTAGCAATAGATCATGTACCTTATACTATTAGAGGAGGTCCTTTTTCACTCCTCTTAGAAGCTTGTGAACTAGAATGGCAACTAACATTAGACGCGTTTAGTATACCTGGGTTGAATGAAAATTGCAACATTAATTGTATATTAAAACTAAGGAGTACTCTGAGGTAAAATTTCCCTATTAGTTAACATATGTTTTTAAAACTGTTTTGGTGATACAATGTCCAAATACTTATAACGTAAATAATTATAACTAGCATAAGAATTTTAAAAAATTTTTATACCTGAGTTTGTTGTGTAACAATATCATGGCATTATTAACTAACATTTTTTTTCTTACAAAAAATACTTTTTAAATATTTTTTGTATATATATTAATTAAACAATGGGAGTGAATGTTTAGCTTAAATCATTGACAGCCTTGATTAATTTGTACACGAACCTTGGATTCTCCCTTGGAAAATGTGCAGTAGCATAGCTGGCATATTACAATACATTACATTATATTATAGCAGCAATTGATTATTTATACAAGTATTAACTTGTTGAATGAATTGTTCTTATTATATATATTTTTAACATAATACTGATGTATAAGCTGGTTTTTCAATGCATTTTATAGTTGTACTAATATATTGTAGTTAGTGAATGCATACGCTTATATGTGACCCGCAGTGACGTATTTCTACGTACTCACGTCACTTGCAGGTTTAAACGTTTGGCACTTTCTTTGTGTCTGTTTCTCTGAAGAAGCTACTGTTGAACAGTAGCGAAAATGTATGTTGTTCCAAAAAAACAATAAATTTGCATTTAGAACATCGCTATCGCTACCAGCTTTTTGTATTTTCATCTGGACTAGTGACGGATTTACCTGGCAACTTTTTTCCTTTCTCCAGTTGTGTATGCAGACAGGCTAAAACACAAAAGGGAGGAATGTGTTGAAATAGGACAACCCACCATGTACCCAATTAAAGGTGTATGTTCATATATATATATATATATATATATATATATAGAGAGAGAGAGAGAGAGAGATACATAGAGACATGTTGATATATACAGGCCTACATATATATGTAGATATATAGATAGGTTAAAAACATCTACACATCTATGGAGGTGCAGATAAACGTATGCAATAATGTATATATCTATATACATATACACACACACATATATATATATATATATATATATATATATATATATATATATATATATATATATATATATATACACACACACACACACACATACATGTCTGTAGACAGCATCCGAAGTGGTCATATCTGAGTATAACATGGACCATAGCAATCACACATTCTGCCCCCACCAAATCAATATGAACATAACATATGAAGAGTATATGCCGATACACTATTACAAATATGTTTTATGGACACAGTCACCAACACAACTGCAATGACTGCAAATATCCATGACAGAATTACACAGACAGCTTTCATTTTGCAAATCTTTATTACATTCCGATGTATTGCCAAAAGGATTCAGGGACTAACAGTACCTGCATGCTATACAGGAAGCATTTAATAGTGCCTTAATGAATCAGCCTGCAATTACCATAGTATTAGTCCACTAAGGGATAGGTGTCCACATAGGGAAAGAACACCCACACACATATAGACATTGTATAAAAGGGGTTCCTACACACCTGTATGTGCTATGTACACCCACCAACATCTACCCCACAACCGAAATAATTACATCAATACATACTGTCATACCATAACCAATAATGCAACTACTGTACAACATCTGCTGAAACCTTAATATACCTGGACACAGACATGCTAACATGGCCCTATGTGAAATAGTTGCCGTTATACAATTGAACAGCTGCTGATGTAACAGGATTTGTATGAACTCATCCTGTTTCAGAGGGTTGAAAGGTTCGTACATCAGGAAGTATTACCGAGTACTGATTATTAGCACTGTATGATACACAGTAACACCAAACTAAATATGTCTTGTAAGCACACTGTAAACCCCTAACATTATATGCATAGCTATGCAGCCTTGAGCTGGTCAAACAATCTGGCCAGACTGACACATATGCAGAAGTATTAGGTACAGACAAACCCTGCACAAGTAGCAATGTTCAGAAATATAGCAGCAGTACTCATATTTAGACCAACTCCTCTAAGCATTACACACAATATATTACTGTTAGTCTCCATACAGCTGTTGCAATAGATTCCAAACAAAACTTCCACGCTGTCTTCCTCACAAGTAAGGCAAAGGGACAATGCCCAAGTGGAGTACTCAGTTATACTCCACTGTAGCCATGGTATTGGCCAAGGCAGTAGCAGCGCAGCTGATGTGCATGTAGTTAGCTACTTAGGAACACCAATTGGCCATCAGGATAGCACATGTTACTTATCTGTAACTATAAAAGTTTGCCTTGTCACACATTCAAACCATCTGTATCTACCTGTAGGACAGTACAAAAACTGAAAGATGAACCGAAAAGAGTATTACACTAGTTAATAACACCTCCGATTACTAAGACGGTATGTATAACATGTAGTATGTCTGTGTATGTAGTATCTGTACTGTAAGAATTACAGTGTAATCAATGCATATAGTGGAAATAGCTATCTTGTAGCGATGTATTGTTGAGCAGTAGTAATGCTTGTAGTATTCTATGTGTGTACTGCTGTAGGTCACATGGCAAACTCCGCATACACCACAAGGGATGATATGGGCTTGGAACCCACCAATTCGCTTCCAGCCACTGTCAGTGTCAGGATTGGTCCTACAAGTATGTGCTTTAACAGGGAATAGTATATGTCGATATATTGCAACAGTCGACATATGTATGTGTGTATAAGTAAGATGAACTTGTTAGAGATGGGCTTACCGTGCAAATATGGTGTGCATTGTGAGATATTGTGCCAATAACTTTAATGTACAGTATTCTAGGTAGATCTGTATTCTATTCTACATAGCAGTTCTGTTATGTTATGCAAACAGTAGTTATGTCCATTGGCAATTACAATACTCACTGACAGGATACATAGCATTAGTGTTCATCTGACAGGTTAGCAGCATGATAGCAAAGATAATTGGAAGAGCCAGGTAACTATCCATGCACATAACACATGTAATATCCACCTCTCTACTATCGTTTGCAAGCAATAACAGCCATGTATGTGTACATGTTATGCAAATGTGTAGTGACCCTTGTTACAGGGCTGGGCCAAATGGCTATGTGCACACCTACATAGAGTGGATATTGAGAGTACAGACACACTGGTTGAACTACCAGGTTTGTGTAGCCCAACCTCTCATTGCCAACCTAACAGCTGCCTGCACATACTGTATGTAAGGTAGTGCACAGCACTGGTAATGAAACAGGTTGCATATCATCTTTAAGTCCAGTGTAACATCTGCAGTAGGAGTGTAAGATGTAGGAGACAGCTGCCCATGTGTAATAGCCGCATCATAGGTGATGGCTCACACTATCTGATTATATCCTGATCATGTTAATAGTGGCATCAGAGCCTATTGATACATGACTCTGTTTGGAGAGTGGGTGTCTTTGCCCAACAGAGCTCATGGTCCTGGTGGATATGTGAGTATATACCCAGAGAAGGAAACAGACCTGTAGACACTTGCATCATCTGTAATCAACTAACAGGATGTGATGTGCTCCTCAATGGAGGATTGCTGCTAAAGGTAGCTACAATGTTTCCGTAATAGCCAGTGTTGTCACGTCCATAACACAAATATTTACATGTGAGCATCACTGTCTAAAACATCTTCATAGGCAATACGTAAACTAAATACAGTACTTGGTACTTGTAGTACTGACCGCTCATACAGGCATGTCCACTAGTCAGCTACTCATGTTTCCTAATGTCAGCTTTGTATATGTGGCTATCCTGGGGGAATGTAATCTCTATGCCATGTACACTGCCAGACCCACCTAACACCATGCCCCACACATTTTCTGGGATGCAGCTACAGGTGTAAGCTGGAAGGCAGCCCAGTCTACAGCCATGACTGCACTGGACAGTCATGAGGTGTAGGTTAACACATGCAGCTCATCAACACAACCAACACATACTCTTACTAGAACACAGTAAGGACACCCACACACACTACCGGAAATCACACACATTCACAGACGCGTCTAAGTATCTAGCCAAACAAGTGCCCCTCCAACCAGGAAGAGACAGACACCAAAATACACAAACTGCATGACATAGTTTGCATAATTGTGCCACACCTCTGAACACATGACTGGAAACATGCCCAACAGTACTCATTTGTGAATGCAAACTCTAGCACTATGTTACACACCGACCTATACAAGGTCATACATACTGTCAGCTGCCTCTCTGCCATGATTAGCCACATACCCGTACACTCAGACCACCTTTTGAACTATACACATGGCTCTGGCATATTCCATGTTGTTGAGCAGGACCTGTGATGCAGTAGCCTGGACTGCATGGAAACACATGTAGGAACTGTCAGGTCTTGTAGCCCATGCAGGTATGTCCCAAGGCCTGGGTAGCATTCTACCATTGGCCAGAATGACACTGCAGTACAGGGACAAAAGGATTGTATTCCACAATTGTCTAGTGTAGTGGTGCATGTCGCAGGGTATCCAGTATCTGTTGTCCTGGGATAACATGGTTGACAGACCATGATGCTTTGCCAGACAGGGCCTGCACCTGTCACCCCTGGGAATCTGGATACAGCCTAGGGCCCCCTATATTGCCTTCATCATGCACGGTTCAGGTGAGGGTCCACTGATGTTACACGGACAGCCAAGCAATAAACTGCGGGTCCCGCTACACAATGATACATGTCAGAAACACTATACGGACACACATATGTCAGTTCCTAACATGGATATCCAAAAACAAGCAAACAGAGGACAACCACGTCGATAAAAGTACCATAAAACTTTACTTCCACAGATGAGCGCTTTTGGGCCATATGCCCTTCATCAGATAACACACAGTATAAAACCTCACATATTTAAAATAAATATCAGCCTATCACATTTCAGTAAAAAGCCCTCCTTTTCTTTAGGATGGGTTTTAAAGGTATATACCCATTAATACCAGGAGACCTATCTGCTCCTAATCGCACTATCCACCTGGTTTCAGCACATTCAGTTTCATTTACCAAATTGCCCCCCCTGGTGTTTGGAATCACAACCTGTATCACCATAAATATAAATGAATGTGTAGGGTTATCCTTCACATGTAATGCCAAAGCATTACGCTCATTACCAAGTCTAATATCTGATAAATGTTTGTAAATTCTGGTCTTAAACATATTATTGGTTTTCCCCACATAGTAAGTTTCACATCCTTGACATACAGCTATATATACTAAATTCTTAGTTTTACAATCAGCATATCCTTCAAAAACATATTGTTTATTTGTCCTGGGATGTACAAATATTTGAGATTGCAATATGAAGTGACAAGCCTTACATTGATAACATGGGAAAGTACCTTTACTATTAATCTTAATATTTCTCTTATTACTGGGTTCCTTACATAGTATATCCTTTAGATTCTTATTCCTCCTAAAAATAAATTTCAGAGCATTCCCTATTTGTGTCTTCAGCTCTGGGTCAGTGTACAATATTTGCCAGTACACATACCTCACCTTTTGCCCATTATCCTCTATTGGAACACATGGGCTGCAGGTGTGTCCATATTCCTGAAGGATATGTACACCCCCCACCCTAATTGCACTTGCATAACATCAGATGCATTATGCTGAGCAACTACCTTTGTGCCACAGTGGAATTCAAAATGCACCTTGAGACAGATCACCCCCCCAGACCGCAGACTTCCCAACTGTCATAATGTGCTGTAATGGGGAAGATTAGGTCTGAGACAGAACCATAACATTGGCTACTCTCAACTATTCCATTATGAACTGGGAAGACTCCTCATGTACCAACACTTGCGCTCAACGCATGTTGGATTCCATTGACCCCACTGACCTGGATCACAGTAGTCACACAAACAGGGCTAACAGTATGCTACACATAGTTAGTCTCCAATGCCAATGTTATGTTTCCTAAGTGCAGAGTGGTGAGTGCCATGGCACCCATGCAGATAGACAATGCATGTGCAAATCTGCCTAAGCAGCAGAGACCTCCAAAGCAGACACCCAAGCAACCGCTACCCCAAAACAAAACACGTGCAACACATAGCTCACAAAGCCAGTGTGCCGAACAGTCACAGCCCTTAAGGCTAAACAACACACCTGATACACTTGTAATAGGTGACTCTATAGTCAGGCACACTGACGCTCCGCTCACCAGGCTGAACAAGGAGAAGGTCACGGTGAGCTGCCTGTCAGGCGCTAGGATCCACCACATAACACAAGCACTCAGGTCACTCCAAGGCAAGTACAAATATGACTCAGTCATTGTCCATGCTGGTATGAATGACCTGAGACGTACCTCCCTGGACTACATGAAAAGAGACATAGAGGAGCTCTCTGAGCATGTAGCCCAGGCCGGTATGATCCTGACCTTGAGTAGCATCTTACCCTCACCAAGAATGATGCCACAATATGAAGACATGATGATCAATTTCAACAATTGGCTTAAGTGTTGGTGTCATTCAAAGGGGATCAATGCCTGTCAGCCTGGGATGACATGCTCGACAAGCCACGATGCTTCGCTAGGGACTGCTTGCACCTGTCACCCTGGGCTTTCGGATATTGGCAAAGGCTCTTGCTACCCCATAGTGCCTTTTTAGGCAAGGCTCAAAAGACAAACCCACCTCCATAGGTATCACAAGGGATAAGAAACTAAGAGTAATGCTACTCAACGCCAGAAGTCTAAACCTCAAGATGCATGCACTCAAACTCTCCTTAGCATGGAGAACATCGATATCTGTGCAGTAACAGAAACCTGGTTCAAGGTTATGGAGAGCACCCCAGCACTACCAGGTTATACCTCATACCATGCTTTTTGGCCCCAAAACTTGGACCGAACCACAAAAGGAGGAGTATCAATATTCAGTCAAAGATACCCACACCTCCAGGTTGGTGGCACAGCACCAAGCATCAGAGACTATCCATGTGCAACTAACTGTGGGTAAAACTGCCTTCCAGTTTATAGCCTGCTACAGACAACCCTCCCAAACACAGGAACCCCACTTGGCCTTCCTGAGAATACTGGAAAATATGAAGGTCTCTCCAAACACCATTATATTGGGCGACTTCAACTACCCAAACATAGACTGGGAGCATTACTCTAGCTCCAACACCCTAGCCCAAAGGTTCCTAGAATTTATAAACTCAAATACTATGGAACAACTTGTTACCACTCTCACAAGAGAGGAAAACATACTGGACCTGATCATCACCAACATGGGGACACTATGCTCCAGACCAGAAGTGTATCCCTCACTGGTAAGATCAGACCATAAACTAATCTCACTGGATATTCACATCCCGACCCCACCCCCTGCCCAGAAAACCACAGTGAAAAACTTCTCTAAAGCAAATTTCACACGCCTCAAAACCGGTGAAATCCTTCAAAGCCCCGGCCTGTGGAAAATACAGCCCAGACCGCAGAATCTTTATAAACGCATTCTATGAACACCTTCAGGAATGCATGGATCATGCAATCCCAAATAAAACCAAGACCCAATCTTCCAAAGGCAGACGTCCTGTCTAGTGGACCCCAGCCATAAACAAACTATACAATAGAAGGAGGAAGCTACTACATGATAGAGCAAAATCCCAAAAGGAAGGCATCTCTGATCAGTATTAGCAAAAAACTACGGGCACTCATAAAATCGTCTAAGGCCAGCTTCGAGAGAAAAATTGCACAAGACACTAAGGATAATCACAAGGCTTTCTTTAGTTATGTTAGGAACCTGGGTGGGAATTCCCAGATATGCTCAGAATTAGTCCAAAATGACAAAAAATACACTGAGCCCACAGACATTGCCAACATCCTAGCTGACAGGTTCAGTGCAAACTTCTCCCCCCTCCCCACCAAAAGGGCAAATATCTATCCCAACAGAGTGCTGCCCCCCTGACATCTCAGATGCTCAGGTAGAGCCACCCTCTCCAAAGCAAAAACACAGCATCAATGGGACCAGATGGTGTCCCGGGCTGCATCCTACATGAACTCCAAGAAGAGCTAAACCCAAACATAAAACTACTGTTCAATCTTAGCCTTACTACAGGATATGTACCCAAAGAGTGGCGTACAGCAACAGTGGTCCCTCTCCACAAAGGTGGTGCCTCAACGGATCCTGGAAACTATCGCCCCATAAGCCTGACTAGCTTGGTCTGCAAAGCTATGGGAAGGATCATCATGGACCTCATAAATAAAGATATTGGATACAGACATTGGATCCTACCCAGTTTGGCTTTGTTAAGGGCAGATCGTGCCTCTTAAACCTGGTTGATTTCTTTGAAACAGTCACCAAGGCCATTGACGAGGGGAAGGTGGTCCACACAGCCTACCTGGACCTCAAAAGCCTTCGATACAATACCCACTGGCATTATAGATAAGCTCACCAGCTTAAATATAAACCCCTATGTCACTAGATGGGTTGCAAACTGGCTCAAGGACAGAACCCACATGGTTAGAATTGCTGCAGCCATGTCAGACTCCAAACCAGTTACAAGTGGCATCCCACAAGGCTCAGTCCTGGGACCTCTCTTGTTGTATATATTTCTTGGAGGTACAGGCCAACACGGAAGGACTGTGGCTGACCAAGTTCGCAGATGACTGCAAACTGGCGCCGTAATCAACTCTCCAGCCGACATAAGCATCCTCCAAAGGCCTCATAGAAACAGACAACTGGTGCCAGAGCCATGGCCTCAAGCTAAATGCCAAAAAGTGTATAGTCATCCCTTTGGCAAAACAAAGTGCCACAAATTACCACATAGGTGGTAATCCATTAAGTACAGAAGTCATTAGGGACCTGGGGACCCAAGTTGATAGCAATCTCATTTGACAACCACGCAAAGTGGTTAGAAACATTTTATATAGCCCACCTAATCATGAAGGGATTCACATCTAGATCAGGGAGGTCATCGTACCTCTTTACTCATCCCTCATCAGGCCCATAATTGAGTACAATGCCTTTTGGGATGTACCTTACCAGACACCTGCAGCAACTGGAAAGACCCCAAAGTACCTCAACAAGAGGATCAAAGGGCTCAAACAGATGCCATATGCTGCCTGGTTAAAGAAAGTCCAGCTCTACTCAGTGGCATACCGCCTGTTCAGAGGCGATCTGTGCCTGATGTATAAAGCCATGTCCAACCCGGAATTAATGGACATGCTGCACCTCAGGAAATCCAAATCCCATCAGCTACACGCGAGAGACTTGAACCTCAGCACTGAAATAAATAGGACATGCTGGAGGGACAGATTCATAACCCAGAGGCTCCCTTCACTCTGGAATAAAATCCCAGTCCAGGTTAGGCAGAGTCCCACATTGACTCTCTTCAAGAGGAATCTTGATGAGTGGATGGGAGATCGTAGGTTTACCCCGGCTATCACTTCTGTGTCACTGTTAGACAGAGGCACAGTATACTAACCTCAAAAAAAGGCATAGCAAAATTAATTTAAAATGGGTGGCGAAAGCCAAACACACTCTGGCTAGGCTTATAAATGCCCTAGGGCAGATAGCCTAGTATGAACCTATGAACCTGTGAACCTAAATGCTGAATCCTACACAAGTGCACCTTAAGCAGTCACATATGTGCAGTGATTGTGCCATTGAAACAGAACCAGGAGTCAACCCAACACTAACAAGTAGGCAAACTGGTGGTACCATGCTTTAAACTGCACCACAGAAGGTAGTAACTGTTGCAAGAGTGAACACACACATGAGTGTAGGTGATCCCTGATCAGCCTCAGTAAGATGCAGATACACCATATAAAATGACGCACAGCTACTGTGAAACCAATCAGCCACATATTATGAGGGCAAGCACACAGCATTCTATAGCTGTGTTTT
>NC_056729.1:552084917-552109917 GCF_019279795.1 Protopterus annectens | reverse complement strand
TGTACCATACTGCACACCATTGTCGGGTGGCGTGATACCAAGGATTACCCCTCACCCAGCCTTGTACAGCCATCTTGCACAGCCAACCACTACATACCCATCTCATGAAGTCAGTACTGGCACCTTGTGTCTACATGTGGGGTATGATGCTCCCAACCACAGTCACTCCCAGTATAACTCCCATTGGCATACCGACAGATGTCAAACACGTTCACATGCCCTAGCCCATAGAACCTCTGGATATCCTCTGTGGTGCATGTAATACCTGTGCATTACTGCAGTGTGGCAAACTAAGTGGTTTGGGAGTGTATTTGTGGGCCTGGCAAAGAGTGTCAATGTGAGTCCATTTGAGAGTGTGGTTGTGTTGACAATGACATCCGTTCATGTGGACAGCCATGTGTGCTACACCTAATGTATGTCTACTATATCTCTGTTGCAGATGTTGCACACCAACACACACATATGTTCTTACAGCACACTAACATGTCAGCTTTGTGGCACATGGAGTAACTGCATGCACTTGTAATAGTAATGACTAGTCAGTTAGGGGTTTGAACCCCTGTACTGATAGGTGTGTGACAGATGATGCTTAGGGTTTAGTCTCCAAGCACTTCTCTGATGTACTTTGCCTCTGTCTATCCCTCCCACACACTCTCTGGTGGATGTGGAGGTGAACACCTGCTCAGCAGCAACTTGTGTATTGTAAGTGATGGTCATGTTCGGATGATGGCCTCTGCACCTGTTGCAGTCCTCCTCTAGCTGATTGCATGTGGAACAGCTGTTATGATGTTTCTATAGCTATTCACATGAAAAACACAGTACAACATCTAGGAACATCAAGTTGGTGTTTGCCCATGACAGTCGCTGTAAGTGGTACCTGGATCTGGTGCTTGGTAAGCACCATCACAGATGATATCTGGATGTTCCTCAAACAACATACACAGTGAGAAATAGCCTAAAGACAGGAGGGTGATGTGCCAGACATGCCTACAGCATGTAAGTGTAGCTATGCTTCATTGAGACAACTGCCTTTTTAACAAGGTGTGTGTGATAATGTCTATTCTGCATGTATTTAAAACTGACAAGACAGTGCTCTGTTTGTGAGGTACCCCCATCTGTAGGGCCATCTGTGGACTGGTCAGTGTGTGGAACCATTTGTTTCCTGTGTTACTCACTGAACACACATCTGTGAACAGCAGGAGCATAGTGTGAGGATTGCAGCCAGTACATGGTGATAGTAATGTGTTACTGCTATCGCATTCCTGACTGGACATATGTCACATGAAACAGTGGTATGACAGACACTGTCTGGGGTTCTCAGTGACATGCCAATAATGGGCCACTGTTCATAGCTGTAGTCAAAAGTCTTCTACATCGCTAGGCCAGATGTCATGCAGTATATATGCATGTGTTGTGCTCTCTCTGCAAATGTATACCATCTGTTGTGTTGGGTGGATGGTCATATCTATGCATGCTGTTGTAAGTAATCCTGAATGCTGTTGACTATTACTAAGCTATATCTGTGTTTAAACTGCAACACCATAGGCTGCATGGGTTGGAGGTCCCGGCAGAACCTCCTGTCCCACTTCAGCTGGCCATGGCACCGGGCACCAGCACATCTGGGGCCCAGCCTTGGACCTCCACCTCTGTTGGCCCTGCACCGCCTTCTGGTGGTACCACCACTGAGGATGGGGCTTGTCCCCCCTGGGAGCAGGTCCAGACAGGGACATGTCCGCTGTTGTAAGTCCCGGATGTGGTGCATAGGGGGCTCAATAAGGGGTTTCGAGGCCAGATACACCAGCTCAAGGGCAGAGTGTCACATTTACAGGGTGAGGATGCCCCCCTACACAGCCTCCAGCACTGCCAACTTTGCAGCTGTTTTGGTGCAGTGGTGGCTGCCCAGGGCTAGGGACCTCCGTCCCACTGTTTCCATCTGGGGGCTCATGGGCTTGTGAATGCTGAACACCCCTCCCCGTCCAAGGTGTATCCCCCCACATGTGTCATATACCGACCCTGTATGTCTTGTCTGTCATCCTACCCTACCTATCCTCCACAAGCAAACCTACTGTCCTTCCCCCACATCCCACTCTCACCCTATGGAAACAAAAGGCCAATCGGTTCCTAGAACAACATTCACCCCATACATAGCTGTCCATTTCACACACATGTCCACTGGACACATGTAACCCTTATAATATGCATCACAACATACTCCAGTTGTCCTCACCCCTGTCTCTCAGGTGCACAATCCTAGTATGCACATGACTCCTAAATGTTCCAGGTACACGTGATGCGGACGACCACATTGTACACACAACACTACCAGTCCCTCTGTGGTTACCCCATTTACCTTTATCATGATGACGATGTCGCACACAGCACCTTGCAAGAGTACTGTTCTCACATAATGATTGGACAGGAACTGTTGTATTAATGTAAATAACATGCACAGAGTGATGTATATGGCCAATGTACAAATGTTTGTGTGTATTAATGACACATGTCTGTCTGAGGGAATCTTGATATTGCATAAGACGACACCACTACATAATACAGACATTGCTGGTGTTTCCCTTTTCATTCCTTTTTAATGCTTTGTTGTTACATGGGATGTCCCTGATATATCTATATATATATATGTATGTATCTATATGCTGGACATAAACACTCACATATACATCTACATGAGGGAATACATTTCCTATACTGTTGAATGACTGAGCTGGATGATATGTTTGTCATAAGGTCCGATGTCTGTATATCTGCCATGGCTTAGTGGTAATTCACAATAACTGTGTGTGCAGAGTCCTGGTTTCGAGCCTTGCAGAGGCCATTTATTTTGTTGCTGGGCAGACAAAGGCCATTGGATACGGTGTGATTAAGGCACATTAAAGCAGTTGTGAGCAGGTGTGCATGGGTTTGCATGTTGCTAAGCAATGCTAACCTCTGTTTACAGTTTCTTACACTCAGTTAGCCTCTACATTGCTTTACCAGTGTAATACTCGCATACTGGCAGCCAAACAGGCTTACACCCACTTGCTCCTGCACTTGCAAATGCACTGCATTTGGTGTTTACATCTGACACTCACGCCCCTGCGTGGAAGTGAGGATTACAATATTACCTTGTGATGCCTATTACATCAGATTACATGCCTACAGTATTGGGAATGGCTGCCCATTAGGCGATAGCATGCCGTTCGACTGTACGGAATCCACGGCCTGTCCAGACTTTGATTCATATTGTTGGTGGGTGTGTTCCTCTTACAATCTGCACCCATCTGGCTAATACATGGGAACTGACACTCTTCAATACAAACAAGTAATTGGGTTTTGGAACCCACATCCTTCAGCCAAGTCATGCTACTGCATACCTAATATTCTGTCATCTTTCTAAGGTTGTCAGTGGAATATGTGCTTTCTGACCCTATCAGACCTCTCATATGATTGGGGAGATATACGAACTGAATCAGGGACATGACATAACAACATCAGGGACACATTTAAATTATTGGTGCTATTAACCTGACACATTGACAAACTCAGAGCACATGAATTCACACACATTGTCTGAGGTAAATGATGTTTATAACTCTTAATTGTTGTCGTTATTCATTACGTGTAATTCACCACCTTTCCTCCAAATATCACTAGTTTTAGGAGGGATTAAGTGGGGCAGAGTTAGAAACCGAGTTGAAATCTGGGACATCCCTGGAAATCGGGGACAGTTCAGAGGTATGGTCCCTATTTGTTCCCCCAATGGTTTATGTCCTATCTAGTGGATGTGCTCTTATGGGTTGAGAGGTATGGGTGTCAGCTATGCACATTTCGGAATATTACTTACATCCCCAGGGCGGTCCTAATATGACTGCACCAGCCAGCACCTGCACGCCTAGGCCCATAATTGCATGATCATAGTTCCCCCACCTGCCACTCCTACAGCACTCATCCTTACTATGGGTGCAGGTGGGGTATAAACACATCACTACACACTGCCCACTCTCCCCATGTCGGGACACATTGACTTTCTGTCGACCCATGGGTTATCAGGCTTGCACAACCTACTGGTCTGTGTACATCTACAGGCTGGTTTGATAAGTCATTACCGGGACTGCCTCCGATCATTAATTTTTGGTGTCCCACAAGGGACATCGATGTCTATGTTTCAGGATTAGACCTGGAAGGTCACTCCCACTGGTAGTATCCTGCCAGTGTTCTGGGAAGCAGTGGTGTGTTTACCTTTATTGTGTGTCTGTATGTCTCACCGGCTTAGCTGGGGGGGTGGGGGGGTTGATGCTACATGTTACACGTTTGTTTATTGGACCCCCTCACCCCCATATGTACTGCCTGTGAACATATGTTACTTGTAACTTCTGTATCATATCCTAGCTATATACATGTGTATATTTACAGTCATATATATATATATATATATATATATATATATATATATATATATGTCTATTTGCATTACTATATACAGATACATCTGTATATGTATGCATACATGTATATTTACATTTTGCTGTCTATATATATATATATATATATATATATATATATATATATATATATATATATATATATTATTATATATCTCACAACATATGGGTCTACGGGTATGTATACATTTGTACTACTGAGAGGGAGAGGCTTATCTCTATGTCGCTATAGGTAGATATACACACACATACCTCTACATATATATGTCTATATCTGGTTATTCCGTTCCTTGCCATATAGATTACACTTTGCTGCAGTGGGACTCGAAGTGGGTGTGGCTGCTCGTTGGGCGATGCCTCTGCCCAATGAACACATTCGCTTACATCCCTAGGGCTGTCCATATAGGCCCACATCAGGCAACACCTGCACACCTAGACCCATAAGTAGCTACCCATAGTTCCCCTACCCACACCTCCTCAACAGCACACATCCTTACTCTGGGTCCTGGTCTGTTCTGGACACACCACTACACACTGCCCACTCTCCACTTCACAGGACCCATTTCTTACAATTGTCTCGGCCCATGGGTCATAAGGGTTTCCCACCCTTATATTCCGAGTATGGATACACCCCAGCCAGAATGGCCAGTCTATCACCTTCTTTTGGTCTTGGCAATTTTTGGGGAGTCCTGCAAGGGATGCTCCAGTCTGTGTTCCAAGATTAGAATTCATGGGTGCACTGTGTACCCCCCCAGGTTGTATCCTGCCTGTGGTCTGGGGAGCAGTGGACTCTTTGCATTGTTTGTGTGTATGTTTCCCGTGTCCGGCTGGGGGGGGGGGTGGAAGGCCATGCTAGGTGTTTCATATTTCTTGCTTGGGCTCCTCACTTCCATTGGCATAGCCTGTGAACATATGTCATTCTTGTGTGCTGTTTCCTAACATAGCTGTATATCTGTGTATATCTACGCACACACACACACACACACACACACACATATATATATATATATATATATATATATATATATATATATATAATATATATATGTATATGTCTGAAACCATATATATATATATATATATATATATATATATATATATATATATATATATGTTAGACATCAATTTTTATTATATGTATGTGATTGTAAATGTTTATATAGTCTAGGGCACTTTAAGGGGGCGTGGAGTTGGCTTCCCTATAAAATACGTATATTCACGTTAGTCTGTACCTACTGATGACGCTCTTTGTAGCGAAACCGGTTTGGGGATCGTGCTTTTATTAAAAGCTTTCACTTGAAGCTGGTGCTGCCTGTGTTTCCTGTTATTTGTGCTGGATTCGTTTTTGGTGTTTGTACATTTAATCCGAGCACTTTGCAGAGGATCGCGCAACTGGTATCTTGGTTTTGGTTATTTGGCAGTTTGCTGATCATCTACTATAAGGATATAACGTGGATGGGTTATATCGTGGAATATTTTTCTTATTTTGAGTAAGGAGGCGTATCTAAGAAGCAGCAGAGGGAACTTACATGATCCAATATGGCGGAATATGATGACTTAAAGTGCTTTATGGATAACATTATTAATCACTTACCAAAAGTCTATCTCAAAAAAATAAGTACTAATATATATGTAGAACCGCTGGTGTACTGGGTTCAAAGAAACGGCAGTAAATTCCATAAAAATTGAACTAAATACTACATCTCCCAAAGATTCTGGAAACAAAAGAGCTCATAAAACACAGTTAGTGTATATTGTTTTTTGGGTTACTTACTGTATTAAAATTCTACTTGCCTGTTTCCACTTGCCCCTAGTCAATTTGGAACTGGAGAAACCCCGCTCTTCGCCCGCTGCGCCTGGCTCGCCTCCGTGCCCCATCCTGCCCCCAAATCCCACCCGCCCCCAGTAGTCCTACATTTATAGCTAGGTAGCCACACCCCTCTTTCTTCCTTAGCCAACCAAATTCACTTCACTGTTACCCCCACCCCCTTTCAAACACCAAAACCTCCCACCCCTTCAAACGTTAAAAGGCAAAGGCTCCTACATTCCTCCTATAGCAATGCACCCCAACTCAAAGATAACAAAATCCGCCCTACAGGTAAAAAGAAGGGTAACACTAAAACTATATCCTTTTTACTACCAGTAATTACCATACTCTACCTAATAACCAAATATGAAGATCAGCCCAACTCAGGGTTCCATTACCCCAGATATCAAACTAAAGCTCCCCTACCCCTGCGTAGTATCAATCACATAACCCAACAACTACACAGTAAAACTGCTAATTCTAATTACTACTGCCCTTATAAACCAAACCAAATATGCCCCGAAGCTAAACATGGTCAGAAATTGCTTCAGAAACTTATGAGGCTAATGGAATAACTCAGAAAAAACATCACTAAAGATGGAGATGTCCACCCGAATCCTGGCCCCACAGCAAAAACCAACTCCAATAGCCCACCACCTTTTCCAAGATATACTAACTCCCTCCAAATCTGCCACTTAAATATTAGAAGCATCAACAATAAGATACACAATCTACATGCTCTATTAGCTACCTACCTCCCAGATATTATGTGTTTAACAGAAACTTGGCTAAAACCAGGGACCAATGACAATGAGATTATACCACCGGGCTACAATATACATAGAGCTGACCGCAAAAAAAAAAAAGGGTGGTGGTATTGCAGTGCTCTACAAAAGCAATCTAAATGTCGTTTTTAACCCCACTCAACCACCCCAAATCTCTAATGCTGAGATACTTGCTCTAAAACTACAGCTAAATAGAAAAAAAAGTATTAATCTAATTGTAATGTACATCCCCCCTGGGAAAAACTCTGACACATTGGAGAGCATCTTAAACTGGCTATCCAATAACTACCCCCAGGAATCTATAATCCTGGGTGATGTCAACATTGACTGGAACCTATGCTCCTCAGAGACTAACCCCACCCATATAAATCTTCATGGGTTCTCTCAGACCATCACTTCTGCTACCAGAGTTGGGAACTCTAACCAAAAAGAGAGTATCCTAGACTGGATCCTTATAAACAGCCAACCCCATATGTATATGTCTGGGACCCTCCCAAATGAGCTCAGCGATCACCTTATAACATACATAAGGAAAAATAAAACAGGTAGTCCTACACCTCCCACGTATAAGTCAATTCGAAACAAGAAACATTTTGACCTCTCAAAGTTTAAAATGGAACTTAGATCCTGTAACTGGGCAACTCTTAAGTATCTCCCCCTAGAAGAGGCAGTTTCTAAGTTTAATACCACTTTCCTAACCATACTTGATACTCATGCCCCAAAAAGACTAATCAAAACTAAAACAAATATTACACCTTGGCTTACAAAAGACTCCAAATCTAAAATAAAACTCAGAAACAAATCCTGGGAAAAATGGCGTACAACCAAATCACCCCTAGACCGCATTAAATTCCAGCAGCAAAGAAATATGACAAAAACAGCCATATTAATGGACAAAAGAAACTACTACTGCCAACTACAAAATAAACACCAAAACAACCCTCAAAAATTTTGGGCAGGTTTAAATAACCTTCTCCATCCTGGGAAATCCTCCACTCCTACCCCAGAAATAATATCAGATAAAAACCCCGAAGAAGTAGCCAATACCTTTAACACTTTCTTTATGGATACTATCCAAGCCTTAGCTAATCAACTATCCAACACAGCCTCCACTGTTACAGAACTCACTCCAAAAACTCCTCACACTTTCCACTTTCAACCAGTCTCTACCTCCATCATTCGATCCTTACTTCAAAAGCTTAAACCAACCACCCTCTCTGCAGACCTTCTGCCAGCTGAATACTTACAACTAGCTGCAGATGGCATAGCTTACCCCATCTCTATACTTATTAATCGTACCATTTCAGAATCTACAATTCCCTCAGTATGGAAAATATCATACGTAATCCCACTCCATAAAGGTGGCTCATCCACAGAATTATCAAACTACCGGCCTATAGCCATAATGTCACCACTGGCCAAAATCATGGAAAAATGTCTACACAAACAACTCCTTCACTATCTTACCCAGAACAAACTCCTGACCAACTCACAACATGGCTTTAGACCCAATCACAGCACTACTACGGCCCTCTCTTTTACGGACATAATAAACCATAACCGGAATAACAAAAAAATATCTTCAGCACTCTTTCTGGACCTATCAAAGGCCTTTGATATGGTTAACCACCGACTACTTCATGATACCCTAAGAAATCTCCACCTGGATAACCTAACATTAGATTGGTTTCAGGCCTATCTCTCTGGTAGGAAGCAAGCAGTACTTTGGCAAAATAAGCTCTCCAACCTCCTTCCAAACACCATTGGAGTTCCCCAGGGGTCCATACTGGGCCCACTTCTCTTTTCAGTCTTTATTAATGATCTCCATAAAGCCATCCCTGAGGCCACCTGTATTCAATATGCTGACGATTCGACATTAGTATGTTCTGACAAATCTCTTGACAAACTACTATCTAAAACCCAAAGCTGTTTTACCGCAATAGAAAAGTGGCTATCTGGACGGCAGCTAATATTGAATCCAAAGAAAACCAAATTATTACTCTTCCATCCAACCCAAAAACTCTCTAACACTTCCTTTACCATACAATCCAATAATGGGACAATTATCTCCCCAGACTCCCACACGAAACTATTAGGGGTGACCATTGATAATAAACTCAAATTCGACATCCACATTAATCAAACTATAAAGACCGTTAACAAGAAACTGGGGTCACTATATAGAATCAAATCCTTTCTAACACCAATTGCAAAAGTAACCATTGCTCACTCGCATTTACTCTCTACCCTTCTATATGCTTCCCCAATGTTTACCAACCTCAATAAATCTGACCTAAATAAACTATCATGCTCCTACAATCATATAGCCAGATTTGCAACTGGTAAACCATACAGAACCCATCATTGTATTAACCTAAAATTCCTCGGCTGGTTAGAACTACCAAACCTTCTCCAGCAGAACCAACTCATTGAGGCATTCAAAATACTCAAACACCCTGAAAAGTCTCCAGCACTGGAGAATTTAATCATACCATACATCAATCTAAATAGCCTTCGGTCCTCGTGCAGGACACTTATTCAAACAGTCAAATCCTGTAACTCTGGAGGCGAAGCTCTATTTGCCAATTCCATTGGTAAGATATGGAACTCCCTCCCTCCCAGTATTACCACCATTACCTCCCTACCCCACTTCAAAAAAAGTCTAACCCACCATTTCCAGTCTCACTGGCTTTGCCAATGCTCATATCCAGATTAACTTCTTCCTATAAGCTTACTTCTTTTTCTCCTCTATCAAGCAATCTCCTTCTTTTGTACTCTCCGTGACCTCCTCTCTCACCCCCTTAAGTTTTTTTCTTTCTTCTCTATTCTACCTAACACTCTTCTCACACCCTTGACATGATAACTACCTAGTATAAGTATAATTACGCTGTTGTCCGTGTCTATCTGTTTCACAATGATGTCTTGTCTATGAATGCTATCCAGCAGATAAAGCTTTTTATTAATTACATATATGATATGCCCTTTTTCTCTAACTTTGTTTGTTACTACAATAATGTATTAATATGTATCTATGTAACTTGTATGTAATTTACTGTAAATGTGGAGCTTTTCTCCCCGGGCCTCCGCTGAAAATGGACATATATCCAGTCGGATTCTCCCGGTCAACAAATGTAAAATAAAATAAATAAAATAATTATGGCTGACAAAGACGACTGTTCTATCTTTGGACAAACAACTACCAAATCTTCTTGTAATCCATCTGCAAGTAATGTAGATATGTCAGATGAAGGGGCTGACATGGTGGACTGCTTCAAATGTATGGGACAGTTGTCTCGTAAGGTACGCTGTCTTGTTTGGCATAATAAATTGCTAAAGGCTTATTTACAAGCCAAAGTCATACCTCGGGGCTTACGTTTACATGTGGAGCCTGGGGTAGGCTCAGACAATCAGGCGTTTATGTCAAAATGGCGGGCAGTGCAATAATGAAATGTATCATGCACTGTATAAAAGCATTTTAGTACTAGTATATAGTACATTTTATGACAGTGGTTAATATACATATTTTTGTGACTTTTTTATTGCATTTTAATTAATTCACAACAAATGTCAATTGAGTGATTTTGTTTTTAATTAACAATTTTGTTTTTAACCAATTATGTAATTAACTTTTGGCACCAAAATTTGTGTATATAAAGGAAGTGACATGTTAAGGTAAATGGTTCTGAAGAAATCTGGTAAATGCAGATGAAAGCCAACCATTCTTACTAGATGTACTTTGTGGTGCAGGCAGTTATCGAATAAAGTTGTGTGACAAAAGCAACAGGCTAGTTTGCTTCTGATTCACGGCTCGAGTCCAGGGATCTACTTGCTATCCTAAGAGTTATTGTTTGTTTTGTTCTACTTTGGTTACTAGTTGCGAAATGGCAGAGGTGGATTGTCTTGGGACTCCATTGAGTCGTGAAGAGTACTCTACACTACGGTCGGAAGTGACGTCATTACAAGGAGACGTCAACAGGCTCCTTGAACTTGTGCAGAAGCTCACTGAAGCTGTAACAGCTGGTGTGGAACCAGCAAAACTATTCAAAGTATTCAAGCCAACGCGGAGACATCGCAAGTGGAAGCGGTGTTGGTGGAAGTTACCAGCGAAGCTAGTGATATCCCTAATGGACAAGGTGAAGGGACTAAAATACACAATTTGGATATAGGAGATGAAAACAGGGACATATCAATTGAAGCTGATTTTACGTTTGATTTCAGCTTATTTCACACTAACAGTGAGAATATGAGAATGGGGGCACGCCCTAAAGAGCAGCGTGCTCCAGTACGGACATATTCAGCTATTGCCAAGAAGGCAAATAGCAAAAACAAAGGTACTGTAAACTTAGATAAGATATCTAGTCCTAAACTGAAAGGCATTCAGAAAAGGGATTATCGGGAACGTGTGTTAAATGTATCTAAAGTATTAAATGAATTTTTAGCTGATGAAGATAATTTTGGGGAGAAATACAAGTGAATACAGGCAAAAGTATATGAATGTGAGGAAAATGTTACTAATGATGTGAAATCCAGAATTTATTTATTGGGTAAAAACTAATACAACTTAAAAGTGTAAAAGTGGATAATGCATATCTTGAAAATGTATTCAATTACAAGTGGTACCAAAAGGTTTGAGGTTTTCAAACTACCACTGGGTTTAAAATATTCTTCAAAAATTGAGCAATTGTTTAACAAAATGTTCGATGATTTTGGTTTTTCGTATATGAAAGCACTTTTGAAATGTAATGAAGAAAAAGTTAATGCCCTTCTACAGGAAGTAGAATGTTTAAATGAATCTATTATAAAAGATGTGGATTTTGTTGAATGGTATGATTTATATTCCAAACAGTTTACTAATGCAAAAAGTAAAGTGCATAATGTTTACAACAGAAAAATGAATAAAATAGAGCGAGATTTGGAAATGTATAGGATAGGAAGAGCGTACATCTGGCCTAAGTATACAGATGAAAGGGAAGGGGTATTTGAAGTAGTTGAAACAAAAGGAAGAAGAAGAAAGTATAGGTTAAATGAAGAAGAAAATTTTCAAGGGGGGCGATTTTACCCGGCACCAAAAAGATGGCAAAGGGGATACAATCAATAGAGAATACAGATGGAATGATTGACGGAGAAGGTGGTGGAAAAAGTGTACAGAAGCATGCACCCCCCACCCCTGTAGATAACAGAATTAATGAGAAGGCATCTACTTTTTGTACCAGTATCAGTATACTTGAGGAAAATCCAGTAAGGCATCCGAACATACATTGCTTTGAAGGGTTTAAAGTATACAACTATACACAAGTCCAGGTTACTACGGAAATTACTACATTGTTTAGCAAGGGGATGAAATTCATACCCACAGTAAAATTTTATATTTTTGATGCCATAAAAGAGGTTAAATTATTCTGTAGAAGACTAAATCTTGCTATACAGTTCAATCAAGGCCAGAATAAGGGAAAAGGAAACACTAACTGTAACAAGTTAACTAAGAAAAGCACGTACATTCCTGTATCTAACGCACAGATAGGTTTATACGAGAAAATGGTTTGTAAAGATTTACACATTTTACACAGGAATATAAAGAATAACAAGTTAGACTCCACAGCTAATAAGGACAATTTACTAACTGAAGAAAGGAAATGTTTAGAGAATCTCATTATGAATGACGAGATAAGAATAATGAAGCCAGATAAAGGTGGAGGGATTGTGATTTTTGAAAATAAAGAATATCTAAGGGAAATACAGAAGATCCTAAATGAATCTGGTAACTACGAACAAGTGTCGTTGAACCAAATAAATACAGGATATAGAAGGATCGATTTTGCTGTAGAGGAGTATTTATTAGATAGAAGAATAACCAATGAAGTATATGAATTTTTCAAAATGATTTTCCATTATTATCTAAAATTATAGGAATACCTAAATTACATAAAAATCTGGAACATCCACCTTTTAGACCTATAATATCTGGCTCCAAATCGAAAACATTCAAGTTAGGGGTAGCCATTGACCACTGGATGAAACATATATATACTAAAGTTAACCACATAGTAAAAGATTCATGGGATTTTTTGAGCAAACTAACGGATGAAGTTTGGCAGGAAAATTTGATTTTCCTCACAGTTGATGTGAAAGATTTATTTTCAAGTATACCAGCAGATATTGGTCTTGAATATTTTTGTAATAGCATGACCAAGTATTCAGGTTGTAGTTGGGACAGGATCAATCTCATCATGGACATGATGGGGCTGGTCCTAGACCACAACTACATCTTCCACTGGTCAACACTTTAAACAAACTCGTGGTGTTGCAATGGGGCTTCTTGTGCCCCATTTTTGCTAATTTGGTTATGCTCGAGTGGGAGAACAAGTACATCTTCCCAAGTGAATATTACCAATACATCGGATTATACACTAGGTTCCTGGACGACATGTTTATTTTATGGAAAGGCCCAGAAGAGAAGATACAAGAGTTCTTAGAGTACCTTAATAACACCACGGAATTCCTCAAATTTACCTACCAGTATGACAAAGTGGAATAGCATATCTGGACACTTGGATTAGTACTACAGGACAAGGGTTTGAGTCTAGAATATACAGAAAACCCACGTTTTCAAATGACTACATACATTATAGCAGTTGTCATCCTGGCCACATCTTCGTAATGTAGTTAAAGGCCAATGCATAAGGATAGCCAGAATGTCATCGACTAAGGAGATTATGCAAAGTGAATTAGATACTCTTTTTAAGTTATTTTTAGATAGAGGTTACCCTAAACACATGTTGACCAACATTACGTCTTATGTTAAGAAAGAATGGGTAGTAAATATGTACCACTACTGGGTACAGGCAGTATGGTGAGTACTAAAGTCCAAATAGACCGAGATAATAGAGTATGCATCATCAGGTTTAACCCCTATACCAACATTATGACAGAAATTTTAAAGAAACATTGGGACATAATTACTAGTAATGTACCTATTGGAAACATGCTAGGTACGAAACCCTCTATAGTATATAAAACAGGTTTGAATTTAAAAAGAATAATAGAGACTAAGAAAAAGGCCTACACAGGAAACAGTAGGAAGGGCACTCACGAGTTGTGGTGCATGTAGTCAGTGTAAATATATTAATACAAAATGTAGGATGAGACTTAAGAATATTGTGAAATCTGTAGTATATCCTAAGAAGGGTAATTGCAATACACAGCGTATTGTGTATATTGCTGAGTGTGAGAAATGCACGATACTATATAGGAAAGACTGAGAGGAAATTCAAAACTCAGTATACGAGCACCTGTATAGTATTAGGAAAGGAGATACTAAGAACGCCTAAGTAGACACATTATAGAAAAGGGAAGTGAACATAGTTTTAAATTTGCTATTATAGACCAGGTAGAGGTAAATGACAGAGGAGGAAATTGGAAAATATATTTAGCTTGGTTAGAAAGCAAGTGGCAGATATGTTTAGATGCCACATCCCCGGTATAAATGACTATATAAGTATCAAGCCTTTTGGCGTTAGAGTAAGGAAATTTCATCAGCCGAGTACATTTTATATATATTTTATACATTAACACACAGTATAACATTTTACTTATTTATATATATTTATTATGAATTTATAAATTTAAAATTTTAGCATAGGGTAGATAGTATAAGGGACCCAATAATGAAATGTATCATGCACTGTATAAAAGCATTTTAGTACTAGTATATAGTACATTTTATGACAGTGGTTAATATACATATTTTTGTGACTTTTTTATTGCATTTTAATTAATTCACAACAAATGTCAATTGAGTGATTTTGTTTTTAATTAACAATTTTGTTTTTAACCAATTATGTAATTAACTTTTTGGCGCCAAAAATTTGTGTATATAAAGAAAGTGACATGTTAAGGTAAATGGTTCTGAAGAAATCTGGTAAATGCAGATGAAAGCGCTCAACCATTCTTACTAGATGTACTTTGTGGTGCAGGCAGTTATCGAATAAAGTTGTGTGACAAAAAGCAACAGGTGAGTTTGCTTCTGATTCACGGCTCGAGTCCAGGGGATCTACGCTTGCTATCCTAAGAGTTATTGTTTGTTTTGTTCTACTTTGGTTACTAGTGCAGTTTATAGCCTTGAAAATGTTTATTGAACTATTGGTAGACTACTATGATGTACAAATTATTGAAAGCAATACAATGTTAAGGGCCTGCCAAGAGCGTATTTCTTCATTCTCAGATACCAGACAATACAAGGAACTGTATTCTCAGTTTAAATGTGATATGGGTAAACATGAGCGAGAATTGTAAGCTCGGAAGATGAAAAAAATATGCCAGAGATGTAAATGATTATAAAAATAATTTGGTATACACTTGGAAACAACAGAAGAGAGGGGTACGTTTTGAGTCAAAGAAAACAGGGACTCTAAAACGTAAAAGGGGTAAACCTATTTTAAAAAATTATCTGGCTACTGAAATAACTGATTATTCATCTAGCTTTTCCAACACAGACACAGACAATGATACGGGGGACACAGAGCAGCACAGCTCGCCAGCCAGCAAAAGGCCTAATACCCCTTTAGGCGTGGGGGCCGGAAACACCGTCATAAAAGACACAGAGCAGATGTTTCTGTCGAATCTGCAAGTGGAGAATGTGTAACTTTTATGGATCCTAATGGGGACATTGAAAGCTCTAATAACAATGTGAACAATCTTGTTGTTAACCTATCTAGATGTAATTTTGATGCAAGTCAAATTAAACTGCTCAACAAGGGGTTGGGCTATGTACCTTCATTTTATGTCTCCCATTTTGATATCATTAAAGATGTTAAGCAATTTACTAGAAGTTTAAATTTGAAGTATTATTTTTCACACCAGTGTCAGGATCAATGTTATGACATGGATGAATCTTTCCATTTTAAAAAATCTGATTTTCAACCTCCATATAACAGTGTTGTGAAAACCTTTGAAAATTTGGTCATGCAAGATTTACAAATAAATCGTTCATGTATATTTACTAACTATTCTAAGAATCTTTCAAAGGATGAATATGATGCTTTGCATACTTTAATGAATGATAAAGATATTATCATAGTGGGTGCTGACAAGGGGGGAGCTACGGTGATTTGGGATAGAGTAGAATATATTCAGGAAGCCACTAGGCAGTTAAATGATTCTATCTCATACATCAAGCTACCCATGGACCCGACACTTGATTTTAAGAACACTATAGATAGGTTTCTTAATAGAGCTGTTAAGAGGGGTAGTATCACTGACAGTTTATATAAACAATTGAAAGTGGATACACCTAGACATCAGTATTTCTACTTAGTCCCCAAGATCCATAAAACATTAGTACGTACACCAGGCAGGCCTATAGTAGCAGGTAGGGGCTCATTAACTGAGCCTCTTTCTGAATACTTAGAATTTAGATTAAAACCTCTTTTACATCATATTAGGGCACGTATCAAAGATACCACTGAGTTTTTATCACTGATGGATGATTTGCAAATCCCAGTTGAAGCCCGTTTGGGTACTTTAGATGTACAGTCTTTATATACCAGCATTCCCCATCAGGGTGGTATTAAGGCTGTACATTATTGGTTGACACAAGCTGGGAGTTATACCCGAGATGACATAGACTTTATTGTTAATATATTAACTTTGGTGTTGGAGCATAATGTCTTCAGGTTTCAAGATCAGTGGTATCTCCAAAGCAAGGGTACAGCTATGGGGGCAACTTTTGCCCCCACATATGCAGACCTTTTTATGGGCCTTTTTGAAGCCCAATATATTTATCATGAAGGTTTTGCATTTAAGGAACAACTATTGATGTGGCGGAGATACCTAGACGACTGCTGGGTGATATGGAATGGTACAGTTAGTGAATGGGATGCTTTTGTTCAATATCTCAACCAAAACATGTTTGGGATACAGTTTACAGGCAAGATAGATTTATTTATGGTTGATTTCCTGGATGTACATGTCACTAAGACACTTGATGGTACTGTAGTTACTACACTACACAGGAAACCATTTTCAAAAAATTCTCTACTGCAGGCTAATAGTTGTCATCCACCACATATCATTAATAACATACCAACAGCCCAATTCCAGCGTATTAGACGTATTTGTTCGTCTTCTGATGATTTTGAATCTCAAGCAGCAGTTTTAAAGAAGAGGTTCTTGGATCGTGGTTATCATGCACCTACATTGAATAAAGCTTATTTAAAGGGCAAGGAGTCAGATAGAACTGAGTTATTACAACATAAAACTGCGGAGAACACTAATAAGACACAAGTAGTTAGATTCATTACTACCTATGGAAGTAACACATTTAAGATTAAGGAGATTATCTCCAAGTACTGGCACATTTTTACTAGTGACCCCTTTTTTTCGAGTATTATACCATATAAATGCCAATTTGGCTATCGACGGGGAAAAACTCTGGGACAACATTTTTCAGGTTTTAAGAATGAAGTCACTAGTTCTATAAATGCGCCAGTAGGTCATCCATGGTGTACCTTCTGTGGAAATTGTAAATATTGTAAATTGGTGTCTAGAACAACATCATTTACTTCGGTTAATACCAGTAGAGTCTATGATATTAGACATCATATTAAATGCACTAGCTCTTGGGTTATTTACATGGCGGTATGCCAATGTGGGGCATTTTATGTAGGGCAAACGTCATGTAGTTTCAAACAAAGAATTGCACTTCATATCAGTGATATTAAATGCAAACGTATACGTAGTGCTTTATATAAGCATACTATACAACATCAGGCTTCTCATTTTATTTTTGTGGGTATTGATACGTTAAAATCATATGATATCAATGAATCTTTACGACATCAGTTACTTACTAATATGGAGTGTAGGTGGATTATTAATTTGGGGGCACTTTTTAAACCGGGTCTTAATGACCATTGGTGACCTTGTTTGGGATTTATTTTTGTTAATGTACTTGATAAGCTATGGTACACGGGGATATACATGTGTGTGTATATGAACATATATGTGTGTTAGTATGAGTGTGTGTACTTAGTTGATGTTTACACATGGTCACATTTAATTATGCTTCCTTAGGTGAGATGATTAGTAATAAATAGTTATAGATTTTTAGGTATATGTTTGTTTAGAAGTTATATTAGTATTTGGATAGTCCAACTTTTGTAGTTTTTATTATATGTATGTGATTGTAAATGTTTATATATTCTAGGGCACTTTAAGGGGGCGTGGAGTTGGCTTCCCTATAAAATACGTATATTCACATTAGTCTGTACCTACTGATGACGCTCTTTGTAGCGAAACCGGTTTGGGGATCGTGCTTTTATTAAAAGCTTTCACTTGAAGCTGGTGCTGCCTGTGTCTCCCGTTATTTGTGCTGGATTTGTTTTTGGTGTTTATATATATATATATATATATATATATATATATATATATATATATATATATATATATATATATATATATATATATATATATATATATATATATATATAGATATAGATATACACACACACACACACACACATATATATATATATATATATATATATATATATATATATATATATATATATATTTATATATACGTGTGTGTTTTTGTAACGCAATACATACCCCACGCAAACGCACTTAGACATGCTTACTGGTATTTATATATGCTTGACCTACTTACTAGTGCCTTATTCATTATGACACTGACACTTCACTCCAGTTAACTTCTAATTGATGATTTGCAGGTTATACTGTGGACAGATGTTGCAATATGTTCACGTACAGATTACCGATGGTAAATGGTATGTGATACAGGGGATTCGGTACAGGAATATTTGTTCATTAGGAGGTTGCTCTAACCAATACACTATTGCTGTGCTGCTTCATTTGCATATATACCCATATACCCATGGCTTCTGGTTACCCAAACACACACCCCAATGCCTCCCTAACACTGCTGTCATCTATTCTCCAATCTGATTTGCAGTGTATCCACACCACTACACACTGGCCACTCCCTACTCCTATAGACCCATCCCATCAGTTGACTCACTCCACGTATCCTCAGAACTCCCAAACATTTAGTCCACAAACATTGGTGACGTGAGCGACCAAAAGAATACTATTCACAATTTTTGGGTTGTCCCACATGGGACACGCGTGTGTTTATGTCACAATTAGACTCTATACTTCATTACATCCTTACTCCCGTTAACATGACACTACAATAAATTAATATGTATGACTATGTGGTAACGCACACGTTACACACGAGAGCCTAATTATGTACGTGTTCAGTGTATTTCTTTTACAAATAGACCAGTTTAGTAATTGGAGTTGCCATAGCAGGCAGATCACAGGAATGATTTCATGTGTGGGGAAGTCCTCATATTTGATTATTTATATCACAGCACTGACTTCAGACATTGTACACACTTCTGCATTTTAGCAGTTTCGTCCCATCCCTCTTCTGCACAACCTATTATTCTATCTACTGTTGAGGTTTGTAAGGGCACATTCATGTTATTTATGTCTGCAAATGGAATGAATATGTTACAGAGAATGTACTTCTACATATTGATATCTGCATGTGTGCATGCATATATACCTATAACGAACTTGCTGACCTCCATGGGGCGGTCCAATGAGAACCAGCCCATCGAACCCTGGCACGCCTGGCTCCATAATTTCATACCCATAGTTCCTCCACCCCACCTGTGTTCAAAATACACACATACCGTCCATTGTCCACTTGTTACCGCAGCCATGACACACCTCCACACATTTCCCACTCCAGAGCGTTAGGGGCCCTACACGTATGTTGTCCCAACCCATGTATTCTCAGGCTCTCCCACCATTTAGTCCTTGAACATACCTGCCCTTGCTTGTGTAATGGTCGGAAGGCCAAATGGTCTATCAATTTTTGGGTAGTCCCACCAGGGACTACCCTCTGTGTGTAAAGTAGACTTAGCAAATCAACAATGTTACTCCTACTGGTAATAACTGTGGTGTGAATAGCAGTGCTTTGCTCACTCCTGCCCAGCTGGATATGACATATGCTGACAGCACTATATAATATTGGGGTTGCTGTTGATTCCCTTCTCATTTCTTTTGTATGCTTTATTGTTACATTGTTCTTTCTTCATAGATATATTTTATATATATATGTATGTATATACATTATATATCTGTATATACTTATATACATTTCCTATGCTGGACACTGCTTAGACCCGCACAAGTGCACTCAGACTTGCTTACTGGTACTTATATGTGTTTACTGCTGCTTATTTGTGCTTACACCTGCTTACTAGTACCTTATTCATTATGACAGTGCCACTTTGCTTGAATTATATTTAAGTTGAATATCTCATGCGATACTCTTATGTCAGTTTTACGGCAAAATGACATTCATTCCACATGGAAAATGATATGTGCTATTGTTGGGCTCGAACCGTGACTGTCTGTTTGATAGACACATGCTCTGAACACTACACTATTGACACTTACATTGATTCCGCATGTTTTTCTCTATTTGAATGAATATGATGTGTAAGCTACGCTCGGCAGAGGACGGCGACATGCAGACACGCTGTGCTTTGCTTACACCTTCGCTATTGCTGCATGCAATTTGAATGTATAATAGGGACATGGGGACAGAGAATCTAATTGTGACAGTTCTGGGGACAGAGCTCTACATTCCACTACGTGCTTGTGTGTTTACTACTTTGATTTTATTTCACTGTTTGTGGACACTCTTGTATGCTTAGCATACATTTTGGTATCCATGGACACTGACTTACTGACTTAATATTAGTGGTGGGCTCTACTAGTAGGCATAGTAGGTTTTGCAAGTGTAGGGGCATGTTTACACCTACGTAGAGCACTTGTACACGCCCCCTGCATTGTATTGTATAGCATTATGAGATAATATTATTGTTAATATTAGTGTGAATTTTATGTTCAGGTCATGATTGTTGATTATTACTTTCTGATATAACTAAATTTGTATTTCATATTAATATTCATGTGCACTTGAGTATGTAGTAAGGAATTATATTTGACTTGTAGTATATGTTACTTTAAAGTAAAAGCATATTTGACTTGAAGGTATTTATGTAGTAAGGAACTATATTTGACTTGTAGTATATGTGACCTTAAAGCAAAAGCATATTTTACTTGAAGGTATTTTAGTTTTGAATTTTTTTATATATAGAAAAAATACTGTGTAATTACTTTAAGATGTGATTGATAAATTAATGAATGAAGTTAATAGAATAATTAGTGTTGATCAACTTAATTTTTTTGTATAAAAACAGTTGGTTGCACTTTGTATTTGTAATCCTTTGAAGGCGAAAGGCCGAGGTACCAGATCGCAATAAAGAAGCATTACTGGTCTTGGTGTTGGTTTGTTTTGTGAATTACAGACTGCTGTTTTTTTCGTGAGTGTTTGTGGATTTTTGGTGTCGTTTTTGCCAACAACTATCCGGTAATATGACTCAACCAAGTGGAGCTTTGGGACTGAATATTTTGCCAGGAGCCTCCTGCTTTGCCGATATAGTAAGTGAAAGAGAGAAAAAATTCTCCAACATGGATCCATGGAACGTGGGCATAAATAAGCAGGTAGATGATCGTTTTGGCTCCTTGGAGAGACTTATGAATAAGGAAATAGCCTTATTCTTAGATACATGCCTTCTTGAAAAATATGTTGATTTAAACCTAACACCCAGAGGTTTACGCATAGACAAGTTACCTGCTGCTGAGTTCTCTGAAGATGAACATGACTTATTAGATGAATGGAAGTCAGCGTCTCTTGAATGTACTAACAAGTGGCTCCGTATTTTAATTAAACGGAACCAGAGAGCGCATGACAAACTCAAAAATGATATCTTGCATCTACAGGACGAGGTGGTGGGGGAGTCCTGTTTTAAGATGCAATTTGCAAAAATTACTGACAAAATTACTAAATTAGAAGCTGAAATCTTGCTACGCAAAAGGAACAAGCTTTTACGTGACATGAAGGACTACGAAAGTGGCGTCTTATTTTCATGGCAACGTGATGTAATACATAGCAGATCTAAGGTCAGGAGAAACCCGCGAACGCAATGAACACAACGCAGCACTTCAGCGTCCTCAGGGGAATGGGAAAGGAATAATTTTATAAAAAATGTGACTTTTGCTAGTTCTATTAACAATGGACAGAGTGAAAATGAGTGTGCAAATGGCTCTCCTTCTAATGTTTCTGCTACTGATGGTTCCTTTCAGACCAATAAATCTGGTCGAGGGAGAAATGGGCGAAAGGGTAGAAACCGCTTTAAGGAATGAGCATGTAAGTGTATTATCTGAATATAACTTGTGCTTGGTTAATTTATCTCATCTGACTGTTAATCATGCCATGAGGTCAGTGTTATTTAAAGGCAGTAAGTTTGTGCCAACTTTTTTTCCTTCATTGAGTGACATATATTTTGAACTTAAAAAGTTTGTGAGAAAATTATATTTAAGAGTGTTTTTTTACAATGATAAGGCTGTGAACTTTAATGATATAGCAAGTGACAACTCTGAATGTGATGATATTACTGAGGAGGATGATGATTTATTAAATTTGTCTATCTATGACTATGAAAATGCTGATTTGAATTTTGAAGATGAAAACATATTTGGTGAGAATAAGGATGAAATTTTTTTACCGGATATGGGAGAATGACAATACCATATATAGCATCTGATAGTAAATTCACACCTAATATAAAAGTACCTGCTATTTCTACCTTTTTCAAAATAGTATTTAAAGAAATGACAGTTATAATGGAAAGTCTGAAGAATATTCCTAAACACTATAATTTAAATAGAGATGAATGGATGGCTTTGAAGTATATGAAAAAAATAAAAAAGGAATTTATCTTTAAATGTGCAGACAAAGGTGGTAATTGGGTTGTGTTAAACAAATCAGATTATTGTGAAATGATTTATGATTTGTTAAAAAATGAAGATGAATATTTGTGTTTGAATATGGACCCCATTACAGAATTTAACACTGAATTGTTGAATTTATTGGAAAGAGGGGAACGTCTTGGTTTTTTTAACCAGAATGATGTGGGAAAATTGTTCATTCAAAAACCCATGACACCAACATTCTATGCTTTACCAAAAGTGCACAAAAGTTTATCTAAGCCGCCTGGTAGGCCCATAGTGTCAGGAAGAGGTTCTTTTCTTAGTAATGTAAATGTTTTTTTGGATTTCCATTTAAAAGGTCACCTATCAAAAGTTACAGCTCACATCTTAAACACTCAAGATTTACTAGATAAAATTTCTAATGTTAAATGGAACAACAGTTATTACTGGGTAACTATAGATGTGAAGTCATTATACACTAACATTAACAAAAGATGGGGGCTTGAAGCTGTTCAGGATATGCTGGGAGACTGACCTAGAACTACCTTTTTGATACAAATGCTGGAATTTTGTCTTTCTCACAATTATTTTTGCTTCAATAATGATTTCTATCTTCAGTTAAAAGGGACGGCTATGGGGGCTGCTTTTGCGCCCTCATATGCCATTCTGTATATGGGATACTTTGAGAAGTTATATATTTATTTAACTTCTTTTTATCAAAAAAATGTAGTATTCTACAAGCGATTTATTGATGACCTTATATTGATATGTAGTGGTGATATCAGTGAATTTTTAGAATTTTTTGAGGAATTAAATAATAACGATCATGGCCTAACCTTCTCTTGTGAATACAATAGAGATAAGATTAATTTTCTAGATAGAACATTATTTCATGAATATGAAAGCATAGTGTATAGACCTTTTAGGAAAGAGACTTCTGTAAACATGTTTTTATATGCAGAGAGCATGCACCCTGAACATTTGATATGGTCATTACCTTTTGGTGAATTTCAAAGAATTCATGACCATACCAGTAATGTAAATGAGAGACATAATGAGTTAAAAAATGTTGAATTAAGACTAACTAAGAGAGGTTATAATAAAGACCATTTGTTATTATCTAAGAATAAAATCTTAGGAATTATGGACCACATTGAACATAGACAATATGAAGGTAGACAGGATAGACAAAATTCTTTAGTGAGAGAAAGAAAAAATTCTTTAGTGAGAGAAAGAAACAATGGTGAAGTTCAAGCTAATGAGGCTAAATTATTTTTTGTCACTAAATATTCTCCTTTATCCAGAGAACTAAGTAAAATTGTGAGAAAATATTGGTACTTAATATATGAGGATGAGAATATAGGTTTCTTGTTTCCCAAACAAATAATTTTTTCTTATAAGAGAGGGAAAAATTTGAAGGAGTTATTAAATGATAACTTCTTCAATAAAGGTGAAGAGGAAAGGGGGAATATTTTAGTAGGTACTTATTCATGTGGCCATTGTAGTGTTTGTGGAAGAGCCAGTAATATAACTAACATTAATGGTGTGTCTTTCTCTGCAAGATATCGGTTCAATTGCAAATCAGTGGGAGTGGTATATATTCTAGGTTGCTCTTGCAATAATACTTGGTACATAGGACAAACAAAAAGAATGGTTCGTGTTCGTATCTTAGAACATTTAAAAGATATTAGAAATAAAAATGAACTCAGTCCTGTGGCCAAGCATTTTTTGGAAAAACATAATGGTGACCCTGACAGTCTGAAATTTTGTGTTTTGGGTAAACCATTTAGCTCTGAAAGTGGGGCAATTTTTATTCAAAAATTACTTGAATTAGAAACAAGGATGATTTTGAAATTTAATACACTAAAACCTTATGGATTGAATTTAGAATTAAGTATTTAATGGATAAAATCTAAAATTCATGTATTGTATAGCATTATGAGATAATATTATTGTTAATATTAGTGTGAATTTTATGTTCAGGTCATGATTGTTGATTATTACTTTCTGATATAACTAAATTTGTATTTCATATTAATATTCATGTGCACTTGAGTATGTAGTAAGGAATTATATTTGACTTGTAGTATATG
>NC_056729.1:552017417-552082417 GCF_019279795.1 Protopterus annectens | reverse complement strand
CAATCCTAAATTATTTGCCAGAAAACCACACATTTTATGAGAAAAAAAATATAAGGCAAAATCAGGGGCATCCTATAAAATCAGGAACAGTTTCAACTTTGCTTCACACAAACAGTATCCAGTGAGACAGCAAGACGGGAGAGTAAATACTCCAACTTAATTCACGTAAATGTACATTAGTGTTGTAAAGCTTTACTGTTTAAACTGAGTAAACAACAAAAATGGCCAACTTAAACATTATCCATCTTTGAAAGCTCCTTCACTAGAATAGTACCTAACATGTGGATAGCCTTCCTGAAGATATCAAAAATATCAATCAACCTGGCGTATTCAATAAATGAATGAAGCAGCACCTCAACAAACACAATAAATGCAATTGTTTTCAAGATAGGGCTACCCCTAATCATAGTGCCACTAATATTTCTCGTTTTAATTTAAGTAAACTTTGTATTTACAATTTCTTTCTATAATTTATGCTGTTAGCTCAGCAGCAAAACTACCTAAAATTTGTTGTATCCAGTCTTAAAACTATATAGCAGTTAAAGCTCTGTATATATTGTACATAGTAAGTACTGCTGTACTACACAACAAACGTGTGCCTTAAATGTTTCATGCTAGAATAACTGCTTCGAGTTTCCCTCTATTTATTCTTTGTTGTTTTACCTTGTTCTACTGTACTGACCTCTGTATACCAATGTTTACTGTATGCTGTTGTTATTATTGTCTCTGCCTCTGAAGCTCAGGGCTGAAAATGGTTTATGGACAATTAACTTACCTAGCTAACAAAAGAAAACTAAATCAATAAAATGTAAGCTGCTTTCATCTACAGCCAACCCCCACCTCAATTCCATTGTTATAGCTACTTTGAGATTATGTATTCCATAGATAACTGATTGTGATAAAAATAATGGCCAGCCCAGCAAGTAATATGCGTGCGTGTATGTGTGTGTGGTTTTGTGCGCGTGTGTGTGTGTGTGTGTGTGTGTGTGTGTGTGTGTGTGTGTGTGTGTGTGTGTGTGTGTGTCTGTCTGTGTAGATATGTATGAATGTAATAGTTTATTCAAAGTAAAGTTACTGTGGGGAAGGGAACATTGGAAGGCAATGCCTCCAGAGAGAAATAGAAAAGGAGCTTGGAAAGCTATGCCACTCTGATCAGTGGGTGTCATACCTCTCAACTATCCAGATTTTTGCAAAATATCCAGATTTGTGATTCATATTTTTTGGTGTGTTGTTCAAAAAACTGTGGTTTTCTGGCAAATCACTGGCAAATTATTGAGGACTGAAGTCAGAAAATAATACAGATTTGAGTTTCAAACTTCATACCCTTCAGAAAAATCTGTGTTAGTATAAAACCTGTTATTCCAGTAAACTTCTAAGTTTGTAAGAGCAGTAGTTAAAAAAGTCCCATTTTTATGGGTCTTTGTCCCCCATTATTTAGGGCACTGTCCTGCTTTCTTGCTGAAAAGTATGGTGGATATTCAGTATAAAGCATATTCCTGCATGTGGATGGTGTAGGCTCAAGATCTAGGGCAACAGTGTATACTTTCTACATGCCCCTGTGGTCAAGTTTCATTTAGTGAGTTGTTAGTGATTCACTTGTATACATACCTCTCAACCTCTTAGTGCAAGAAATCTGGACAAAGCTTGGCAAAATGGGGGGACAAAGGCCCAAAAATAGGGACATATTTTAAATATCGCTCTTATAAACTTAGAAAGTTGCTAGAGTAACAGTGTTTGTTTCAACATACATTTTCTGAAGGATTTGAAGTCTGAAACTCAAATGCATGTCATTATTTAGTGACTTCAATCCTCAGATCATCCCAGTGATTTGCTAAAAAAAAAACACAAATTTTATGAGGAATAAACCAAAAATATGGACATTTTGTGAAAATCTGTACAGTTGAGAGGTATGCTTGTATGCATATTTTATATTCCAGTTTGCTTGGTGCTAGTGATGTTGATTGTGAAATCATACCACATGGTGGTCATCAGGTTATCATGTGCTGTGGAGGAGATTCATGGGCCATAGTTCTTGCTCACCATCACAATCCACACCAAGTCATATATTGTTCTGTGTAAAATGACTGGACCTTTGTGGTTTAACAATACATTATATAAGGATTCAAGTGGAGAATCTGAAAACATTTGCACCACTAAGGCCTAGCTGTGATCCTGTTCCTTCATTTTAGCATAGGTACTCTAAAAGTCAGGAGCATATGCACCACTGCCCCATGACTAGGGGCTTTTATGGGGTGTATCTTTACATGACCAAATGCCAGACTACAGGCTACAGTGGTCAAATGATAAAGCCAAAAATGACAAATATACTTTGATTTGACAACAAAAATGGAGATAGCAAGGATACTAACTCATTATAAGCCAAATGCCAGAGGTGATTCTGGCCATATTCAGTAACCTAAAAGTGGAGTTTTGCAGTATTTATAAATTGAAAACACTTCCCTGAGTATTAAAAATACAGTGGTGCACTGAAGAGTAACATGAAACAAAGCCGCAATGCTGCCTCTCTTTCTGTTTGTGTCTGAGAAAAGCAAGAACTAGGGCTTTGATTTAAAGTACATATAATTTTTTCTTGATAATTAAATGCATTCATCTAATGAAATAGCCTGCTCCTAGGCATCTGACGACTCTTAAGTCTCATTTTTAAACATGTTGTCCATGACACATAATGCAGTAAAATTAAGAAAGGTTTTAGTTAAAATGTATAAAACACAGTTAAATGACAGCAACAAAAATATACATCCCGCCTGGCTTCATGACATAAAGTTCTGACTATTACCAAGATGCCCTGATATTGATTAATACCATGGGAACTGGAGGAACCAGACAGGTAGCATGAGAGTGAGTGTCCAGTGCTAGCTGTCCCATCCTGGTGGTTGGAGATGATATAACGTGTAGCAATACCAGCACCTACTGGAAAGAAAACTGTCTTGTTTACAGAAGATGAGTTGGGATGTGTGCTTGGCTCTATCAAGCCACACTTGGATGGTAGCCTTCATGGGGTATGTGAACCTCTGCAGTGGAAGGCCTTATGGGCTTCACATCTGTATACACACATGTCTGATACTAAGGGGAATAAGACTTATAGTTAGAAAAAATCACTGACTGTTACCTAGATGCCAGCCACTTGTGACTGTCATACCAATGAGGGATGAATAATCCACCTTACTGTGGGAGGGATGAAGGTTGGCTGTTAGTGAGGCTGAGCCATAACAAGATTTTATATGTGTGCATGCGTATGTGTGTGTGTGTGTGTGTGTGTGTGTGTGTGTGTGTGTGTGTGTGTGTGTGTGTGTGAGTGTGTGTGTGTGTGTGTGGATAGATAGACAGATAGCTAACTAGACAGATAGATAGATAGATAGATAGATAGATAGATAGATAGATAGATAGATAGATAGATAGATAGATATGGGAGCACTGAATTTTTTTGAAACTATATTTGGACGACATATGTTTAGTCAACAAAATTTGGTCAGCTAAGCAGATGGTCAGCAGGTGTGCGATATCACCCAGTTCTCTGCGTTGGGCAATATGCCCTTTCTCCAATGTGTAATAGCTCTGTATTAGTCTATATAATTAGCAGGTGGTTTGGGGTGCAGGGGCAAGCCCCCCCACAAAAATAATGTGTTTTTCCCTGTGTTTTTACTCAGTGCATGCATTTTAGCATGTCAAAGGTTGTGTTGTTGAAATTTTGCAGTTCACATTTTGAATGGCAATGTTTGGGTCTTTCAGTTAAATTCAGTAATCCTATGCACACACACACACACACACACATATATATATATATATATATATATATATATATATATATATGTGTGTGTGTGTGTGTATTTTATAAATATATATATATATATATATATATATATATATATATATATATATATATATACATATCTACGTATATTCATTATGATTGGGGCTAACATTCATGAGGTATCTTTTTCATATGTTCCCACTATTCTACATGATCCCCCTTTCTGTTTTTTTTTTAATTTTTCTGGCCCATAACCCAAAAAATGACCATTGAGATCTACATAAATCCATTATTTCCTTCCATGTGCAAGATCACCTGACTCATTTAGTCATCTGTACGGCAAGAGTCATGTGCCAAGAGTTGTGCCATCATCTGCAATGAGGGTTGAGAATTCTTGTCTTTATATACCCAAGTCCTAGTCTTCTATGAGAAATTTTCACAGAAGCTTTCCACAAGTATTATATGCTTACTTTCACACTTGCCTACCTCCCAATCTATGAAATAGCATGAATTCAAGCAGTACCTGTCTAGGTCCTCCCCCATGGACCAATCCACAGCCCCTTTCTCGTCTTTCCCCCCAGGTTTGTGATCACCACTCATCTCTCACCTCCCCCAGTTTAGCTTATCTCAACACCGAAAATTATTATTCAGATCCAGGTTGCTGGTGTAAAAGTCAAGATTTCAGCTCTCTTTGCAAATGGAAAGTATCCTTTTATACTTTCATGCAACAACTTGGTCTTTACTTTATATCTAGTATGGCAATTATTTTTCCATTTCAAAACTATCAGCACTCATTCTTTTAACTAGCACCTCAGACATTTTATAAAGCTAAAAAGAAACAATACATATTATCCAGTTAATAACAGTCATATCTAACTATGCATAATATGAAGAAATTAGACACTGCTATTTGTGCTATCATGTCTGGCTGAAGTTTTGTATATGGTTTCAGAATGACCTATGTATTGTTTGCCAACATGTTTAGCTATGATATTGTAAATAAGTTCTTACTTGTTGATTTATATCTGTTTCTTCGGAATGTTTTAAAGACTTGATCACTGTTATTTACATTTCAAACTGAGCATGTTTGTGATGAAAGATTCTAAAGACAAACTGTCTCAGATTCAGCTGATCTGCAGATGATGTCATCGGAATGTTGAGAGTTGCTATATGTTACTGTCAGAAGCTGAAAGACAGGAAGAAACTTTAATAAACAGCTGTTGGTTGATTTTCAAGGTATGAAATGAAAATTAGAACAGGAATAGTTGTGACAGGCTAGTCTATAAAAGAGCCTGCTGAAGACAGTTAACAGTCAGTAGTCAGTTATGGTAGTCAGTTGAATTCAGTTGTGAGTTGTTCACAATGTACTGTGCAGTGGATACCCAAAATGACTCACCAAGAACTGTAAGCCTGCCTTTGCTCTGTTGTAATAGTTTAGTTTAGATCAGGGACAGTGTTCTTTAGTTAGATAGGAAATTAGAACTAATCAGTTCAGTTTTTCTAAATGCTGGATTTCTGTCCTTCAGTATTGATTATATTTTCCTGGTGACTGAGTTGTTTGTTTATTGGAAATTACTGTGTTCTATTTTAATCATTTTGCTCATTATTAAATATTTTTTAACTTACATTGTTGCTGATCAATCAGTGTTCTCTTTAGTGATTTAGAGTGCTGGTACTTGCTTTGATAATTCCCAGGGCCACTCCAAAAGCATGGCTGCTTGGGTCATTTGCTATTATTTGTCTTAATATTTAATTTTCATAAAAGGACACCCCTTTAAAAGGACATGAAGACTCTCTGTTTAGTGGTAGCATGTTACCTTATTATTTTTGGAAGGAACACAGCTGGAAATCTGTGTAAGTCTTTCCCAGAAGTTTTTGGATGTGTGAGATTTAATCTGTTTAAGTGCGAGTGTATCAGAGGTCTTAAACTGGGAGACAATGCTCTGAAGTGTGTAATAAGGAGTTACATTAGGGGTGGACAGAAGTATACAGTCCAGCCCAGGTTATAGAGCATGTTCCTGTTGTGCTCTTAGGGGAAAATTGTGAAATATTACTCCTGTTTAAATGACAGTCTCAGATTGGAGTCAGTAGTGAGGACTGAAGCTCCTTAGTTACTGACCTACGGTAGTAGGGGATGTCACATTATTTGGTGGCAGTTCAGTGGGATATTAACTGCATGTCACATTAATTGGTGCCAGCAGTGTGGGATTTTTAACTGGACTTCAGTAGTCTGTGGGTATTTGTCATTAAGGTGTGCACTCTCAACATCTACAAAGTAAACATACAGAATCTCCGCTCACCACAGTTTTATTTATTTTTAGTTAGCTGGTCAGAGATAGCAGGCAATGATGTCAGCAGAAGACTATAGTTGCTGACAAAGAATCAGTTGGTCAAGTAGTCTGAAGCCAGAGGACTGGTGCAATGAAAACAGACTTAAAATGAGGATTAAGCTTCTCTGTCCTTGAAGCTCACATTCATTGAAACTGCATTGAAACCATCATTCAAAGAAAATGCATCTGACTAATGGAAGATTAAGTTTACCTTCGGGCTGTTTTCAAACCATAAGCCCCTTGCAAAGATTTTTAGGACCATGCGTACATACATATGTACTTTGATGCATCATCCTTATTGGATTACATTATATTCCTTGTATAATAAAGCACCACTTGTTAGAGTTTGTTTGAAATTTGTAGTTTTGAACATTTTTCAGTAAGTAATGAAGCAAAACATATTTACCAATAATGACAAAACCATCCTTTACAGAACATTTTTAACCCTAAAAGGCCACTCAAACTTCTTTTATTACAATCCACCAATATCAGTCAATATACACAATCTTTGCAGAAGTAAAAGTCATCTGACTAATTCCACATTAGAGATCTATAACTAATGAAAAGTTTTCTGCTAGCAAACAACTAGTCAGTTGGTGACAAGTTTGAGCCACTGGGTTGTTACTTTAAACTGCTGCTTAAAACTTTAATGGATTCCAGGCTGTACCTTCCAGCCATATGTAATTCACCCTCTCAAGCATTCAGATACAACTATTATCTTAACTGCCATGAGATACTCACTGACAGGTCTTAGCTCACCTCTCTGGGATAGAGCTCATCCCCCTCCACCCTCGTCTCATCCCTATGCCCTGCCCCACTCACCTTACCTCCTATCACCACTTCTGCTTATCTGCCCCCACTCTTCCATGTGTCTACATAGGCCAGCAACATTTGGCGGCACCATTTTTAAAAGGAAAATACATATCCCACCTGGACAGGTCAACCGCAAGTCCCTCAGGCCCCCGTGAAGTGTGCATGCCGGTAAGATGCTATTTTAATGTATATCTCTGTATCCTATATTCTGTGCTGCATTTATCCTAAATGCATTGCCTACCTTTTATTTGAATTACATGCCTGCAGGGTGTCATTATTATGATTGTTAAACTTCTGTAGTCCTGTAGCCATTTGTTCAAAAGCTGCTGTTATTTACTGTTCAGAGTTTCTAAGACCTACTAGGTCCAAGTTGTTTTTATTCAGTTATCCAAGTAGTTACATTGCTGCCCGTAGCTGTGTGCCAAAGAAGCACATATATAACTTAGTAACGTGCCTGTATTCAAGCACCAAACTGTTATTGCTGCCCATAAATGCAAGCTTTGGCACCAAGAGTACAGACGCTGATATAGCAGTAAAGGTGAATTACCTTTGGTCAGTCCCCATATAACCAGATGTTAGTTGTCATTAACCTTTATATTTTAATTGACTTAAAACTGCATAATCTTATGTATACTCTCATGCAATTATCCAAGTAGTTACATTAACGCCCATAGCTGTGCACCAAAGAAGCACAAATATAACTCAGTAATCTGCTGTATTTAAGCACCTAACTGCTATTGCTGGGCATAATTGCGTGTTTTGGTAACAAGCGCACACATGCCAATAGAGCATTAAAGATTAATTTAACCCTCAGTCAGTCTCCATATAACCAGCCGTTAGTTTATCTAAGCTTTAACTTCTAACTGATTCTACATGAAAATAAGGAAATTAGAAGCTAAAGAGCTACTTAGATCCTGGCTGCATTTCTGTATGCCTATGCTCTAACTGATATTAAGTGAAAGAAGAAAGTAAAAGCAAAAGTGTACTTAGAAACTCTGCAATTGTTTGTCATACCTGCATTATCAGGAATTATTAGCTCGTACTGATTTAAGTCACTGCTTTGAATGCTAACCGATGTGCTCCCACACAGTCTGGATGTAATATTTTACTGCATAACTGTACTGTGCTTTTTGTAATGGTGTAAGTGCATTTTGTTATAGTTTAGGTTCATGCCCTAATTTTAACTGTACTTTATTGTGTTTCCACTGCTACTAGAGGCATAGCACCATAGAGTTTTCCCTTGTGCATAGTGTATTGTCTGCATCTTAATCAGCTAACCCACACTGCTGTTTCCTCACTGCAGACTTGCATTGCTGAAACTACATCCCACACTCGCACACTCCCTTTCACCCACTACCACCTCTATTTCCCCCATCTTGCCTTCCTTCACACAACACTGTCACCCCATACACGCACCGCTCTTCCATTCCTTCTCCTCATTTCCATCTAGACTCTGCTAACACTATAGAACCTTATCTGAAAGCAGATATTAACCAGTCCCTCTTCTCTGCTTCTATTCCAGCCCACACAGTCTTATTTCTGCAAGTCCCCCTCTCAGGAAATCACCCAAACCTCTGCCTAGAACTGAGGATCTACTGTTTTTTTATAATTCTCCCAGAAAGTCTACTGTAATCTGCCAGCACAAAAGCATGTAAGCTCCAATGCTTTTTGTGTATGTATAGCATATAGTCTAGGTTTAATCTCTGTTACAGCGCTCCCCATTACCGTGCACACTCACAGGAACACCCTGTTTCTTTCCTTCAGCTACACTGCCTGTACTATTAGTTTTTCTTCAGTAGAAGGCAGCAGAGATCCATTTACTCCCCTCCCAATAGCCAACTGCTCCAAGCTGAACACACCCTTGTACCCTATCCAAAAGGTACCAGACAGCACCTCTCCCCATAGAAACAGTCCAAAGTTCGAGCTACTGGGTTGTTACTTTAAACTGCTTCTCAAAACTTTAATGGACTGCAGGCTGTACCTTCCAGCCATATGTAATTCACCTTACATTCAGATACAACTATTACCTTAACTGCCACGAGATATTCACTGAGAAGTCTTAGCTCACCTCTCTGGGGCTCTACCCTCTCTGTTCGCCATATGGGCTCACTCCGCTCCCCTACCCTGTCCCCAATTATTCCCACCCACCCCAACTACCTGTACATTTATCTATCACTAACTCCTCCCACAGTCAACCAATCAACCTATTACACCTGACTCCACCCCAATACACAACTCCAAAATGATAATCCATACCCACTACAAACAATGCCCCCTATCTCATCAAATCTACTAATCCTCTGTCTTCTGCTAAGCTCTCTGACCTGTCTTACATTTCTTACACAACTGCCTAACCACCACCTTACCTCACCTGCACATCCCACCATCACCTACCAACTTACACACAAACCACCATTCACTGCCATTAATCACAAACGTTTCTCTACTACCTCATCCCCCTATTCAAACCTGAATGTCTACCAACCTCATCCTCTCACCACACACACCTCTAACCTCATCCGAATAAATGCTCCCCCTACTCCACTCAAAGTCACCTTTCACATTGACATACCTTATACACATCCTCCACCAAATCTCCCTCTCACTCTCCAGAGACATTCACCCCAACCCAGCACCCACTACCAACACACAATACACCAACTCCCCTCCTACATAACCCCAAATACCCAAAGCCATACGCCTCACCACATTCAATGCCCAGAGCCTACAAAATAAAATCCCTAACCTCCATTCTTGGCTCTCCCACAACCATCTAGACAAAACAGCCATCTCAGAGACTTATCTTAAACCCCCTATAAAGGACAACAAACATTTTCCACCAGGCTACCAAATAATTTGCAATGACAGGCTACATAAGAAAAGTGGAGGGGTAGCTATTATCTACTCTTCCTCCCATACCATTACCCCTTACACTAATCACATCCCCACCTTTGCCATTGCAGAAATAACAATATGCCTACTAAAAATCAACAACCACAAGTCCATGTGCATAGGAGCCCTCTATATTCTCCCAGGTAACAATATCCAAACTCTAGAATATATCCTCTCCTGGTTTTCCTCTACCAACAAAAATGAAACCTACATCATCGGAGATGTGAACATTAACTGGGCCTCACCCCATCTCAAACACTCAACCTGTACAACTTCTGCCAACTAATAAACTTTCCAACCAGACCAAACAAAAATGAGACCTCCGTACCATTATTGACTGCATATTAATGTCCCTTCCCAGCCTCATCTCAAATGCTGGAATCCTTCCCGACCCTCTCAGCGACCACTTGCCACCTTTCACCGACTGTCTCCCCTCGCCTCTTCAAAAGCATCTGCACTACATTCAAACCCATAACCTCTCCTGTTTCAACCCTTAAACCTTCTCCAAATGTCTAAAGCATACCGACTGGACTCCTCTAAGAACCCTACACCTCAACAATGCCATAAGCTACTTTAATGAGTCCTTCCTAAGCCTACTAAACCTCCATGCTCCCCTCAGAACCAAACGTGTCAAGTCCAACCCCTCCCCCTGGCTCTCAAAAGAAACCAAAATAACATCATTTTCAGATGATTTAAACCTCTGTATTAATTTAACCTTGTACCACTGTTCTCAACCACTAAACATGTAAATATGCTTTACATCCTTCTCCAAGCTGCTGTTTAACTTTTGCTTAGTTTTTGCTATTTCGTATGTAAAATTTGCTGAGCTTGTTTCTGATTCCACTATGTATTGTACATCATATTATGGAGCTTGTACTATGTATTATTGGAGCTTTTCTCCCTGGGCCTCCACTGAAAATAGACTCTTTGAGCCCAGTGGACCTCCACGGTCATCAAACGTGAAATAAATAAATAAATAAATAAATGAATGAATGAATAAATAAATAAATAAATAAATAAGAGATAAAAAATGAAAGTGATACCAGAGAAACAAGACACCTAACTCCTTCCTAGAATCCAAACAATTCCAAAACTCTGTAAAAAAACTAATAACCAAAGATCGCAAAACATACTACACCAAACTCCAATTCAAACATGCAACAAACCCAAAAAATTTTGGAACTCCATCTCCTCCTTTCTCCACCCAGGAAACAAAGACAACCCATGTCCTGACCCCACCCTTACCAACCCTAAAACAGCTACCCAATTCAACTCCTTTTTCGTGGACTCTATTGCTAAACTGTCCTCCTCTTTATCTCCCCCCACTCAAATCTCAACCACACCTACCCTCCAATCCACACAATCAAACATCTCCTTCCTCCCCTTTCAGCATAAAATCCATTCCAACAAGCACAATAAAAATACTTCTCCTTGAACTAAAACCTTGCCTCAACGCTCCTGATAACTTATCATCAACCTTCCTCAAACTATCAGCTGACAAGCATAGCTCTTCCCATTTCAATCTTAATAAACAGATCCATTCAGGAATCTTATGTCCCATCTATCTGGTGCCATGCCTATATCATCCGTCTCCATAAAGGAGGCAATAAGACAGACACCACCAGTTTCAGGCCTGTTGCCATCCTTTCCCCTCTTTCTAAAATATTAGAAAAAAAGCTATCCATTCACAACTGATGCCATATCTTATTCAAAACAATTTCCTCACCCCCACTCAACATGGCTTCTGTCCTGGTCACAGTACCATGACTGCCATCTTTTCATTTCTTGAAACCATTAACCTAGCCCATGACTTGGGCAAACTCGTATCCACACTGTTTCTAGATTTATCAAAAGCTTTTGACACTGTCTCCCACCCCTTGCTCCTATCCTCTCTTCATCTCTCTTCCTCCTCTATAGCCTGGTTCTCTACCTACCTCTCTGATTGTCAACAGGCTGTACACTGGAAATCCTCAACTTCTCCCTTCCTACCTACACTGACTGCTATGCCACAGGGATCTGTTCTAGGTCCTCTACTCTTCAATATATTTATCAACAATGTCCACCACACCATCCCTGAGTCCTCACTAATACAGTATGCAGATGACTCAACAATCATCTGCTCAGCCTACTCACACTCTGACCTACTATTAAAAACCCAGTCAGCCCTCATTAAAACAGAAACCTGGATGCAAAGCAATCACTTGGACTTAAATGCCAATAAAACCAAACCGATGATCTTTACTCCCTCTAGAAACTCCGCTATCATAAAAATCTCATTCTCCATAATCAGCCAAAATAACACCCCCCTCAAAATTGTCTCCAACACCAAACTATTTGGCATCACCATTGATGAAAATTTGATACCCATATCCAAACCACCATTAAAAAAAACACCAAAAACTAAGACTCCTGTACAGACACAACTGCCACCTGAGCCCTTCCACCAGACAAATCCTAGCCTCCTCCTTCCTTCTCCCCTCACTTATGTATGGCGCTCCTCTATTAAGCAATCTACACCTTGGCCTACATTCCAAACTTGAATCCTGCTACCATAAAATAAGGAAATTCACAACCAGTTCTAAAAACTCAACACACCACTGCCTCTCAATGTACCTTGCAATGGCTTGAACTACCCAATTACCTAAAATTCCTTCAGCTTGCCACTGCCCACAAGAGCTTCTTGAAACCATCCAGCTGCCCTTCTCTTGATACTGCCTTAACCCCCTACATACCTAACTGCTCTCTCAGATCTGAAAACCAAAACCTCCTTTAACTCTACAAACCCACTAGACCTCCTGGCCAACTTCTGCTGTCCTACTCCATAGCCGAACTATGGAACTCTCTCCCTTGCCCCTTTTGCAATACTCCTAACCATACCAACTTCAAATCTCTCTTGTTATCCCACCTATCTTCAAAATGGGCATGCCCATGTCATGCTCCTACCTCACTTTCCCTCTTCACTCTCTCTCTTTCCCATTCCCACTTTCACGCTCATTCCTCTATTCCTCTCACTTATTTCTCACACCATATCTATTCCTACTTTTTCACCTCACTATTCAGTTCTAGACAATCTTCTACTGCACTTGGAAAAATCTTTCTCAGCTTGTCTCAGCCTTTATGAAAATAATGCTGTCTCAGATAGTGAGTTTTCTCAGATTGTCTCAGTCATCATGAAGCTAACTCTGTATAGATATATTTCATTTTTCAACCACATTCCATTCACCTTAATCCACTCTCAAGATTGTAATCTACCCACCTGCATGGTGCTGGATTCTCAACCTGACATTCACATCATACTGCTTTGTGCTATTAATATGCTAAATTATGCTGTACTATGCTTGTATATAAAATGCTGTATTCTTAACCTGATGATTATGTTTATACTAAGTTGTATATGTATGTAATGAATCATTGGAGCTTTTCTCCCCGGGCCTCCACTGAAAATGGGCTCTTCTTGGCCCAGTGGACTTCCGCAGTCATCAAACTGAAATAAATAAATAAATGAATACATTTCAGTGTTTCATGTACAAATTCAGTGTCTGCTGCCCATGTTACATTTAAAACAAAAAGTAGGTAAACTGGTAATATTGCAATAGGGAATGGCTGTCAAACTGACAACAGGTTCATGATTACTAGGCATCTCATCTAAAGGAGGACACATTTCAGGAATACAGCACCCCCATCATCACTTTATGTACATAGTGTGGGAGTAGAACCCACAGCCTTCTGCAACATAGGGAAGTATGTTACCTGCAGTGCTACTAACACTGCTTTCAAATCTTATAGCACAAACATTGATGATGGCCATTTACTAAAAACAGTTACGCATTGAAAACAGTCAACATTAGTAGCAGTAAACTTCTCTTGAAACTCAACATTCTTTGAAAATGCACCGCAACTGAACAGCCCTTGTAAATACACCTTCTGATGACAGTTTGGTAGTTGGTGTAGAGGATTCAGACTTTAGCCTCCTGTAATCAAGGTACAGGGTGAATAAGTTAACCAACCTGCCATCCCTAACTGGCCCATTTCACACACATGTGTACATACACACACACACACACACACACACACACACACACACACACACACACACACACACACACACACACACACACACACACACACACACACACACACACACACACATCCCAAACCCATTCTTTGGGGTTCACTTGTTTGTCTCATCCGTTCTGTTCTCCATGTTCCTCATCTCACTTGAATGGTAGCAAGCAATTCTCCCTACTTAAAAATCCTGTGTTCACAAAGTTTCAAAATTTAGATGTACGTGCATCTTCAGTATGGCACATGCAGAGAGCATCCTTAAAGAAGAAGAAATGTAATGCATGCAGAATGTGTTGTTAAAGAGAAAATGTAAGTTTTGTTGCAAACCCCCCCCCCCCCAATCCAGTGGGCCCTGCAAGCCAGCAGGCCCTGGGCAACTGCCTAGATCACCTAGTGCTGGATCCAAATCTGTATATGCCCATGTGGCATCATATCATAGCAAATGTAATTCTTAACATATGCAGTTTTTTGGTATTCTTTCTGATATTCTAACAATGATAGATTAGGTTTTTGTCACAGACTGGTAAAATATCTGTCGGTTACAATGTCAAGTGTTTATACCTAGATGTTAGAAAAATATGAATATTTGTTAGGTATATGATTTTTCATTAGTAACTGTAACAATGGGACCTTTTATTTCAGTTATATTGTAAATCTTTGAACTGTTGATTAGAAAATATTTACACTGGTCATGCAGTCTTACTAGTATAGTTTGTTTCACCTAAAATCATGTATTGTGCCCTTACATTTCCTGTATACATCATTTTATTTTTATGTAGGCAGTCTGCTACCGAAATAACTTCATTAGATTTTGACTCTATCAGTGTTATAGAATGAAATTTATTGCTATAAGTGTAAATGAGCTCAGACATAGGCAACAATCCTATGATTTGATGTGCTGAACTCCTGCATTATAGAATGTGATGTTTTCATTGCATCGGTTAAAAGATAGCATTCTCACAGCTTTACCAGTGCTGGAGATGAACCTTTCCACTATTGTTTAAATATTTTTATTTATCTAGTTGATCCTATAAAAATGTTTGTGCCCCTGACCAAAATTCAAACTCCTGCATTCACAATATATTTATGCAGTCCTATGATTGATGAAGCAATAAACCATGACACCAAATAATAAGAATTCTTTGTTTCTTTACATTTAATTACAGTTTTTTTGCTGCTATGTATACACTAAAAATAATGAACAATGTGGTTAAAACGCAGTCCCTTCAAACGAATGTCAGCAAGAAAAATGCACATTTGGCTGATTCCCCCTAAATGGTTTAACACTGCTACCAACTTATTACAGAGCAAGGTTGTTTCTCTAAGAACACGTTTACTTTCTCTACAAAATAACAAAGAGGATCAAGAATTAGCTAGAGAATCACATCATTCTTAAATTCAGGATTCAACACCGCAGTTATTCACTCTACAGATAAATACTTTCCTTTTCAAATGGCATTCTTTGTTGTTTCTTAGAACCTGTATCAAGCCAGTGCAGTGCAATTTAGAGGGAACATCAAATTCAGTTACTTGTCAGCTAACCCCGCTACTGTAGAAATAAGCTGCAATCAGCATGTTCTTTCCACCTTCCAGCCTATCAAATTGTTTGTTGTTCAACTTACTGCAGGAATATTTTCAAAGGCTACATTAAAATGACTTACATTTTATACCATCCTATAGTGCTTGCAGGCTGGCTATAACCTAAAAGTGGTTTGCTTTTTACTTTATTACCAGATTTCTATTTACTAGCCATTCAGTATATCAGATGTGCCTTATTGTATTCAGAATGTAAGTTCATTTAAGTGAGTTAAACAGGATAATTTTCAAAAATGCAGTGCGTGCTGTATAAAAGTGATGTGCAAAGGAAAGAACCACAGCAATGGGTGTGTATACTAAAATAAAAGTGGTAATATGTAACTGAATGCCAAGATGTACAGTACGTAGCATAATGAAAAAATATATACATGGTTAGAGGGGCAAAAAAACCTTAAGATGTTACTGCTCAATGTTAGGAGTCTAGACAAAAGAACTCCACATCCTTTAAGCCCTCCTCACTCTGGAGAATGTAGACATCGTTCTGTGACCAAAACTTGGTTTAAAGCCATAGAAGGTACTCCGGAAGTGCATGGCTGCAGTGCCTTCCACACATTCAGACCAACAACAGCATAGACTGAGGCCAAAGGTGGAGGTGTCTCAAGTTTCATTAGCATCAAATATACCTCCAGGATGGTAAAACAGGATAATACCATTGCACTCATCCATATGCAAGTCACCACAGATAAGGTCCCTCACCATATCATTGCTAGCTACAGGTCACCATCTATGCCTCTAGAGTCCCATGACTCTTACCTAAACCTACTAGAGGCACTCACCATCCAACTGACACTATATTCACAGGTGACTTTAACTACCCATCTATAAACTTGGAAACTTACACTGCCTCAAATTCCGAGACACAGTGCTTCCTGGACTTTATTAACAGAAACACCTGGAACCCTGTGCCCCTCAAAAGGCTAGACAAGGGGAAAGTCACAGTAAGCTGCTTGTCAGGTGCCAAAATCCACCATATCACTCACACACTCAACTCTCTCAACAACAGGTACTGTTATGACTCTGTCATAGTCTATGTTGGTGTGAATGGCTTGAGACATACCTCTCTGGACTATATGAAGAGAGACATGATTGAGCTTGCTGAATATGTGTCCCAGGGAGGTGTGTCCCTAGCCTTAAGCAGCATCCTACCATCACCCAGAATGGTGCCTCAGTACAAACAGAAAATGATTGACTTTAACGATTGGCTTAGTTTCTGGTGTCATTCCAAGGGGATCCAGTACCTGACAGCCTGGGAGGATATGATTGACAGACCAAGATGCTTTGCCAGAGATGGCTTTCATCTGTCTCCCCTGGGCTTTAGGCTTCTCCAAAAGCTCTTTCCTCCCCCATAGTGCCTTTTTTAAGAAAAGTCATGAGGACAAAATTACCAATGTGAAAAATTCTTCAAAACAAAATTTAAAGGTCATGCTGCTAAATGCTAGGAGTCTTAACATGAAACTGCACTCATTGCAAGCATTCCTTGCCCTGTAAGATGCTGACATTTGTGCAGTCACTGAAACCTGGTTTAAAGCAGTGGAGAGCACACCAGCCTTACCAGGTTACTTGTCCTACTTTCAGACCCCGAACAGAGGGTTACAAAGCCAAAGGAGGTGGCTTTTCAATATTTATCAAAGACATACATACCTCCAGGCTGGTCAAATGGTATGATGCACAGGAGACAATCCAAGTGCAGTTAACTGTTGAGAGAACACCTATTCAAATCATAGCTATCTACAGACCCCCAACCATGACTTAGGAGGCCCACTCCACCTATCTGGACTTACTTGAATCCATCAAGATTCAACCCTCTACCCTGATCCTGGGCAACTTTAACTACCCAAATATAGAGTGGAAGACGTATTCTAGCTCAGACATGAACACCCAGAAATTCCTCAACTTCATCAATGTCAGTGCATTGGATCAGTTGGTCTACACCCCCACAAGAGGTGAAAATAGCCTGGACCTGGTACCAACCAACGTGAGTAGCCACTGTAGCACCCCAATAGTGTCATCCTCCTTGGTAAGATCTGACCATAAAGCAATCACTTTCGAAGTCACCATCTCCCCTGACTCCTCCCTTGCCAGGGTCAAACAAAAAAAACTTTTCCAAAGCTGACTACAACCTCCTGAGAGCAGGTATAAGCAGCTTCGCAGCCACCACCCCTTTAGTTGAATCAAGCACTAATGTCCAAGCCTACACCAAAAAACTATATGAGCACCTATATAGTTGCATGGATTCAGCAATACCTGACAGGACCAAATCATCTTCCTCAAGGAAGAGTAAACCTGTCTGGTGGACAGCAGCAATAAATAGGCTCTATAATAAAAGGAAAAAATTGCTGTCCAGGACCAAGAAGGAACAGGTGCCAAGTTGGAAGAAATCTCTCCTTTGTCTGAACAAGCAAATAAGGTCACTGGTGAAATCCTCTAATGCTAACTTTGAGTCCAAATTGGCCACATCCACTAAGGACAATCACAAGGCCTTCTTCACATACGTCCTTAATCTCAAATGTAACTCCCAAATCTGCTCTGAATTGGTGGTCAAGAATAACAAACACACAAATGCCATAGATATAGCCAACCTGCTGGCAGACAAGTTCAGTGAAAGCTTCACCCCCCATCCCCCATCAGTAAACCAGGACATCCCAAAACCTGCCCCCCTCCCCTCATCACCAGGCAGCTGGTTATTAATGCCCTTTCAAAGGCAAAAAATACAGGCTCCATGGACCCAACAACATTTTTGGCTGTGTCCTACATGAACTCAGGGAAGAACTCTCAGCACCACTAGGCACCCTATTCAACCAAAGCCTGTGCACCATCTTCATCCCAGCAGAATGGAGGACACCCACTGTCATCCCCTCTTCACAAAGATGGAGCATCTACCATCCCAGGTTATTATAGGCCCATCAGCATAACTAGCCTGATCGGCAAGGCCATGGAATGCATTATCATGGACCTTATAAACAAGGACATTGGCAACCTCCAAACACTTGATCCCACAGAGTTTGGTTTTGTCAAAGGGAGAACATGCCTGTTAAACATGGTCACCTTCTTCAAAACAGTCACCAAAGCCATGGATGAGGGCAAGACAGTGCACATCGCCAACCTTAACATAGTCAAAGCCTTCAACACTATTCCCCACTTGAGCATAATAGATAATCTCTTCCAGCAGGGTATCAACCCATATGTTACCAGATGGGTAGCTAACTGGCTCACTGATATAATGCACTCAGTCAAAATAGGGGAAGCCACATCTAGTACTAGACACGTGACAAGTGGCGTACCCCAAGGATAGGTCTTGGGGCCTCTACTGTTTGGGATATACTTTTCTGAGGTGCAAGCCAAAACCAGTGGTCTGTGGCTGACCAAGTTTGCAGATGACTGCAAGCTGGGCACTGTCATAAATTCCCCTAGTGATGTGAAAATCCTCCAAGGGAGCCTTAACCAAACTAATGACTGGTGCCAGAAGCATGCCTCAAACTCAATGTCAAGAAATGCATCATTATCCCCTTTAGGGAAAATGGTGCCGCACTAATTATCACATTAATAACAATGTACTAAGCATGCAATCAGTCATGAGGGACTTGGGCACCAGGTTGATTGCAACCTGAGTTTTGACCACCATGCTGCCTCTGTTGTACGAATGGCTTTTTACATGACCCACCTCATAAGTAAGGGTATTTCATCCAGGAACAAGGAGGTCATAACATCCCTGTACTCCTCCCTTATCAGACCCATTATCAAGTACAATGCCCCCTTCAGCATGTACCTTGCCAAGCACATGCAGCAGTTGGAGAGACCACAGAGGTTCCTGACCAGGAAAATCCAGGGTCTTAAACACCCATCCTATACAGATAGGCTAAAAGCCCTGTCCCTCTACTCAGTCTCATACAGACTGCTCAGAGGTGACCTGTGTCTGGCATACAAGACCGTCTCAGACTCAGCCTTGATGGAGTTGCTGCATATACGTAAGTCAAACTCCACTTGCGTAACCCGCATGCAAGGTATTAACCTGGTTTGTGACATTAATAGAACTTGTTGGCAGGATAGATTTGTGCCCCAATGATTCCCCCATCAGTGGAATAGACTTCTACTCTATGTCAAGCAGAGTACCTCACTAGCCCTCTTTAACGGGAATCTGGATGACTGGATGGGAAACAGAAAATATACCCCTGGATTCCACCTGTGTCTCTGCTGGACAGGGAAAACAGGTGCTGACTTTGTGGGAACATGGGTGAAATTCTTGGCTAGGCTTATCAGGGCTTCCAAGCCAATAGCCTAGTATTGTCCTATGAACAGATAGTGCACGCTCCAACCAAAGGATCAGACATACTGAATCTGGTGCTCACCAACATGGGAGAGCATTGCACCCCCCCATATCATGTCCTCACTAATGAGGTTGACTAACAACGCTGTCTCCTTTAAAGTAAAACTCAACCCAGAAAGTCCTGCTAAACAAGTAACAGTTAGGAACTATTCTAAGGCAAACTGCATCTTATTAAGTGACCGTTTATCAAAATTCAAGGCTACAGAGAGGTAGAGACTATAGCTACTTATGCAGAATTATTCACAGAGTACGTTTACAAATATGAGAATGGCTGTATAGAGGCTGCCATACCTACCAGAAGTAAACCCAAAATAAACACTAAAAATAACCCCCCACTGGTTGAATCCTCACCTAAACAGGGTATATAATAAAAGAAGAAAACTTTCACATCTAGATCAAGGGAGGTCATCGTCCCCCTATACTCATCACTTATTAGACCTATGATTGAGTACAATGCCCCGTTTGGAATGTATCTGACCAGACACCTGCTGCAGCTTGAAAGGCCCCAAAAGTTCCTCACCAAAAGGATAAAGGGTCTCAAAAATATGTCTTATGCTGCCCGACTGAAAGAACTCCAGCTCTATTCAGTCTCATACCGCTTGCTCAGAGGTGACCTGTGCCTGACATATAAGGCCATGTCAAACCCAGATTTGATGAATATGCTTCACCTTAAAAAATCTAGATCCCTCAGAACCACAAGGGTGGGAGACTTAAACCTTGACACGGTTATAAATAGAACATGCTGGAGGGACAGATTCATCACCCAGAGACTCCCTATGCTGTGGAACAAAATCCCGGTACATGTGAGGCAGAGCACCTCGCTGGCCTTGTTCAAGAGGAATCTTGACCAATGGATGGGAGATCGCAGATATACCCCAGGGATTACTTCAGTGTCACTGCTTGACAGAGGCACAGAAAAATGATAGGCATAGTTTTTATTCAAACTAAAGGGGTGGCGAAAGCCACATAACTATGGGCTAGGCTTATAAATGCCCTTGGGCAGATAGCCTAGTATGAACCTATGAACCTATGAACCTATGAACCTAAAATCAGGAAGAGCAACTCCCTTAAAGATAGTGCTCTGTTATATAACTAAACAAAAATCTAAGCTGCCTAATTAACTCCAACAAGGACAACTATGAGGTCAGGATAGCCTCACATGGCCTTCTTCAGCTATGTCCATAACCTTAAAGGTAACACACAGCAGTGTACTGAACTAGTGGTGAACAGTATCACCTTCACTGATTAGTGTGACATAGCAAATCAACTGTCTCAGTCTTCACCACCCACTCCCAGCTCCACCAGGTGAAATCTCCTCCAGCATACTACCTCCAACTGTAAGTAGGGACCAGGTACTGGCAGCACTCACTAAAGCCAAGAACATTGCCTCCATGGGTCCTGACAACATCTCCGGTTGCTTCCTGAACAGTCTGAAACATGACGTACCAGAACAACTTGAGGTTCTCTTCAATTACAGCCTTGAAATGGTAACTATTTGAAATGTCAGAACCCACAAGAGTCTCAAAACATGAAGACTGATTGGTTAAAAGAATGGACTTACAAGTCTGAGATGCCATTTCTCAGAATATTCCATTTTCTCTGAGGTATGGTGATCTTGGAGTTTGCATATATATAAGTTCTGGGGGTGTGGGGGCTTGCTCCCCAAGTGGGGGATGCAGGGGGGCTTGCAACCCTGGAAAAAAAAGTTTTAAGGAGAAGAGTGATTTTTGAGTTTCCCTTTTTTCCTGTGTTTTGGTATTTTTTTTTTGGCTTTTCGGCACTCAGCATTTCGAGTCCCGACATTTCAGTAGAGAGCTCCTTGCAACAGGTTACGCTACAAGCAAATGGAGGACCACAACCATCATTCCCCTCAATAAGGATGGGCCATCAACTGACCGAGGGAACTATAGACCTGTCAGTCTAACAAGACTAATATGCAAAGCCATGGAACAGATTATCATGGAAATGATAAACAAGGATATTGGCAACCTACAGACACTGGACTTACCCCAATTTGGCTTTTTCAAGAGAAGGTCATACCTACTTAACCTGGTAGGTCTTTCAGAGGGTCACCAAGGCAATAGATGAGGGTAAAACAGTGCATACTGCTTATCTTGACCTAGTCAAGGCATTCAATACAATACCTCACTCAGGCATTGTTCACAAACTGTCTGAGCTAGGTATAAATCTTTGTATAACTCATTGGATTGCTGGCTGGCTCACAGTCAGGACTTGATAAATCAGGATTGGTGAGACTACCTCTACCAAGAGACTGGTCACCAGCAGAGTACCCCAGGACTTGTGCTGGGACTGCTCCTATTTGTCATCTACTTCTCAGAAGTCAAGGCCTCTGGCTCACCAAGTTCACAGATGACTATATATTGGAAGCTATTATATTTTCCCCTCAAGATACCAACATCTTGCAAGAGGGTTCAGCACAGATAAATGACTGGTGCCAAGGCCATGACCTAAAAGTCAATGCCAAAAAAATGCACTATAAATCTATTTGGGCAACTGTCAACCCAAGTTAATTACTTCATTGAAAAAACACCCCTAAGAGTTGACCCAGTAATAAGGGTTCTGGGAACAAGTGTAGAAAGCAATATACCACTTGACCAACACATAACTAAGATGGAAAGAAAATTATTCTACGCTGCCCAACTTATAGGTAAGGGTATGGCATCCAGGTGCAAGGAAGTTATAGTACCAATCTACTCGGACCTTATCAGACCAGAGCTTGCTACAGATCCCCCACCATGCCCCATGATTCTCAATACACCTTTCTAAACATACTGGAAAATATTAAGATACAACCAAACACCCTAATACTGGGTGATTTCAGCAACCCTGCCATTAACTGGGAAAACTACTCGTGTACCAACGGTTCTTGGAATTCCTAAATTCCAATGCCCTGGATCAACTAATCCATAGTCTCACCAGGGGCTCCAATATCCTAGACCTGGTCATTACCAACATGGGAAATTGATGCTCCACACCTATGGTCACCCCCTCACTGGTCAGGTCTGACCATAAGCTAATCAACCCTTGACATCCACACCCTCCCCCCCAGTAAGGAAACCTCCATAAAAAACTTCTCCAAAGCCAACTTCATGCTACTCAAGTCAGACGTGACAAACTTCATGACACCCATGCAGACAGGAACTGAAAGTTCGACTGCTGAATCCTGCACTAAGGCACTGTACGAGCACATCCACTCGTGCATGAGTCGTGCCATCACAAATAAAACCAAGACACTCTCCTCCAGAAAAATGAAGCCAATCTGGTGGTCCCCTGCCATAAACAAGCATTACAACAAAAGGAAGAAACTGTTGCAGAAAAGAGGAATATCCCAGGATGCAGAAAAATCTCTTACCAGTCACAGTAAGAAGCTGAGATCCCTCATAAAATACTCCAAAGCTAGTTCCGAAAATAAAATTGCCATGGCAATGCTCATATCTGCTCTGAGCTACAACAGAATGGCATTAAATATATTGATCCCAAGGATATTGCCAATATCCTGGCAGATCGATTCAGTGCCAACTTCACCTCCCTCTCACCTCCTAAAGGGCCCATCTCAATACCAAAAGATTGCCAAATTCTGGTAATAACGGCTACACAGGTAAAAAACACACTCTCCAAAGCTAAGAATATAGCATCCATGGGACCAGACGACATCCCAGGCTGTGTACTACATGAACTACAAAATGAACTGGCACCTCACTAAAGTGTCATGTTTAATCATAGCCTCACCTCAGGCTTCATGCCCACTGAGTGGTGCACAGCTACAGTTATCCCACTCTGCAAGGGGGGATCCACCTTGAATCCTGGGAACTACTGCCGCATCAGTCTGATGAGCCTGATCTGCCAGCCATGGAACGTATTATCATGGAACTTATAAACAAAAACATTGGCAACCTTCAAACAGTGGACCCCACCCAGTCTGGGTTCGTGAAGAGCTGATCTTGTCTCCTGAACCTGATTGACTTCTTCAAATCAGTCTCCAGAGCCGTGGACGAGGGTAAGGCAGTCCACACAGCCTATCTGGACCTCGACAAGGCCTTCAACACCATCCCCCACTCTGGAATCATAGATAAACTTGCTAACCTGGGCATTAATCCCTACGTCACTCAATGGGTTGCCAACTGGCTTACTGACAGAACCCACACTGTAAAAGTAGCTGACTCCAAATCCCTCTCCAGTCAAGTGGAGTACCTCAGGGTTCAGTCCTGGGACCGCTCTTGTTTGGCATCTACTTCTCTGAAGTACAGGCCAACACTAAGGGACTCTGGCTAACAATGTCCACAGATGACTGCAAACTGGGAGCCATTATTGAATCCCCAAATGATGTAGACATTCTACAAAAGGGCCTTACAGAAACAGATGCTTAGTGCCAGAGCCATGGGCTCAAGCTCAATGCCAAGAAATTTATAGTTATCCCCTTTTGGAAAAAACATGTACACATGAATTACCACATAGGTGGCAGTACACTAAACACCGAAAGTGTGATAAGAGACTTTGGGACACAGGTGGACAGTGGTCTCACCTTTGATAACCACATCACCACTACAGGCAGGAAATCCTTCTATGTGGCACACCTCATCACTAAGGGCTTTTCATCCAGAAAAAAGTAGGTCATTGTCCCACTGTACTCATTCCTCATTAGACCCATTATAGAATACAATTCCCCATTTGGAATGTACCTCTCACGACATCTGCAACAACTAGAAAGGCTGCAGAAATACCTCACTAAAAGAATCACAGGCCTAAAGCAGATGCCCTATACTGACCATCTAAAAAATCTCCAGCTATACTCTGTTACATATCTTCTACTCAGAGGTGATCTCTGCTTAACATACATGGCCATTTCAAACCCAGAGCTGTTGGACATGCTACACTTAAAGAAATCCCAATCCCTCAGAGCCACATGCTCCAGGGATCTAAACCTTGTCATCACAATGAACAAAACATGCTGGAGGGATAGGTTCCTGACCCAGAGACTCACCAGACTCTGGAATAGACTGCCCATACATGTCAAGCAGAGTGCCTCTTTGTCCCTCTTCAAAAGGAACCTTGACAATTGGATGGGAGATAGTTAATTCACCCCAGGGATCATGTCAGTTGCCCTGCTAGACAGGGGTCCAGGGAAGTAAATATTGTGGGAAGAAATAGCCAGGGAATTGTTATGGCTAGGCTTGTATAGGCCCTAGGGCCGATAGCCTAGTACCAGCCTATGAACCTATGAACCTATGAACCTATCATTGAATACAATGCCTGCTTTGGCAAGTATCTAACCAGACACTTCCAACAGTTGGAATGCCCACAAAGATTTCTTACCATGAGAATTCAGGGCATGAATATCCTGTCCTACACTGATCACCAAAAGGTTCTGTCTATGTATTTGGTCTCCTACAGGCTGCTGAGAGTGGCTCGTTGCCTGGCTTACTGGGTTTCCTCAGACCCAACCCCAATAAATCTGTTGTACACGAATAAAGCAAACAGCACCAGAAACACTAGCTACAGGGATTGAGACTTTGTAACATAAACAGAATATGCTGGAAAGACCCACAGGATCCCTACACTATGAAATAGACTCCCCATCCATGAAAAATGGAGTTCATTCCTGCCTCTATTCAAATAAAACCTTGAAAACTGGATGGGAAATTGTAAACTTACCCCAGTCTGGCCCCCATCTCCCTTATCAACAGATTCTGTCAATAAGAAAAATATTATCCTAACTAACCCCTCCCCCCAAATCCTTAGTTGCTTTCCTACTAACATGCCCCTATATACTCGGGACCTAAATGGTTTGAGGTGCCAGGCTAGGCTTGTAAAGGCCCAAGTGGTTATTAGCCTAGTAACAACCTATGAACTTAAGTCAATAGGGGTATGACCTAATCAGAACCCACCCTCCATAGCTGGGGCTGGTGATGTAACTACCTCAGAAGAGGATATGGTCCTTAGCAGTATCCCAGGATCTGAGCTACATCATAGGAAAGGTACTGAGATTCCCTTGGAAGGTGATACTACTACAGGAGAGTAAAGTAATAGCGGGTAGCCAGAACTTGAGGTACCACTAGTAGACAGTGCAAGACTTCTTTTGTAAAGGGAGCTGAGGGGGGTCTTCAAGGAGGAGTTGAGACAGTCTCAACTTTTAGACTCTACTTTACAGGACGTGAATGATGTAGCCAAGGAGGTTCCAGATATTCATAGACAGAGGGTGTCCATATAGTAGAACAATAGATTGCTGCTCAGGGAATGGACCCCTGAAGAAGGGCTACAGTAAGAAGTAATACAACAGTTTAGTAGTGCCCAAAGCCTGCTGACTAGAACCTCATGACATTGCCCATGATATTCCTTTTGCAGGCCGTATGGGCAAAATGCATACTAAAAGATGGCTTATGCAGACTTTTTATTGGCTTGATATTGCAAATGATTTAACGAGATCCTGCATGACATATCAGCAGTGCCAGAAGGTTAACAGGGCTGGAAACAGCTGGCTGCTTTGACAGCTTTGCCTGTTTTTGAGGAACCATTTCAGAGGTTAACTAAGGATATTGTTAGACCTCTGAGTACCCAGAGTTCTACTGTTAAGAAATATGTCCTAGTAGAGGTGGATTATACTACTAGGTACCAGGAAGAGGTGACTTTGTCTTACTGAAGTAGAGAAAGTAGCAAATGCTTTGTTAGACATTTTTGGCAGGATAGGTTCCAACTTTATGCCAGGCCTACTGGCATGTTTGTGGAAAAGTGTGGTATAAAGCACATAAAAACTACCCCTATCATCCACAGACAAATGTAACTCTACACTGAAGATTTTGTTGGGGGAATCTGGAGATCATTTTGGAGAGTGAAACTAGTACCTTCCCCATCTACTCTTTACATTCATAGAGGACCTCCAGGAATCTGCATGTTTTTATCCTTCAGCTACAGTCAGAGCCAGGAAGTATTCTGCAGGGTGACAGGTGATGGTACTTAGTGTTGTGTGACACAACAGGGTATCGGTAGTGTGGGAGGGCCCTTTCACTATTGTGAAAAAGATGAATGATGTGAACCACAAGATAGAGATGCCAGAGAGGAAGCAGAAGCAGAAACTCTATCATGCTACCATATAAAGGCCTACCATGAAAAAAAGGCCCTGATACTTAATATCTCCAGTGAGTTGCAGGAGGAACCACAGAGAGATCTGGTGGTAGGTCTTCTTGGTGATGCTTGATCTGACACCTCAGTGGATGGGGTGATCTACTCCCCACAACTGACCCCTAGCCAGGTTCAGGAAATCCAAACAGTATTGCAGGAATTTAAGGGATATGTTTACTGGCAAGCCAGGGTGTACCACCTGGTATAGAACCATATAAACACAGGAATCCAGTGACCTGTTAAGCTCCTTACAGAGCTCCTGAGGTAGACAAACTCTGAAAGACATATTGGAACTTTGAGTAATCCAGGAGTCTAAGATTCCCTGAGCCTCACCAGTGCTGGTGGTACCAAAGAAAGATGGCAGCACCTAGTTCTGTGTGAACTACAGGAAACTGAACAGTTACACAGAGTCAGATGCTTACCTCATACCCAGGTCACATGAAGTCTCAGAGAAGCAGGATGGGGCTAAGTATCTAACTACCACTGATATAACCAAGGGTTACTAGCAAGTAAGCTTGACACCTGCAACCTAGGAGGTGTCAGAGTTTGTGACCCCATTTGGGTTGTATGAGTTTGAAAATGTCCTTTGGCATGAAGTGTGCCCTGGCAAGCTTTTGGAGGCTGGTATATCACATCCTAGCAGGAGACTGTACCCATATTTACGTGGATGGCATTGCTATCTACAGCCAGTCCTAAGAAGATGTTATGCAATACATCAGCAAAGTGTTGGCAGACTACAAAGGGCAAGGATAACTATCATTATTAACAAGTGTCAGGTAGGTATGGCAGAGGTATCTTATCTAGGTCACAGAGTTAGTGGTGGAAAGATGAGGCCATAGCCTACCAGGCTTTAGACTACTCAGGCATGGTCCACTTCATTACCAAAAATACAGGTATAACCATTGTTAGGGACATCTGGGTACTATAGAAAATGTGTTCTCTGGTATAATACAATATCTACTCCCTATACACACCTTACCAGGAAAAATAGACCAGATAAGGCTTTCTGTATATCAGCCTATGAGCAGGCATTCCAAAAGCTCAGGAAGAATCTTGGCACACTCCTTGTTCTAACCAGTCCTGATTATAGGAATAAAAAAATGTACATGTAGATGCTTCTAAGTACAGGGTAGGGGGCTGTACCTAGCCATATTTCCTCAGAGGGGAGAAAAATACCCCATTGAATACTTGAGCAACAGACTTCAATCTGAGGAGGGGTTTTATGCAGCCATAGAGAAGGAATGTCTGGATATAGCCAGGACTTTGCAAAAGTTACAGTCCTACCTATGGCAAAATGTTCACAGAGGTCATAAACTATAACTTTTTAAAATGGCTACATAGTACAAGTGAAGAGAATGGGAAGCTTCTAAGATGGAGTTTGGCCATGCAGTCCTATAACATGACTATTCACCATAGATGTGGTAGTACCAATACTCATTTATTTATTTATTTATGTTATTTATCTGTTGTTGACCAGGTTAGTGCCACTAGGTTAGTAACCTTTTTTCAGAGGGGAGACTTGAGTACTGCAGATGGTCTGTCTAGGAAAGGTAGGAGGTGATGTACCAAAAGACTACACCCTTGTCTCAAGCTTTGCTTCTGGAGGGATGCCTCCAGAAGACTTCATTGAGGATCTTAAGGGGGACAATTGTGATACCTGGGGTAATGACAGGGTAACGGAACAGTAAAAAATGTTCTTTTTGTATGTTATCTCCTGTTCATCTACAATCAGTATGTTTCTCTCATGATAAAGGAATATGTGACTTTTGTCTTTTTGAATGTGAAAAGACTGGGAATGCCTTCTGAAGCATGAGAGCTTCAGACATGCTATCTTCTCCTGTGAATGTAACAAAAAAAAAATTGAAAGATCAGGAACTGTCTTTCTTTTGAGATGTAATTGCTGATGGACTTAATGGTGGCATACCAGTAAACCATACTGGGGTGGAATCAAAGGAAGGAAGCAGACTTGGAAGTGTATTGGCAATTTCTATTTTTGCTATGAGAAGTAAAAACTGGTTCTACTACTAGTTTTTCTCCAGTGGAAGGTGATGTCATGCGATGAACACTGAGGGCAGGGAGCATTGTATATAACAGTTCTCTTTATATAAGAGAGCATTGGATGAATATTTTAGAGGTAGGATATATACACTTCCATGTAACTATTAGCAAACTCAAATAAGGTGTCTTAAGTAGTTTTGAGTTTGAGTTACATACACTGAGCGTTTAACATTGAGTAATTGAGAGGATGTTGTTGTCTTGATGGTATTGGACCAGTCTGTGAGTACTTGTGGTTAATTCATCCTGCTGTTAATATAATACCTTTTCAGTTAGGGGTTTGTGTTTGGTTCTTTAATTCATCTAAATTATGACAGTTAAGGATAGTATTCCTATAGTAAGGCATAGATAATAATCTTATCTTATTTCCACTGCCCACACTCCTACCACAACCCACTAATCTCTACGACCCCATCTCACATTTACTTCTGCACGTCTCATTCTACATCATGCTCCATCTCCCCACCTTTTTTCTCACTTCAGCCTTCCTCATATTCCTCCTTTACCCCCTTCGATACCTTACTATTCTCCCTGGCTCCTCACACTCTTTACCAATACATATAACTTCTTCCTCTCAAACAATTGACCCTCATTCCTTCTCCTTCATATTTCATGAACTATACCCTCTAAATACAACTCTCTTCTGTAAATTGAAGCTCCTTGGCAGTACCTCTCTCTGCTAACCCACTTCACTTCATTGGCAATAGTAGACCTTTCCTCAACTACACTCCTAACTTACCCTCCCCATTGAACCTAATCACCCATCTTTTAGATATAGTTTTTCTCACTATTTCTGGTGACATCCATCCTAATCCTGGTCCCACTATCTCCACCAACATCTGCTTCTCTACATCACCACAATCACCCCCCTCAAAACTATCCACCCTGCTACAAACAATACCCAAAGTATTTGTAATAAAATACCCAACTTACATGCATGGCTGTCACATAACCATCCCAACATATTAACTGTCTCAGAAATGTGACTCAAACCTCATATCAAAGATACAGAAATTCTTCTCCCTGACTACCAAATCATACGGAATGACAGACTTAATAAGAAAGGAGGAGGGGTAGCCATAATTTATTCCTCTTCTCTAACTGTCATTCCATACACTAACTCCATTCCTAAATTCTCTCCTGCTGAACTATCCATAGCCTTCCCAAAAATTAACAAACATAAATCTTTATGTATAGCTGCCATCTACATCACCCCCGGTGATAACATCTCCATCCTTGAAGACATTCTTTCATGGTTCTCTTCCAACATTGAAAAGGAAACATTCATCCTTGGTGATGTAAACATCAACTGGGCCACCATCTCCTCACAACTTCTGAGCCAAACAATTAATCTCTTTAATGTCTCCCAGCTAATAAACTACCCTACCACACCCAGTAAAGCCAGTTCCTCTGGCACTACACTTGACTGGATCTTAGCAACTCATCCAGTCTAATCTCAAACAGTGGAATTATACCCGATCCCCTTAGCGACCACCTACCAGCCTATGCCCTCCGGTGTGCCTCCTCTGTCCAAATGCAGCGTCAATCCATTCAAACTCATAATCTCACCAACTTCAATCCACAGACATTTTCCAACTGAAAAAAATGAATTGGGCCTCCTTAAAGACTCTACCACTGGACAGTGCTACTAATTACTTCAACAAAACCTTCCTAGACTTACTAAACAGTTTAGCCTATCTTAGAACAAAAAGAATAAAAGCAAAACCATTCCCTGGCTATCTAAAAAAACTAGAAAACTAATGCACTTCAGAGATAAATGTTAGAAGCAACACCAAAAAATGAAGTTAACAAACTCTCTAATCGAATTCAAACAACTCCGCAACTCAAGTGAAGAAACTAACTAAAGACCATAAGACTTATTACTCCAAACTCCAATCAGAACATAACTCTAACCCTAAAAAAGTTCTGGAATTGCATTTCCTCCCTTCTAATCCCTGGTAGAAAAGCAATGCATGCCTTAACCCAAACTCCACAGACCACAAAATTGCATCTAATTTCAACACCTTTTTGTTGACTGCATAGCCAGACTCACCACAAACTTTCCCATCTTCTCTCCCTCTCATAGTCCCCCATCCACTGCTTTTCCCCTCTAATACCCCACCTTTCAGCCATAAACCTATCCCCACCAGCAGCATAAAAAACTCCTCCTTAAACTAAAGCCTGGCTCCTACGCTCCTGATAATCTGCCTCCATCCTTCCTTAAGATGGCTGTAGACAGCATTGCCCTCCCCATTTCTATTCTTATCAACAGGTCCATCCAAGAAGTCTATGTCCCCTCACTCTGTAAAAAAGCTTTTGTCACCCCTCTCCACAAAGGTGGCAATAACACAGACACTACAACTTCTGTCCTGTAGCTATTCTCTCACCTCTTTCTAAAATCCTCAAAAAGTGCATTCATCACCAACTCTTGCCATACCTAATACACACTCATTGTCTTATCACAGCACAACATGGTTTCAGACCTGGCCATAGCATTACCACTGCTCTTCTGCCCTTCCTTGATAACTGTGTTTGTGACTGGGAAAATCATATCCACCATTTACTTAGATCTTTCCAAAGCATTTGACACTGTCTCACATCCTTTACTCTTATCTCAACTTTCCTCCCTCAGTTTCTTTCCTTCCTCCTTAGCCTAGTTCACATGCTATCTCTCCAATAGACAACAAGCTGTTAAATGGAAAAATTCAACTTTATCCTTTCTCAACAATCCCTCTGGCATCCCCCAAGTCTGTATTATTGACCCCTTACTTTTCAATATTTTCATTAACAACTTTCACAAATTCATCGATAATGCTACAATGATATAGAATGCTGATGATTCCCCAATCATCTGTACAGCAAACTCTCCCTCCGAACTCATTCAAAAAACCCAAACAGCCTTCTCCAATACCGAAACTTGGATGGTAAACAACCATGTCACTGTCAATGCTAACAAAACAAAAATCATATTATCGCCTTCGAGAAATTTCACCATAGACAAAAGCTCCTTTAAAATAAAAAGCCACAATAACATTTTAATCGATATCGTACCTCACACCAAACTACTTGGAGTCACCATTAATGAACATTTAAAAGTCGATATCCACATCCAAAATAATATAAAAAAACCCCACCAATAACTAGGTCTGCTGACAAAAAAAAATCACTATCTAACCACTTCTACCAGACATACTCTAGCCTCCTCCTACTTCCTCCCTCACTTATGTATGGTGCTCCTCCACTTACTCATCTCCAACTTAGCCTAAAAAACAAACTGGAGGCCTGCTATAACAAAGTCTGTAAATTTGCTACAAGGTTCAAATACTCCACTCATCACTGCCATTCCCTCCACTCCCTAAACTGGCTTGAGCTTCCTAATTACCTGAAATTCATACAACTCACCACTGCTCACAAACTCATATTCCAACCCTCCATCTGCCCTTCTCTTTCATCTATCTTAACCCCTTACCTCCCCAGTTGTAGTCTTAGATCTGAAAACCAAAACCTCCTTAAAATCTATAAACCCCTTCACCCTCCTGGTCAATTACCTCTATCATACTCCATAGCTAAACTATGGAATCCCCCCCCAACTATGCTCACAACCACTTTCATTTCAAATCTCTCCTCCATTCTTATCTTACCTGAAACTGGGACTGTTCCTACTCCCTTTTCATCTAAATTACACTGTCGTCTCTTCACACCACCCTTCAATCTCATGTAATATCACCTCTGATCACTAACATTATTGTTAGTACAAGCACTAAATTTGTATAAACACTTTACTTTTAATTATATTATCTGTATTACATTTGACTTCATATTTATTTTAACATTTGCATTATTTAAACATATACTCTCTGATTTTGTATTTGATTTAAATGTATATTTATGCTTTTGTATACTGTGTATTCCATACTTTACTTGTGTTATGTTATGTTAACTGCTTTTGGAGCTTTTCTCCCCGGGCCTCCACTGAAAGTGGGCTCTGCTTGGCCCAGTGGACTTCCCTGGTCATCAAATGGGAAATAAATAAAAATAAATAATTATGTAACTGAAGCTTAGGTTTTTCGGCATACATCCTTTCTATTTATTTTATTTATTTTATTTTTTATTTTACATTTGTTAACCGGGAAATTCCGACTGGACCAGGTCCATTTTCAGCGGAGGCCCGGGGAGAAAAGCTCCAACATCAAGTTATACAAATACAGTACATCCAGCATAATACACAAAACAGGTTACATCATGTATGCTGAGCATAGTAATATAACAAGAATTAATAAAAACACTCCAGGTAAAAGATATAGAACATGGGTAAAAAGACAATGTCAGTCATACTTTGGTAAGAAAAGAAAATATATCAAGTAAGATTCTACAGTTAAAAGTACCCTTTCAGATGACCAAGCCTACAGGGGATCAGAGCTCCAGCATGTGATCAGAGAGGAATTTGGGGAGTTAATAGTAGTATGGGTAGGGTTATGTGATACAAGGGCATAACCATGTACTAAGAAGGTGCGATTTGAGGGAGTTTTTGAATATGGATGTGGAGGGGGCAGTGGACACAGATAGGGAAGAGAGTTCCAATTTCTGGCAACGGTGTGGGAGTAGAGCGCTTTCCCTGCATTATTGTTAGCCTTGGTGATGGAGAGGAGAGATTTTTCACTGGATCTTAGGTATCGGTTTGTAGTATAGATAGTAAGTAGGTTGGATAATGAGGGTTTTTTTCAGGATATTTGAGAATATTGTAGGCTGTGCCCAGCTGGTGATAGTTAAGTAGCTGTGGTAGCTCAAGCCATTTTAGTTCTTTTAGTGCAGCACAGTGATGGGTTCTATAGGTTGAGTTAGTAGCAAACTTGGCTATTTTATTGTAGCATGATTCTAGTTTGTCTAGGTCACATTGTCTGATTTGGGTAAAGATTGGTGCTGCGTATAATAGAGTTGAGAGGAGGTGGCTTTGTGCAAGAGTGACTCTTGCTTTTGTGAGAGAAAGGACTTATGCCTGTATAGGGAGCCTAGTTTTTGTGTACTAGTTTTATGGTATGTGAGATGTGAACATCAAAGTGGAGATTATTGTCTATTTCAATGCCCAGAAGTTTGGTGTGGTTAGAAGGGGAGATGGTGGTGCCGTCATTAGAGGTTATGGTAAAGGAGAGGGTTTTTGATCTATTAGGGGTAAATAGTAGCAGTTTTGTCTTTTTGGGATTTAGAATTAGTTGGATCCCAGATATCCATTTTTCTACTGAGATAAAGGTATCTTGAGTGAGTGTACGTAGGGTGGTGGGAGATGAGGCGGAGCAGATCAGAGTTGAATCATCTGCATATTGTATGAGTGTGGCATGCTGTGTAGAGCATTTGAGGTTATTTGTGAAAATAGAGAACAACAGCGGGCCCAGTATAGAGCCCTTTGGGACACCTATGGTGGCTGGAAGTTGTGTAGACAGAGTTCCTTTCCACTGGACTGATTGTTGCCTGTCAGACAAGTAGCTTCTGAACCAGGCCATAGTAGAGGAGGTGAAGGATAATGATGTTAGTGAGTCTAGTAGAATGGAGTGGGAGACCATATCAAATGCTTTTGAGAGGTCTAGGAAAATGGCTGATACATATTTGTTATCATTCCTGTGAAGGTTTATATAGTTAGTGAAAGATAAAAGGGCTGTGGTAGTGCTGTGATGTGGACGGAAACCGTGTTGTGTGGTAGATAGTAGATTGTGTGTGTTAAGAAATGTCATCACTTGCAAGTGGATGCATTTCTCAAGAATTTTGGATAAGGGGCAAAGGATGGCAATAGGTCGGTAGTTGGAGAATTCATAAGAATTACCTCCTTTATGGAGAGGAATGATGCGAGATACTTTCCAGAGTTTGGGTATGTATGATTCTAGTATGGAGCGGTTGATAAGGATGGAGACAGGATATGATAAGGAGTCACTAGCCATTTTTAGGTATGCAGCAGGTATGTTATCAGCTGCTAGTGTGGTTGGCTTTAGTTTTAGGAGGAGTTTTTGATAGTTGAGGTGGGCACTGGTGATAGGCTGAAAGAGGGGGTGGTGTGGAATAGGTTATGTTGTGACTGAGGTAGAATGTTTTTGGTTATTTCACTGGACAGGGCCAAGATGGATTTAGTAAAATGGTTATTAAATTGAGAAGCTGTGTCTAGGGTATTGTTAGTAGAGAGGGGTGCTGGGGTTGTGGTTTTGCCTGGCTTTAGTAGGGAGTTAATGGCATGCCAGAATTTTTGTGGACTATTTGAATATTTCCTTTGGGCGCTAAGAAAATAGTTTTGTTTGTTTATTTTGGATTCAGCCTTGGCCTTGTTTCTAAGCTGTTGATAGTATTGTCTGGAGCTAGGGGTTTTGTCAGTTTTCCAGATTTTCCAAGCTTTATCTCTAGCTTTTAGTAAGGCTCTGGTGTCTCTATTTAGCCAGGGTGCGTAGTTGGCTTTAACTCTGATCTTTCTGCTGGGAGCTAGACTATTAAGGATGTTAGAGAAGGTTGTATTGAAGTAGTCTACTGCCTGGTCTAACCCAAGTGTCCGTAGTGGTTCCCAGTTGCAGTGGCTTAGGACAGTATTTAGGTATCATGGTATAAGGTTACGGTCATCTTGTACAAATTTGTAGACTACTGGTTTGGGGTGATTGGAGTGTTTCTGGAGTAGGAAGGTGGGGAGATGATCACTTAAGTCATCTGGGAGGCAGCCTACTGTATAGTTTTGTTTGGGATAGTTGGTTAGTGTCCAGTCCAATATGGATTCTCTCTTTGTTTTCTCATCTATTCTAGTTGGTTCTTTAATTAGTTGAGAGAACCCATATAGATTGATATGTGTAGAGGGGCTGCTGGAGTTACAGGTTGCCCAGTCAGTGTTAAGGTCTCCTAGTAGGATCGTTTCCTGAGGTAGATTGTCCTTTGTCCAGTGTAGGATGTCTTCTATTATGAGTGAGTTGTTGCCTGGAGGTATATAGCAGCATATTATATTAATCTTCTTGGTGTTTCTTATGGATAGGACAGAAAACAGGACTTGACAGTTTGAAAAGTGGGTGGTGTGGTGTGCAGGAGCTGGAGGTTAAGGGTGTTTTTAAAGAGAATGGCTACTCCTCCTCCTTTCCTGTTTGTTCTATCAGATCTAAGTGTATTATACCCTGGGGGAAGAAAGACTTCATCTTGGATACTGGGTGTAAGCCAGGTTTCTGTAATGGCGAGTATATCAGGGTTGTAGTGGGCTATGAATGCATGTAGGTCTGTTAGCTTATTGGTAATACTTCTTATGTTGAGATTTAGGATTAGCAGGTCAGATGTTTGTCTAGCTGAGAGGGGACCTGGATTTGGGTGAATGTCACCAGAGGTTAGCAGAATTTGTAGCAGTGTCAGTATGTGTTTTTTAATATTAATTGTTTGCGAGCTTGGTCTATGAGAGTTTTTCTTAGTGTGATGAGATGGTGTAATTTTTGTTAGTGAGTAATATGTAGTTGTAAGATTTATGATTGTAGGGCAGATGTAGAAGTCTGAGTGAGTTTGAGAGGGTGGGCTAGTGTGGGTAGTGTGATAGCAGTTGTGCAATGGTAGATCTGTTTGTAAGGAAGTTAGGAAGGTTAGCGATAGTAGAGCTAGTGATAGGGATGTGAGTGTGGGTAACATGATACTACTTTGAGTGAGAAGTACAACTAGGATTCCTGGTTGGTTGTGTGTGAGGGTAGAGTTGTGTTGCCTGGGAATGTGTTTTGGGAGTGGGATATAATTGGATTGGGGGGTGGGGGGAGGTAGGATGAGTGGGTTGGGCTAGTTGTTAGGGAATTAGGGGTTGGACTACTGGTCAGGTGATTAGGGGTTAGAATAAAAGGAGAAGTAGTGGGGGCGGGTGGGAATAGGGGGCAGGGAGGGGAGCGGAGCAAGCCCGAGCGCAGCGAGGGTGAGCGAAGCGGGCTAACACCGACTCTAAGTGTTTCTTTAGGCTTTGGTAAGTATGTAATGTTAGCTTAAATTGTAATATGTTCAACTGAAATTTTAACTGTAATTTAATATGTTTGCACGAAGTTATAGGCTTTCTATGTTTATTGTTTTTTATTTTATTTCTGTGTGTGTGCCAGTCAATACATATTGTAATCTACATTTGCACCATTTTCTTTATTGTTTAAGTAAAGTTAATCTTTTAAGCTTTAAGCTCTTGTGGCTGTCATCAGTTATTTATTTATTACATTTATATAATGTTCGCTATCTGAGAAGTGGGTAAACCTTATTTCCACCATTGATCCATAAACTGAATGCCACACAACTCCTATTAATCCAATTAGACATACTATCAGGGAAAGAGATTATGTGCTGTATTCATATTTGGCTTAATTTAAGAGCAGCAGGAAAACTGAAACCCCTGGCTATTCCAGAGTCATGCCAGAATTGCCATGCCAGGAAGAAAGCTATGGGGAATTGAAGAATTTTGTCAGCCTTCCCTGAGAATTGTGTGTGTGTGTGTGTGTGTGTGTGTGTGTGTGTGTGTGTGTGTGTGTGTGTGTGTGTGTGTGTGTGTGTGCGCATGGTCCTGGGGATGTTGAGCCAAAGAATATCTAGGTGTGGATGTTGGAATCCAATGCCATGGACAGCAGTGCATATTCCTTGTATGTTCTTAGGACCAGGTTGCATTTTATGAATTAATTACTGAATAGACTTGTGTTCACTTTCTTGCTATTACTTCACCCTTGGATGTCAGTGGTGAGATTCAAACTCCATTAGTGCAAAACATCTTGACATCACAGTTGGTGTCATCCTGCCATCTGGAAATCACAGTGGTGGCAGTAGTATTAATAACACTGGTTGCAGTAGCGTCATCTCCCTCTGTCATGGATGTTACCTGTCTACATCATGGGAACTAGAACCCAATTTTCTTTTAGGTCCACTTCACTTCACATCACCATAAACAACATACACTGTATCTGCAGGCCTAACAGCAATGATTGACTAGCCATTTCTGCATTTTTCCTGTTTTATAGGTCTGCCACTCATTTTCATGGCATTCACAATTTTAGTAGTTTAGTGTCTCACTTACTACAGTTTCTACCTTACATTTCCAGAGTCCACAGTTCAGTCCTGAGCTATTCGCTCCATATCGAGGGTATTATCTGTGTATTGATGTTTCCTCCTAAAACATGTATGGTTGACTTGCTACTTTAAACATTTGATATGCATAATGCATTTACTCTTGCTCTTTCATCCACGAATATTGCATTTAACTTTGCCCTTGTGGCTTAGATCTACAGTACAAAGTATCAGAGATAGACAAATCCACTTACTTGCTTGTTAAATATTAAGGGCTTGCTGTAGGGTTATATGATGCCTGACTGTTGAGTGCTCCAATCCTTATTCCTTCCATTCCTGATCTTTTACTTATAGGGTCTCTTATCCAGGCTATATAGTACATTTTCAAAAGATCTACCCTTGAATTCCAAGAACCAGCATAACATTGCATACAGCCTTTCCAATCCTGCAGTGCTACCTCAAACCTAGTTTTGTGGTCCACCATTCACTATGACAACATATGGTAGTGGAGTCCACATAACAGTATCTGGAAACTATGCTGGAATCTCCTATGCCTACAGAGACCTTTGCATCATCCTTAGATAATGGGTTTCAGAAACAAGTCTATGTTACCTATGAACTGCATACTAAGACTTTACACTAGTATAAATCATAATGATCCCAGAATGTGTCCAGTCCCTATAGCTCTATTTAGCTTGCCTGCAGTACCAGTCTTGACTTACAGATTGAATTGTAAAGCTGGCCAGCACCACAGTGCCACCTGTATGTCAGATGAGAGAATGCATGCATGACAGATTCTTATTCTGCTCAGTATGCCTGTTAACATCCAAAAAAATACAAAGAGGGTGTGCTATGGAGCTGTGCTGCAAATGTGCAGTTAAACTGCATTAGAAACAATGTGTGGTGCATTCCCTTGTTTATAAAAGGGTGGTATTAGCAGACTGTTGTGCATACTCATGGTCCTGGCTATCTCAGACAGTTTTCCTTGACCTGTAGCACAGTTTGTTCTATATGAGGGAATTGTTACTATAGGTATTTTGACTGTATACCTGCTAATGTTTTTAGCACTGTTGCCCACATACAGGTAGCACAGTTTCTCCACCAAATTTGTCTGTTCTCCATGATGTGCTAAACCCTCACCTATAACCTCCAGTGAAACATTTTTGCATTATTCTGTGTTGCAAACCTGATCCCAGGTTTGGAATTGTGACTACTGCTTTTAGGATCTGGAGCAATGCAACTGCTTAGGGTGCAGTCCCAAATGCAATTTGTTTTGGAATCCAGATCCTGTTGCAAATGGGCAGCAAAACTGTAATTTTGTCACCTGAACAGCCTCAGCCCAACAATCCATTATTTTGGTCTGTAAGAATATTTTGCACATGACAGGACATTATTGGTTTTGTCAATTCTATTTCAAGTTTGAAGAATTAAATGATGCTAAAGCAGGGTGTTTTATTTTGAGAGTAAATGAATTGTTTATTGCAGCACATTAAAGAAATGTCAATCTGACAGCAGCCAGTCTTTCTGATAGTAAAGAACATACTGTACTTAAAGATTTGGTTCATGATGCTGCCATTGGAAACATTTACCTAGTGAGGATTTTCAGATCAGAATTGATTTACTTTGCTATGCATGTTATGATAGCTGTTCCTTTCTTAGAACATGGGCTACGCCAGATCTGGGTCTTTAAAAGATCAGTATAGTGCCCTGGTAAAATCCAACAAACCAACCAAGAGACAAAAAAACCCCTCAATAATTACTTAAAGGAGTACTGCACCCACAGACTCAAAAAACATGTTTAAAACATCATGGCATGATGTTTCCTACACTTTAACAGCACTCTGGGATTATTTACAGGATTTTAAATATTTTTATATGTGATTCCAGACTCTGACCACCTAGAGGCTGGCATATTGACGTGGTTTGGATAAATCAGGTTGCCATCCAGTATCCCAGAAATCATTGTTTGGCTCAAAAATGTTAAATCATGCAGGCCTCCGTTTGCCTAAAGTTCCTGTCATTTCATAGATGTTACATGCATACAAAGTACTGAGTAAAATAGAACAGTGTAAGTAACATTCCCTGCTGCTGGATGACTACTTAAACCGAAACAGTGCAAATGCCACAGAACACACTCAAAGTGCTGTTTACTGCTGCCTTTTTTTCTAATTTAGTTTAAATGGCACTCATTTGTGAAACAGTGAATTCCAGTCCATTTACTTCTCCCCTCCCCATAACACTTAGCTTCCTTAGCTGTCAAAGTCCTGAGGGTAATTTGACCTGGTAATTCCATTGTTTGGCAGATCTCAGCAGGGTGCTTGACTCATGTAATTTAATCTTTGCTCTAGCATTTCCTTTGTTAGAGGGGACATTTTTTTGCTGCACTATAGCCATGGCCTTACTTGACTGCAATCACATCCAGTAAGGTCTTGCACCAAGGAGCTAAAGAATAAAACATTTATACTATTAACCGGTTTAGATCTTTATTAATTTATGTGTTAAGGTATCACTTCATGCTTCCACCTTGTTATAAATTTAGATTTACATGTACAAAGTGTGTTGGTATGCAGTGTTTGCCTTCATATGTTTTTACTCCACTGGTTGGTTTGCAAAAAAAAAACCTTTTGCAGTGTCCCTGGATTTGTCTTTGTACATACAAACCACATTGCTATATTTTCCCCCTCCTTTTTCTTGTGCCCAGAAGTCACTTATAACAAAGTAAATTTTTTATTGATTTTTTTTTTAATTAAGGACAGCAAGGTTAACTTACCTTGAATCAGATAATGGATGCCACTGCAAAGAATCACTGTTGAAATATTTGTGCATGGACAAAATCCCTTACTAAATCTATTTGCCAGCCTCCAGTTCAATTGGTGCTATGGCTTTAATATACTGGTGTGTTTGCTCATGCCTTCCAAATATTTCCACCATTACATACCAGTTTTGCAGTGTAGTAACCACCCGACATGCCCATACACCTTTAGCCATCAATATGCAGTTACTCCTGTTCATGTGAGTATGTGAATTCATTTTCAGACTTAAGGTGTGGAAGCTGCACTGAATAATTCTAGGTGCTTGTTGAGGTTTCACATGGTGCTTGCTTAGAGCTACTCTCATGTTAAGCCACTATGAATATGTTGCACTGTCACCTCTGATACCAGGGTAATGTTTTAATCTTTCTATTCCCGCACTGCACACTAGCAGTATCTGGTGCAAATACAACAGAGAAGTATGCAAGCGATACACCACCTAAGCATCATTTGCCGTGCAGAATGTACAAGTATGCATACCAAATTTCTGTGTTTCCAAACTTCAGTGTTACTACACTACTACCGAATAAAATGAACAGCACTCAGGCTGGGGGAAGGACAAGGGAGCCATGACATCACAGAATGGGTGGGTCTTATTATTTTAGTTAGAATCAGATGACGGCTGTGGTGATTTCATTTTGGGGGAGGGAACTGATAAAAAAAAAAAGTACTTGCACTGCCTGGTCCCGATGCTGTCAGTAATTGGGCGACTCCAACAAGCTTTATTCAAACGTGAGAGAATCATTTTGTAAGTGAAACCATCACAGTATGAGAAGGTAGGCTTCTGTTACAGAAGTAAGGGGAATTATAAAAATTGTAAATGCTTTATTGTTGTTGCTTTACAGAGGACAATGTAAATAGGGAGGAAAAGGGCCGTGAAGTTGAGGAATACATTAGAGAAACCTGTTGTACTCCTTTAACTAATTCTTGGCTGAAAGGAACTAATTTCAGTATCAAATACTAACATAAAATGTGAGAGAAGCTCATCAAGATCTTTGAATATAAACTCAATGCAGACACACTGTTTATGTCTCTGCAATGTTCCTCTTCATAAACCAACCACAGTGTTATATTTTACCTGTTATTGGCACTCTGATCATACCTCTCAACCTCTTTGAGCAAAAAATCTGGACAAAGCCTAAAATGAAGGGGGAGTCAAATAGGGACAGATTTTAAATATTGCTCTTACAAACTTAGAAAGTTGATAGGATAATAGGTTTTGCATTAGCATGAATTTTCTGAAGGATGTGGAGTCTTAAACTCAAATGTTTGCCATTATTTAATTACTTCAATCCTCAGCTATTTGCCAGAAAAGTACAGATTTTAGGAGGAACATACCAAAAATATGAGGCAAAATCTGGACATTATGTGAAAATCTGTACAGCTGAGAGGTATGACTTTGATTATGGCGCAATCACAATCATCATATGTACCATGTAAGCCCACCATCTACTAGAGCTTTTCTCCCACAGACTCTGGTGAAAATGGGAATTGCCCATTCAGACTTTTCTAGTCAATAAAGACAGACAAATACATGCATAAATAAATAAATAAAATAAAATAAGTAAATAAAAGTATACACAAGTACATACTGTTAACTACTAGACTACTATTTTTACATAGTACTCGGCATGAGTGCAGGTACATAGCCATGCTGTTGTAATATCAGCTGCTTTAACAAGAATCTCATGGGTAAACATAAATACCAGAGGAACAACAGATTGCCAAAGTAGGCTTTTATGTCACAAAAGCATAACAGCAACAATCATCGAACAATCTTTGCTCAAATGTTGAATGATTTAATTTAGCATAGCTGAAATCCATGTCCAAAAGAAATAATGCACACACACACACACACACACACACACACACACACACATACACACGCTCGCGCGCACACACACACACACACACACACGCGCGCGCGTGCGCACACGCACGCACGCACACATGCATGCACACATGCACACACGCACACACTTCTGGTGTGAACCTAAGACCAAAGTCATTGAGTGCACCTTGGTATTAATAAAATATTCCCCTTCAGCACAAAAACTGAATTTTTCTATATAAAACTGCAATTTATAGAGAAATAGTCGAAGAAGTATAATTTGTTGAATGATGTTTCATTATCATAATCTATTCTATTAAATATGAATGCTTCACATTTTTCTTCTCTGTTGTTGTTGTGTCTTTCGGCTTTTAGATTACAGTCAGTAACCAGTTCCTCTCTGTTGAGCAGTGCTGCTTTTTTGTGCCACCTGTCTTACAAAAAATCAGTGCACTTATATTTTACTTTCACCCCCACTCTCACTCCTTAAACATTAATAGCTGTTTTACTTGCATAAGGAACAGGCAGTGGAATACTGACATTTCAGTAGTTACAGGCTCCAATTCCAAAAGACTTGATCTCAGTGTAAGTGACCACTTACACTGAAAGCAGCCTGAGAGCAGGTATTTTGGAATCTGGTCCCCGTAGTAAGCTTGTTTATAGCCATACCTTTCACCAATGTAAGTCAATTACACTGAGAATAGGTTTTCCGGAATCAGGGCAGATTTACACTGACAACATCTCTTTTGGAATCCTGCCCACAGTATGAAGTGCCAATAGATTGTGGTGGAAACTGAAAGTTATATTAAGGAAATCTAACCTGTGTTGAACATATCCACAGGATCCTCAGTAGTCTGATATTTTATGCAATATCTGATGTTATCTGCATGTGAGACAGACCTTTATAAGAGTACACTATGCAATAATTTAATAGCTCCTCCAAATAAAACATGCTGGGAAAATCAGTAAAAAGTTACAGTGAAAGTAAAACAATGTATTCTTATGCAAAATTATACACAAATTATGTAAGCAAATAATCAGCTGAATCTGAGAAGTGGGAACATTTAGCAATTATGCAATCAAATGTTTAAAACATAGTCATATATGAAATATTTTATAACATAATTATTCTTTATTATGTTTAGTCATACAACACTGTCTGAAAAGAGAAGAAATGCCATAACATATCCTTTTCCTTTCATCCAGGCGGGGCATTAAAACACTTTACCTATACCCCAATATTCACACATTATGTATAGCTTAAGCTAAACTACCCTGAAATGCACCAAGGCCTTCAACAATAGAGCCACCATTACTGTGTCTAAAGATGTTCATAATCATTAGCCAGAGTTAATACACAACATCTGTCCATTCTTTGACATTCCAATAAAATTGTACATGTACATTGAACTACTGTTTTATTTTATGGAAAGACTGAATGATATATGTCCCTTATCACCCAGCCTACTCATAACAGATTTTAGTCGCCTGCTGGGAACACTATTTTTTAACCTTCTGCTTCGATTTATTTTAATGCGTCTTTCTTGCATAGTATATACACTTCACTTTAGTTAATCAGAGATCTTATGCAATAACTACCCTTCCTCTCTGTCCCATGGGATCTCGTCTTTTACAGCACACTTTTGGTAGCAGACCACAGAAAAATAACTGTATAAGCATGATTTCCTTGTTTTAATTTACTCATATCCACTCCATAAAATACAACTGATTAAAGGCAACTATTACGTCCTTGCTGATAGGTTATATTCTCCTGGACTTCTGTACTCACACTACCGTAGGTTTAACTGTTGCTATACCAACCCAGATGGCACCAAAGTGAAATTGTGTGTTAAGTATTATTAAAGAAGGGACATCTTAAAAATCAGATTCCTCTTAGAAAACAAGTACCATATGTGTGTGTGTGTGTATCTATATAATATATATGTTGAACAGCTCATAATAGATTCAACTGAGCAATAAAATTACTATGCATTGAATAATTTCAAGAGAGGTTTCATTAATGTAGACATTGATTTATTTACTCAAATATAGTTATTCTGAAATATCTTCATACTGATTCAGTTTATTAGCAAAATCCAAAATACTGTAAGTTTCAGAAGTCAGTGGGGTTCCATCCCACTAAAATAGCTACAAAGTGCAAAAATATGACTCTCCTTACAGCTAAAGCTGGGGCTGTGTTAATCAATAGATAAGCACCCCTGTCTTTATAACTAAAGATAAACATTTGTCAATGCTAAATGTGAGGATCCACTAAAGCTGAACCACAGCTGCAGTGTATTAAGATGTGTGGTCAGTAAAATGATGAAGCACAACCAGTTGGCCAGTGCAAATAGGAGAATGCATGAAGCAGATGGCAAGTACTAATAAAGTGTGTAATGCTTCTGTGCATTTAAAATGTTAGGGAACAAAAATGTATGGGTTGTGGGCATTGGTAGTAAAGACCCCTATGCAGCAGATAGACTGCTAACCTCTGGCCATTTAGATAAATGCACACTGCAAAAAACCTTCTTGTGACACAGTGTGTATGTGTATGAGTGTGTGCTCGCGCGCACGCGCACGTGTGTGTGTGTGTGTGTGTGTGTGTGTGTGTGTGTGTGTGTGTGTGCGTGCGTGTGTGTCTGTGTCTGTGTGTGGGTATGTAGTGGGGAGCTTAAATTGATATCTTTACAAACAGCTGAAGTTTACCTCTTCCTCAAATGTCATTATTCTCAACACTGTAAAGGAAAAGATAGTATCCAGCCAACAAAGGGTCTGTGATTTCCTTTTTGTTTTTATCTGCTTGGAAAATGTTCTGAGGAGCTTTGTCTGATACCAGTTTCTATACTAAACTATTCTATGATGAGATTAGTTCATTTTAGATGAATTTTTGATAATCACTAGTCAGTGGGGTCTAATGTTTCATTGTTTATCAGACAATTAAACTGAGATATCTTATTGGTTCCCTGTGATGTCCTTTCTGTAGTAACTGCTACACGACCACTAAGTTGTAATCAAAAAATTCTATTTTGCACTCATACCACTTATTGTTGTCCCAATCCGTATAACATTTAAAAAATATACACACCTCTCCAGACATTGCCCATAGAGCGGTAAGAAATGCATGCTTCATTTTCAGCTTTTGCCCGACAATACAGTCATACTCACAGTCAGTGTACACTCATTTAGTACCACCTAGTGTGGCGAAAATTGCAGCATGACTGCTAGACAAAAGATGGGACTTAAGGGTTAAGAGTAGACTTCCTGCTGTGTGAAGCAAAATAATCTTGACTCGTCTTCTATATTTAATGTAGTTTGATAGTTGGAAGCAGGAGGAGCAAATGGATGAGTGAGCCATAGAGTTCAGTGATCATGAGGAACTTGAGTACCAAAAAGATGCATAATCTTAATAAAGTTTTAATTTGACAACTTAAAGAATGCAGAAATGGCCAAACCAAGAACACAAGCTAAAAAAAGAGACTGGAAAGAATTGTTGTCGAAGAAATCACATGCTTTCTAGTTACATGCCCTTAATCTAGATTTTAGAACTTTGAGTTTTTATGCTTTGTTAAAATGAAATTAGCTGGGATTGTGGAAGCTTTTGAGTATCTATGTAGAACCACAGCAGAGTGGTTAATTGCCACTATTTTGGTGTGGGACAGGTTTTTGGGGTTGTTAAAAATCAATAAATTATTTACCTTTAACGATGAGACATACCTTAAACTGATTCAAGTACAAGCAACAAATCGCTGTAACTGCTTATGACCACCTTACCATAGATAATACTATATTATACAGTTCTGATGCAAAACTGTTTTTTTTTTGTGCTTTATTTTGTTGATAAGGACAGTGCCTTGACATTTTCCTTGGAGCTTGAAACCTCTACCATGAAATCAATAAGAATTGGACCACAATGCCTCATTACTCACATTAATGTATAGGCTACTGGATTTCCATATTAATGCATTTTTTCTTTTAATTTCTCCAAGTCTTTTGGGTTTCTAATACCATGACAGGAATGGACCTCATTCCTAAGTCAAAGTATGATTAAAGTTCATGAAATTAGTATTGTTTCAATCTTTGATGTCAGTCAGTAGTGCTCTTCGCAGCACCTGCAATGTGTCCAGTAATGACTCCTTTTGCAGTTTATTTAGAGCTACATGTATTGGTAACATATCTGAATATGATTGTAAATTATTATTTATAAGACCCGTTGCTCCTACTACTATTAGAACTGTCTGGGTATCTTTCTTCCACATTCCTCTTATTTCTGCCTGCAGATTCTGATATTTTATGACTTTGTGTCTCTCTGTACGTAAGACACTGTAGTCACTGGGTGTGGCAATTTCAGTGATCAATGCTACTCTTGTCTTCTTTTCTTGGGCTACTATATCTGGTTTTCTAGCATCTATCTTTTGAACTCTTGGTAATGGGTGATCCCAAGTGATGTAGACTTCATCATTTTCTGTGCTGCTTTGTGGTTCATGTTTCCAGTGTCTTTTGGCCACTTCAGTACCATAATGTTTGCACAATCCCTACTGCAACAGTCTTGTCACATTATTATGCATTTCAGTATACAGTCCTTCTACCATTAGTAGGTCGCAATCAGCAACAAGTTGTACAACTGTTTCCAATTCAGTTTTACAAAACCTACATTTGTCTGTTTCTTCCACATGTTCAATGGACTTTATAAATCAATGTGTATGCAGCCCACTGTCTTGGGCCGCCAATATTAACCTTTCATCTCTTGGTTTGAATTTGCCTCTCCTTAACCATTCCTGTGTTTGTTCCTGATCAACATGAGGTTCTTCCAGAAGTTTTCTATACTTGCAACTATATCTATGCTTTTTCCACATTTCTTGCCTTCTCATCTGATCCTTCACCTTATATTCTTTTTTTTTTGTTTTTTGGCACATTCAGTTGTTGCCTGATTTTTACCTACTTCTGGTTTGATTTCCATTCCTGCTTGATACCGATAAGCTTCTGCTAGATTAAGCAGAGAAGTCATCTTAGATTTATTCTCCTCATGTTTCAAAACTTTCACTATGTTTGGGTCTTGTGAGGTCAGTATATATGTGTGGACTCCCACAATTGCAGATCTGTACATATAATCAGTTTCAAGGAGGCCCATCCCTCCTTCGGAATGGGGAATATATAATCTTGGTATACACTGATTTTTACAAATCATTTGATAAGCATGAAGCATCCTTCTTGTTTTCCTATCTAATCTATCCAACACATTTTGGGGCCAGTCAATCACTCCAAATCTGTAAGTTAGGACAGGAAAAGCAAATTGGTTTATAGCTTGGATTTTGTTCCTAGATGTCAGTGCTGTTTTCAGGATTAATTTAATTCTTCTGAAGTATTCCTTCCTAAGTTTTATTCAGATTTGTTTATGTTTTATTGTTGATCCTTCATCAATTCCCAAATATTTATACACTCCTTCTTGCTCAAGTTCTGAAATTTTCCTGTCGTTGCAGTGTTCTTGCTTTAAACGTTGCTTTTGCATATTTATCAAGACCAAATAACATTCTTATATCATCTGAAAAAGTTTTGACAACTTGCAGTTGTGCTTTCAGTTTCTCATCTGATGAGCTATACAGTTTTAAATCATTGACAAAGAGAAGGTGAGAAGTATTTACACTTTGTTGTTTTCTAGGAGCCAGATTATAGCCATGGTCTAAGATGTTAAGTAAACAGCTTAATGGATTAAGGGCAAGGCAGGATAGTAACGGTGACAGAGAGTCACCCTGGAATATCCCCCTTTGAATTTTTATCCCAGGGATAACAATTTGTCCTTTATCATGGCTTAATTGCAAAGCGGTCTGCACTGTTTCTTGGTCAGGGTAATGTAGTTGATCAGCGTGGGGTGTATCTTATAAATTTTAAGCACTCTTTTATCCATGAATGAGGGATGCTATCAAATGCTTTTTTGTAGTCAGTCCATGCCATACTTAGATTCTTCCTCTTTTTACAATTCTCCGCTATAACTTTATTTAACAACAAATGATCCTTTGTTCCATATGACTTTCTTTTATTGCCCTTTTGTTCTACTGCCATAATTGAGTTTTCTTCTAAATGACTATAAACTCTGTCAGCATCAATTCCAGTGTATAGTTTATACGTCATTGGAAGGCAAGTTATTGATCTATACTTTTTAGGGTAGCCTGCAGGTTCACTCTTAAGTAGGAGCATTGTTTTTCCTGTTGTTAGCCAGGTTGGTGTATGTTCGGGGTGTGCATATAAATAGTTTTTACTCATGGCTAAATCTTCATGCAAATATGTTACTACTTTTAACCAGAAGTTAGGTACTGCATGTGGGCCTGGGGTTTTCCATTTAGAGGCTTTTCTTAACTTTGTTTCAATCTCTCTGGCTGTTACTTCTTCCCATTTCATATCCTGTACATTTCAACTTCTTATTCTTTCTTTTACTTCTATCCATTTAGCATCTTTGTTATGTTCCATGGGATCTTCATAGATACTTCTCCAAAATGTATCTTTTTCTTCTTTTTTGGCAGTCTTTCAATTCCTTTTACCTTATTTCCCAGTTCTCTATAAAACCTTTTTGGGTCATCAGTAAATTGCTTATTTGTGCACTTTTCCTTTATATTTATCTTCGCATAGTCTAAGTTTTTCCACCTGTGCTGAAATTTTTAATTTGTTATTTGTGATAGTACATCATAGAGCCTGGTCTGTTCTAATACTGTGCATTGCTTTTATCACATCTATCTTTCTTAGTATTTTTGTTGATCTATTCCCTCTTCTATAGACTTCTAACAGTGACACTTCTTGTCATAATTGCTTTATAATTTTCTCTATTTGATATTTCCATGAAGGCATTCGATTTCTCCTCTTCCTTTCCCTGACTACCCTGTGTTCTTGTGGTAGGACTTTATCAGTTATTTATTTAGCTGCACAGTTATATATCCTGTTTATTTCTATTATATCACATGGATCTCTATGAACAGTCCTAATTACTGTGTTCATTTCTTTTATCGGACTTCTGACTTTTTGGGTTTTATTAACCTTCTGCAGTCTATTTCTTTCATTGATCTTGATATGTCTGTCCATGTCTATTAAATCAAGCAATTCTTCTCTTAGCTCATTTTCTTCTAAACTGAGGGCACATCCCTTGTTTTCCAATTCCTGCAGGCATTCTGTAGAAGGTTCTATATCATCTTCCTGCGACACATTCTTATCAATTTCATCCTGTGTGTCCGTTGCTCTATCATATGGGAACTCACTGGCCTATCACTCCTCAACACTGACTGCATCACAGTTTCCTGTTCCTTCCCTTGCCATCTAGCTTCAAGTGAACATTTATACTGGTTTCCTGTGGAAGGCTCCAAATTATCTTCATATGGCACCTGACTAATTGCTTCCTGTTCCACTGGTTTCCCCTTAATTTGGATATCCATTACTCTATCTTTTTGTGGTGATTTCTGAATTAGATTTTCTACACTAAATCCTTCACTTTGCAGGTAATCCATAACCTCAGTTTCTGTTTCTTTAACTTCTCCATTCCTAATCTCCTTTTCTACTTTTCCTCTTTCTCTTCTTATTTGTGTATTGTAAAGTTTTCCATGTCCAGATTCCTTTGTTTGCATTTCTCTTCAAATATCTTTGGTGCTGCTCTTTTTGTATTGGTCAGTTTTTGCTTTCTCCTTTGCATAAATATTACACCATATTAAATCTCTTATTCTTTCCCATGTCCATATTTCTTTTTCAGATGTTTCCTGATCTTCCTGTTTCTCCCTGCTGTGGGGACTCACTCCATCCTGCTGTGATGTAACCTGTGTTAGACCTTCTACGTCAAATCCTTCACTTTGCAGGCACTCCAAAACTTCAACTTCTATGTTCTTAACTTCTGCTTTACTGATCTTCTTTTCTAAATTCCATCCTTGTGATATTATTTATTTATTTTTTTTGTAAAATTTTCCATATCCGGATGCCTTTGCCTGTATTTCTCTTCAAATATCTTTGGGGCAGCCTTCTTTACATTGATTAATTTGGCTTTTTCCTTTGCATAGATACTGCACTATATCAAATCTCTCTTTCTTTCCCATGTCCACATTTCGTTTTTATACTTTTCAAATATCTCTTGATTTTGCTGTTTATATTTTTGCACTTCCTCAGATGCTTCTTTTTCCAAACAGACCAAGGTCTCGATCTATATATTGTTTTTCACAAAGCTGTTGTATTAATGAACACAAGTTATCATTTGAAGCTTCTGACAATTTTTCTTGTGGAAGCATTTTTCTTTCCTCTAATTTCTCTCTTAATCATTTTGTATATCTTGTGTGTGGAAATTCTGGGCTTTTTACATAGTAGTAACAATACATAATTTCTTTCTTATCCTCAATAGTCCACTTTATCATCTTTATGGCTCTTCTTTGGCCTATCAGTTTTTGTGATTTTTGTGGACTACTACTTCCTTCTCCAACAGGGGGGCCATCATCCTCCTAGGCCTGGCCTGACCCTGTCATCTTTTCCAGTCCTGGCACCAGTGCGCCTACCAGGATTGGGCACTTTTTTATCCTGAGTCTTGTGCACCCAGCTATCTTTTTTTGTTTTTGACTTACTTGTAACCATGATATATGCTATATAAATACAGTCTATATATCAGTGTCGCCTTGGTGAGGTTTTTTGAAAATGGGGTCCAGCTCGTAAAGGTACTCAGCAAGACTTGAGGATGAATTCAGTTTCAGCACTACTACTCTCCTTTGCTTGCTGACTTTTCATTTCTCCGTTCAGACCCAGGACCAAGGACAGTGTCTTGACATTTTCCTTGGAGCTTGAACCCCCCACCATGAAATCAATAAGAAATGGACCACAATGCCTCATTACTCACATTACTGGATTTCCATACTAATGCATGAGTATAAGTTTCTTGATTCTTAGAAAGATCAATCGTCAACTGTGTTTTCCAAGTAGAACACTTTAGATTGAAAACTACCATATATGAAAGTAGTGGAACCACAATATAAGTAAGAAGATAATCTTCTAAATAACAAAGTTGTGTGCCTCATTGCTGTCAATTTTGGAGGTGTATATAAATCATTGTTTAGTACCTATCATCACATCATTGTATGGGCATGGTTATAGAGGAAAACCAAGCAAACAGTAAAACTAAAAAAATCAAAACAGCTCACTATTAGTTTGATTTTTTTCAGTATGCCTTGTAACTTTAACATGAAGATTATTATAAGTAGAAATTAAACTAATTGTAAAGTATTCATATTTCTGAATATGGCCAATGCACTTTACAGAGTATTGGTTATGTTTGAAAGTGCCTTTGCTTTACAATTAGTTTATGTTCTGGTTGTACTCTTCATTTGAAAGTTCAAAGTAATTCTTTATCTATAATCACACCCACAAAATGATGCCATAGTAGATGCTCAGCATTCAGCAATGATTTATATACAACTGCAAAGTATTATGGGCAATCAAAAATAACTAACGCCTACAGAGGAGATGTTTATTATTTACATTTTGGTTTCATCACTACATTATCTTTGTTCATTTTCAGTGACAGGTGTTCCACCTGCAAGAAGTAGCTGATAATTTGTCTTTCCAGAAAGTAAGAAACTTCATCTGATGCATTTGACATTGAAATACAGTAGTTTATACATTAATTTAGGTGTTGAGGCATTATGGAGTCAGTGGTTTATACTATCATGACAGAGATGTTTAGTTCTGAGAAAAAATATTCAGGGGGCCATCCTTACCAACAAAATACAATGCACAAACAACACATTTTTGCATCAAAACTGCATAAGTTGGTATTACATGTGGTAAGGAGGTTATATCTAAGAGCAAAGATGTGTTACTTTAATTTGCTTTAGAGCATGACCAATGCACTTTGAGGTGAACCTCTTAGTTACTGGTAAGAACTCTAAATGAACAGCACTCAACTTGGAGTTTGTGAGTATCTTCTTACCTGACCAGTACATCTCCTGAAGGTTAGCTGCAGAGTACAAGAGAGTCCTGTTGAAATTTGTTGCTTCCAGAAACAATATCATTTAGGAAAAGAAAAGACCAACTAGCTCAAGTTGGTATTTTTCAATATCCCACACAAACTCCTGCTGCTTCTCTAACAGTGAGGTGGGATGCCATGTCCTAACAGCCACCACTTATTACCAGGGTCTAGTCTGTCATGACCCATCCTGATTCTGTCTGCAGCTTCTCACCTATTGACATAAGCTTCAGGTAGTGACTGAATGGATAACATTACAAACACAAGCGGAACAAGTGAGGTTCCTTCCCAGGTCATCTGGGCTTGCTCTCATGTACAAAAGAGTCAGTATAGGGGGTTTTAACACCTTGTGAAGTGGAGATTCCCCTTGGGCACTTCCAATGGGAGGCACACCAGGCATGGCCTATAGGGAGAAGAACATGGGGCAGACTTAGGACATATTGGAGGATTATACCTCTCAGCTTGCTTGAAAACATATGGGGATACCACTTGGTGAGCTACAGACTATTGCTGGGGGTTATGGAAGACTGGTCTGCTTTATTCACCTTTCTACAGTTGTGGCTGTTACCAAAACAACCGGTTTAGTTATTCTTAAAAATGTAGAAAACGTTCCTTACATTCATGATGCTGGGATACATTGTTGAATGATCTCTCCTGTATCATTATGATATCTGAAGCATCTGCTACTCAGTATTGTCCTTCCTTCAGCTTAAACCATCTGGCTCTCTTTGGCAGGGCAAATGCCCAAGTATAGCAAAAGAGTTGTTATAACCCTCATCCAGAGGCCCCATCTGCATGAGCTGGTCATAGCACAGGTGGAAGTAAAAGATCTAATGGCACCTATTGAAATAAAGTAGGGGTTCTTTATTAAAATATACATACTTACTCACATATTTACATTATACACAATATCTACAATATACTATTCTATTATATTTTTTCCATTACAGATGCAATATTCTTTTTTTGCTTTATGGCACGCAGTCTAACTTCCATAACCAAAGTCTTATTTTCTTTAACATTATAGCCAAGTCCCATTTTTGATTAAATGTAATTTCCTTCACCCTTTGATTCCAAATTATCCATATAATACAAAACATTTTTCTGTCAGTTTTCTTGACATAATTTCTACTTTTATTCTTATAATACCCAGATTCTATTGTATCCATATCTATTCTACTTAATTTTTTAAATCCCTCCATATCATTCCAATCTAAAATCTTTTTCCATAACTTATTAACTCCTTTATATCCCAAAAACACATGCTCAGCAGTTTCAAATTCTCCACAATACAAACACATCCTATTGTTTTTACTTTTATAAGGCATATTTACTTTCACTGGTAGTTTTTGTATCGACAGTCTCCACAAAAAAAAACTTTGCACTCTATCATTTCTTTATATCTTACTTTTCTTGCTTGTATTGCACTCATTTCTTTATACAAGCCTTTCCACAGATATATCCAGAAATACTTTTCCATAATGTTATTGTACCATACTTTCCTTCCCTCTTCAGTCATTTTGACATTTATTTTCCATAACATGATTTTTATCTTGATAGTTCTCTCTTTCTTTGTTACAACAAGCCCTCCTTCTGAGTTAAATATATTAAACCATTACATTTTTATTTTAAACATAATATTTGTGTTAGAATTGATCTATCGTTGTATTTTATACATTTCATTACTTTATATAAATTCAAAGATGCACTATATACTATCTAGTTTATTAAACCTATTCCACCTTTTCTTTATCTACATACAAAATCCCATTTTTAGCTGGGTTCAGCCTGGATCCCCAAATGAAAGAATAAATAGCATTCTACACTTCTTTTTCTAAAGTCAGAGGCAAACTGACTGGCATATAAGCAATTTTATCTAACAAAACAGAGTTAAATAAATACACATTTTTTTGAAAAGACAATCTAAACATTTCCAAAATAAAACATATTTCTCATTTCCTCTAATTTTTCTTTCCATATGGTTTCTATAATGTCTTGCTTTCAAAACCAAATGTCAATATTTTTTATTGTTGCCATATTAAATTTAATCCCATCAATCATCTTTTCAGATCCCAGTTCTTGACTTTTTTCTTTATTTAACAAAAACACATTACTTAAATAGTTTCCTGCAGATATTGTATCACTCTACTCATGCATACTTCATCTTTACTAATAATAACAATATTATATGTGTGTGATAGCACAATCAGTATCTTTATCTCTTCATTTGAAGTATAACTCATCGGTCCCATCCTTCTATTTATCTTTATAGAGGTCATGTTTATTACTAACACAAAAATATACTACTCAAAGCACAACTTTGTCTAATCCCTTTCTCAAGCTATATATCTTCACTAAACCACCCATTTACTAATGCTTTTGACTATATCATACTTATACACTGTAATACAAACTTTTGTATCTTTTCACTTATATTATAAACTTCAATTGTTTCCCATAATACTGAATGATGAATTGAATCAAAAGCCCTACTTAAATCTCCCACCATTAATTTTTCATGTACATTTCTGTACAATATATCATCTACCATTTCCCTGATTATCAATAACAAATCCTGAGCCCTATTTCCTTTTATATCTTATGCATATCCCTTTACAACCTTACTTTATTTGTTCGCTATTCTTTTTTGTAAAATTTTCATGAACATTTTGTAATTTGCATTATTTCATACTATTGGTCTCCAATTCTGTAATTCTTATTTATTACTGTTTTTCCATATATATCTAACTATACCACTACACAGCTCTTTATACATAAATAATTTATCTAGCCATTCATTTAATACACTTATAAACCATTCTTTTTGAACCATTGTCATATTGTTATACATCCTATACCATCCAGTCCTGCCGCTGAATCTAGATTCAATACTTTCAAAACTTGTTCTAATTTTTCTATCATTATTTTATCTTCTAAATCTTTATTATCTTTGTTAGATAATGAATAAACTTCCCATGTCTTACTAATCTTTATCCTCTGTCCTTCAGATAATGTCTTGATATACTCTTTTACTATTTCCAGGATTTTCTCTTTCGTATTATATGTTTTACCCAGTGAATCCTTTAATTGCCTCAGAACACTGTTATTATCTTTATTTTACTTAAATGTGGTGCAATTTCTTTTTTTCCTTACAAAAACATATTTGCTTATACAATAAATATTTAATTATTTTCTTATTTAATTCATATAATTTTTGTTCCTTCATAATAAAATTGTCATCATTCCTTTCCAGTCAATAGCATTATTATTTACCTTCTTATATTGTATCTCATTCATATTTATTTTTTCTTTTTCCCATGTCATATAACATTTTAATACTTCTTTTTAAAACTTAACCACCATTCTGACCAATCTTTATAGAATTCTCTCATCCTCACATGATCTTGACACAATTTCAACTTTTCTTCTTTACCAATGTTATCCCATTTTACCTCATTTATTCTTTTTAATCCTTATCCTATTTTTATGCATGCAAAATTTCTTTTATTTCAGTCCAAAAGGCCCTATGATCTGAAAATTCTGTCATTAAAACACCTTCTCCCACTACTGATAATCTCTCTGAAGCCAATTTCAGTTCTCTTTTCTCCTCTTTTATAAGTCCATGTGCTTTGATCCCAGATCCTTAATTGGCCTCATTTTATAATATCACATGATAACTTAACATCATACGCTTTCTTTTTCTGCAATCTCAAGTTACAATTAAAGTATCCTGCTACAATAATTTCCATATTTTTTGCAACATATACTAAATGATATTTCTAAACATCTCTTCTCTGTCCTTTTTTAGTTATATATGCATAAATAGCAATAATTCTAGTTACTTGATCTCTCCATCTTACATCAACAACTATAGTTCTACCTGTTATTATAAAGGTAACATCTAACACTTTTATTATATCTCTATATAAGATAAAAAATTCAGAACAAGTCTCCCTCCAAAAATTCCAAATAACATTTTCCCACCATATTTCTGTTTGATATCTTTCTGTTTGTGATAAAAATCTGACATCTTCCATGATAATAATATCACCATTCTAAAATTTCCGTTCTTCTTTCTAATTTCTTCAAACTGTTAACATTAAAGGCTAAGACTTTACAAGCATTTTCCCTTAATGCAATATATATATATATATATATACAGTAATCCTTTCCCCTTCTTTTTTCTTTTTTTAAATCCTTCGCTATTATTTATTTTCTTCTCCCTTACCCTTTTACCAATACAATTTCTTTTTTGTTGAACTATATTCCATTTAACATCATCACTATCACTTAACCCTGACTCTTCTTCTTCAATGTTTTCTGTACTTAAATCTTCTTTGTCTTAACTTTTTGTATAATTTCTTCTTTGTCCACAGCATTAATATTTTCTTCTTGCATTTCTACTGTTTCTAACTCATTTTCTATGACTTTATCCTTTTTGCCTTACTCTGTTACTTTGTCTCCAATTCTGCCTCAGTCACGTTTTCTTCACATCCCCCAACTGTTCCACTTTATTACACTTATATCATCTAACCATGCCTTTGTCACCCTCACATTAATAATGCTTTGAATATATAGAATATTGTCATTTTCAAGTTTCAAAATCACATTGCAATCCCAAACCCAGTCTATAACCATTATTATCACACACGTTTGATAAATTCAATACATCTGTACATAACTTTAATAAATGGTTTTAGAGTCTCTTTTACAAATTCAGTCCTAAACTGAGTGTTCATTTTCTTCTTAGTTTCCCTATAAAAGTGCTTAAATATATACAAGTTCCATGGTGAACAGTGTTTGTTTCTCATATTCCTCCTAAAAATGTTTCCATTATCTGGCCAGTCTCAAAAATAATGTCACAAAAAGTGTCTTTATTGTTATGAATAGACACTCTTACCTCATTGGTTTAATACCCAATGTCTTAATTATTTCATCCCATACCTTATATATGTCCAACTCTGCATCTTCCTTCTTCTCAAGCCGTACTTTAAAAAGTCTTTCTATACACTTAATTCTTTTTCTTCTTTCTTAGTTTCCATCCCTGATTTACCTATCTACACATATGATTTCCTATCAACCCACAATCCTTCCATCTGCTGTACTTCTTCCTTTTGGATCCTTTCCATCAGCTCTCCCCATGACACATAGGTTCATAGGTTCATAGGTTCATATAGGGGCTATGCCCGAGCATTTAACACCTAGCCCCCCATTCTTTTAGCTTAGCTTACCCTCCTAATGTAGAACTATTATACCCGTATTATTTTTTGTGCCTCTGTCGAGAACCAGTGACACTGGGGTAATAATCCCGGTATATCTGCTGCCATCTCCCATCCATTGGTCAAGATTTCTGAACAACAAGGCCTCTGCAGGTGCTCTGCCTCACATGTTGTTCCACAGCATAGGAGTCTTTGGGTGATGAATCCTATCCCCCAGCCGCGTCCCCTTAATCGGTCCAGGTTTTAGAATCTCGCCCTTGTGTGGCTCTGATGGATCTAGATTTTTGAGGTGAGGTGAATTCATATCAATGTTTGACATGTTGGCCTTGTATAGGCAAAGGTCAAAACTGGCGTGAGCAAAGCGACTGAATAGAGCTGGAGCTCTTTCAGTTTCAGTTCATAGGACAGATTTTGAGATTTTTTTATCCTTTTCCTAGGAACCGAATGGGGCATTGTACTCAAATCATTCTCTGATGAGTGAGTAAAGGGAGGAGACTATGACTTGATCTAGATGAAGATGTCATGATAAGGTGTGCAATGTAGAAAAGCCCTTCTAACTACTTTTTACATACATCAGCTATGATTGACTACTTACTATCTGGGTCCCAGGTCCCTGATAACTTCTTTCTTCTTCCAGTGGATTGCCACACCTATTTGGTAGCTAGGGGCCTTTTTGTTTTTCGAGTATGACTATGCATTTTTGGCATTTAACTTTTAGGCGCCGCTCTGGTGGCACCAGTTATCACGTCTCTGGGACCCTTCTGAAGGATATCTCTGTGTCAGATTTCTTTTACTATAAGCCTCGCTTTGCAGTCATCCAAACTTTGTCTCAGCAATAACCCTGTGTTGCTTGTTTGTTTTGAAAGCTAAAAGTAGATGCTAAACAAGAGTGGCCAGGACTGACTGGGGACACCACTGACAGGCACTTTTGACTTCAAAACGCCACTCTGACCCCAGCTGACCCTGTCACTTCTGTCACTCAGCCAGTTTGCAGCCACATGGTGTGATGTGGGTGTGATTGAGCTTGATGAGTTTTTCATGATGACGTCAATGGGTATTGTGTGAAGCCAGCTAATCTCGGGGCTGAGTATGGACTGCCTTTGCCATCAGCCCAGCATCCCAGGCAGACAGACACTGGATCCTGAAATGACACCAGTGTTTTTAACAATTGTGCCGATCATCTTATCTCTGTATTGTGGGCATCATTCTCATTCTTGGTGATACTGCTCGCAAGGTCAGGGTCATACCTCTCTGGGCTACATAATCAGAGCTCCTCAAGTCTCTTTCATGTGGTCAATGAGAATGGGTCTCTCCAGCGTCGCTTACACCAGCGGGACAATGACTGAATCATATTTGTACCTGCTGTTGAGACCCCTGAGTTTCGCGTTATGTGGCGGATTCTGGCGCCCGAGCAGGCAGCTTACTGTGACCTTCTTTCCTCAGTCTCAGGTGACGGGGCGTCAGTGTGTCTCATTATGTTCTGACTATGGGTCTGTGTGATGGTGTCTGTTTTGGCCTTAGGGCTGTGACTGTTTGACACTCTGTGACTGTGGTCTATGTATTTGCAGCTGTTGTGTTGTGAGGTGGTGGTTGTGTGTGTGTCTTGTGTGGTGGCCTCTGCTGTTTTGGGTGATTTTGATCAAACCTCAGTATGTCTTTGTGTGTTTTATGTGTATGATTTGAGGGTGTAATGGTAAATATAGACTGTTAATATTAGTTGTGTGGGTAACCTTCTCTTCCCTGACTGGTCTTGCCAGTCCTATCCTGAAGCTCAGCCTCAGTTTGTAGTTGTGGATCAGCCTCCTCTCGCATGTATTTGTGTTTTGTGGGAGGAGGAGAGGGTTGTTCCGGTTTACTCTCATTCACCATGTCCATCAATAAATCATCCCACACTCCCAACTGGAGGGTTGTAACTACACAATCTTGTGTTAGAACCTCTGCCTCAAAGAAGTTTCATTGAAACAAAACTTCAGAATCTATATTTGTTACTTCCATCACCCTAGCCTGCCCTTTCGATTGTCTCCATGATGCCATCATCTTCAATAAATGCTTCCTTAACCTCAGATTCCTTTGCCATTAATTTTGATACTTTTGCTGTATAACAGCACCAGAAACATAAAATCCATTGGCATTATCTTCTCCATCTTCCATACTCTCTCATTTAACTTCCTGCTTCTCAGAACTGCCTACATGCCTGGACCAGAAGACAGGAAGTGCCACTGTGAAACACATCCCTGTACACAAGAGATTATGGGAAGTTTCCCAATGCCCTGGCCAAATTATGCCTAGCAGTATAAATACCATCTCAGATTTCCCCTGAAAACAGGCTACTAGCCTAGTGGGACTAACCCAGTCAATAAAGGAATAAATAAATAAATTAAATTAAATTAAAAAACACTCCTGAAATAAAGAGAAGTATTAATGCCACAGTTTAGTTGTTACCAACAGGTTTACTTGTTGAGTCAAAATAGAAAATTCAGGTGGCAAACTGCCTTGGGCTCGAATTAAAACTAAGAAGGGAAAGAACAAAGGACATCCACTGATGATAGCAAGTTATTATCAATGTGGAGAAGTTTGCCAGACTATCAGAGTGCAGACAAAAGAATGTATTACAAATTTTTGAAATATTACTAGAAAGGAATAAGAGCCATGGGGTTTAATGGGGAAAAAGGGGATGCATGGAAGGACAAAATAGGAACAAGGAGGCCTTTCAGGCCTTGATGAGGAGATGTGGGCTGAGCAACAATGAACACATATGTGACTGACTCGTTATTATATAGACCTTGTAAATATGGTGGGCATTAGAGGGAAAAAATCCTGGTGGGAGGCCCTGGAGAAAGGGAAGGTAAAAAGAGAAGAGTGCACAAAGAAGGTGAACTTCACAGCTACTTGGTGCCCAAAAGTAAGCATTTTGTAGAAAAAATGGTTGATAGCTAGACTGACAAGAGACAAGAAATCAATAAATAAAACAATTACTAGAAAAGATCACTAAGGAAATTTAAGGAAACATACTAGCAACATGAGATTTCAGTGGCTAAGGGAAGTAACTCTTCTGTTCATTGCTCAGCTAAACATAGCAAAGCATCAACAAGCAAAGTGGCAGAGGAGATTTAATTGGGGAAAACAGATCACAGTGATACAGTGAGGAAGGACCAGATTATTACAGTATGATGCAAAGTGAGTATGTTCAGGGGATCTGGGATGTCTTTATGAGACATGGATCAGAGTCCTTTAAATCCAGACTAGCTACTGTGGGATTCATTCCCCTATGGATTCTGAAAATGAGTTTATGCTGTGGTAGAAGACACACTGCTATAAACCACTGTGGAATTAAGGGATCTGATTTTTTTTTAAACTGGAATAATTGTTACTGTGGGAAGATATCCAGGATTGTTACAGTAAAGTGGCTGAGAGAGAAAGGGCAAAGCCTAATTTATTTATTTATTTATTTATTTATTTATTTTACATTTGTTGACCAGGAAAATCCATCTGGATATATGTCCATTTTCAGCAGGGGCCCGGGGAGAAAAGCTCCAAGAGATTATAGAAACATAACAAAGTGATTACACACAGAACAAAACACATTTTCAAATTTACATTAGTAACTCCAGAAAAAAAGTTAATGAAAAGATTTATACTTAACATAGCTATAAAAACTTTTGTGAAAACAACTACATTCCTTGTATATACAATTTTTTTTTTACATTGGTTTTTGGGAAGTGAGTTTCTTCAGTAGATTTGTAGGAAGTAAGAAACAAAGGCTACAGTGAGTAGGTAAAAGTAAAATAGGCAGCAGAGGTAGTTCTGGAAACAGTGAATACTGTTAGTCTGGATTCAAGCAAAGGCATAGCTATTGAGAAGTTAGTAGGATTCTTAGGTGCTTTTTAAACAGTGGTGTAGATGAAATGGATGTTAGTTCAGTTGGAAACTTGTTCCATATATTACCAATAGAGTTAGTGAGCAAGCACTCCCCAGACTTATTGTTGGATTTTAGGGTTGATACTAATACCCTATTGGCAGATTGTAGGGTGGTTAGGTTTTTGTAAGGGCTAACAAGGTTACAGAGTATGGGAGTATTTGAGGGATGATGCAGAATACAAATTTTATCAAGCTTGCAAATGCTACAGGTCTACTACCATAATCTAATACAAGCAATTTAATTTTCATGTAATCCATATTTAATGTCACCTTGAAGTATTTTTATCAAACTGATGTAAGTTTAACCGAAAGTTATAGAATTGTCATCTGTTTTTTTATTTTTCCTCTTTGTTCTTCATTATGTTGTTGTTTGTCTTTCGGCTTTTCCCGGTTAGGGGTCGCTACAGCGGAACTCCGGTCCGCTAATGGTTGGCAGTAGATTTTCATGAATGCCGAGGTGCCAGCTCGACGTTCAACCATCAATGAAGGCACGTCCATTTATGCATGTCTTTTGAACGCCCACCCAACTGTGGGGAGGACATGCAGACTCCACACAGAAAGCACTACCCGCACTCCAGCCGAGAATAAAACGGGAGAACCTCTTGCTGTGAGGCAACAACGCTACCGCTGCACCACTGTGGATCATACAGTACTGTAAATAAGTATAAATATTTATGTGTTATAATGTGTTATATTCATTACATCTTTTAAATACTGATTTTTGAATACTATTTACCATGGGCAGCATTCTGACTACAAACTTAGTTGAAGCCTAGCAAAATTTTGTATGTTCATATTTACAATATAGAGGATTATGAATGGTTTGGCTGTTGTAAGAAGACTTGGATGCCAAGAAATTCAGAGATCAAAGTATAAGAAGTGAATCTTGGCATCAGTGTCAGGAATACAAAATCCAGGGATATGATTGGAGACCTGATAATAATTCTTTGTAGTGCATGGAGATTTATTTCTCCATGTACTACTAGTTAAAGCAAAAGTGGGAAAAAAAAAGCACAAAGTATTTTGCCGGCTTTTGGTAAAGCGCTTAGCAAGCACTGTCAAAAAGACAGCAACATACATCAGGTGAAGGCAATATTTTGTAAAAAAGTTAGGGATAGACTGGAGGCACAACAGCCAGAAACAAAACCCTTTTTTGAGTTCTGTCACTGTGGTTGGCTGGCTAGCACTGTCATTTGTGTGAGACCCGATCTTAATAGATCTTAGGAGGGTGCTTAACAGTTGTTGAGATCAGGTCTCGTGCCACTCTAGGACATAAATGAGTTGTACTTTTACAAATATTGGATTATAATTACCATGGTCCATACACAACATGCATGCTGTGTGACATTTTTATCTTTTTACTCTATCCTGGGCTAAGCCAATGGTCCAAAGGGATCAGTGCTGTAAAATAATTTTTTTAGAAAACATTTATATCTATCTATCTATCTATCTATCTATCTATGTATCTCTCGCTATATATATATATATATATATATATATATATATATATTATATATATACAGATAAATCTCTGTATGTATAGCTCTTCAGAGATATACATTTATGTCTATAACTATATATCTAGAGGTATATATCTATATATATATATATATATATATATATATATATATATATATGTGTGTGTGTGTGTGTGTGTGTGTGTGTGTGTGTATAGAGAGATGAATATCTATATAGGTAGGTCTATATAGACTGTATTTGCTTTAATATTGCTACACATTTAAGTGTGTTAGCTTGCACTGTATTTGAATTGTTTTTACTGCTGTTTTAGCTGCTTTTTTGTAAAAAAAAAAAAAAAAAGTCCTAAGCTTGTTTCCTGCCTTTCCTGTAACTAGTCTAGTCCAGATACAGATCTGCTGTATCCAGGACTATTTGTAAGCTTCTGAGTCCCCCCAAGTCTTTCTTTGTTGTAGGGAAGCCTTCTAGCTTATCAGTGGGAGTGGTAAGCCTACCACAAGAAGAGTGGTTTCTGGCTCAGAAATTGTAGTTTATTGGCTGTTTGGGCAGGTTTTCCATCCCTTTCACCTTTCTGGTTTAAAAGCCCACATTTGCCCGGGTTTGTGCTTGTTTAAGCTCCGTGCAGCGGCACCGAGCTGAGGTAAACTATTACTGGTGCCAGAAAGTCTGCTCTTCAGTTTTTCCCTTAGATCTTGGTAGTTTTTTCTCTGTTGCACTTCAAATAGCCTAATCACTTTGCACTTCAACAGGTTTTTGTAGCAATTATTGTAGCACATCTAAGTGCCATCAGCACTAGTCATTATTCATGGAAATAGCTCCCGTGCTTATAGTTATGACCACCCCTCCTGGCATGATTAAAGGGTAGTTCCCTGTGCTTTCTCCTGTTAACCTTGTGTACTTGGGCATTCTGAGGCAGTGTAGCAACTGCCTCATGTACACAGACAACCCTCTCCTCTTACCTTCCAACACTCAGACTTGTGAGAGATGCACTCACAAACTGGAAGCTATGCACTCTCCAGCCAAGACCGGACTAGCTGGTCAACAGGAGAAGGTCAACACTGCCCTATGGCTGTAGATTTACCACTGCATTTGTAGTTGTGTGGGTCTGTAATCCTTACACTGCCTTATGGTTATAGGTTTTACCATTCTTTGTGTAGAGGTGTGAGTCTGTAATCCTTATACTGTCCTAAGGTTTACCACTGTATATGTAGATGTGTGGATCTGCAAGCCTTACACTGTCCTATGGGTGTAGGCTTACCACTGTAAGTCTAGATGTGTAGGTTTGTAATCGTTACACTGTCATATGGCTGTAGGTTTACCACTGTATGTGCAGATATTTGGGTGAGTAATCCTTGCACTGTCTTATGACTGTAGGGATATCACTGTATGTGTAGATGTGTTGGTTTGTAATCCATACACTGACCTATGGCTGTAGGTTCCCACTGCATATGTCATTGTGTGGGTCTGTAATCCTTACACTGCCCTATGGCTGTAGGTTTACCATTGTTAGTGTAAATGTATGGGTCTGTAACCTTATACTGTCCTATGGCTGCAGGTTTACCAGTGTATTTGTAGATGTGTGGGTCTGTAATCCTTATGCTGCCCTATGGCTGCAGGTTTACCACTGTATGTGTAGACATATGGGTCTGTAATCCTTACACTGTTCTATGGTTGTTGGTTTATCACTGTATGTGTAGATGTGTGCGTCTGTTATCCTTATGGTGCCCTATGGCTGTCGGTTTACTACTGTATGTGTAGATGTGTGCGTCTG